>NW_023270680.1:3330611-3413745 GCF_011800145.1 Mirounga leonina
CACCATCATCACCACCATCATCATCACCACCACCATCATCATCACCACCATCATCATCATCACCATCATCATCACCACCATCATCATCATCACCATCATCACCATCACCACCATCACCATCATCATCATCACCATCATCACCACCACCATCATCACCATCAGCATCATCACCATCATCACCATCATCACCACCACCATCACCATCACCATCATCATCATCATCACCATCAGCATCACCATTACATCACCATCATCATCATCACCATCACCTCCACCATCACCATCACCATCATCACCACCATCACTACCATCATCACCATCACCATCGTCATTGTCACCATCATCATGATGTCTTTACTCCTTTTATTTGCTCTACTCTGCTTTGGGTTGCTACTATGGCACTCCACAGAGGAGTCCACCAAGAGAAATTTATAGCCTACTTTACAGGACCTTACTTCTGATTTCCAGGATTACAATCCTGAAGCATAAATGCACAAAAGTAAAAATAACAAATTTTACCTGGAGAAGTAAAAATAATAATCGTTCTTAAGATAGAGAAGTGGACTGAGTTTCAGCATTCATAAGCAAGCATTTAACTAGTTAGCTAACCAGCTTATCATCTCTCTCCCTAACTACCCATCTAAACTATGTAAATATTAAAACTTATTTTTCTGGTTTAAAAAACTGTACTAGTAATTTCCTTTCCTTCTGGAAGTGTCAAATAGTATAGAAATGAATAAGTAAAATTTAGAATTCTCTCCAACTTTTACTTTCAGGAGTAAATACGATGTGGTGTGTATACTTCCAGATCTTTTCTGATACCCACAAATAGTAAGAATAATACATATAGTAATGTGATAGAGAAATGCACAACCATTGCCACTGTCCATTTCCAGAACTTTTCCATCTTCCCAACTGTAACTCTGTCCCAATTAAACACTAACTCTCATCCCCCTCCCCCAGACCCTGGCACCCACCATCCTACCTTGTCTCTTAAATCTGATTCCTCTAGGGTCCTCATATAAGGGAGATCACACAGTATTTGTCCTTTTGTGACTGGCTTGTTTCACTCAGCGTAATGTCCTCAAGGTTCATCCAGGTCATAGCAGGTGTCAGGATTTCCTTCCTTTTTAAGGAGGAATGGCATTTTATTGTCTGTACAGACCACGTTTTGTGTATCCATTCATCCATCAATGGACATTTGGGTTGCTTCCAAGTCTTGGCTTTTGAGAATAATGCTGCTGTGGGCGTGATATGTAAATATTTCATTGAGACCATGCTTTCATTTCTTTTGGGTGTATACCCAGAGGTGGGATTGCTGGATCATAGGGTAGTTCTATTTTTTATTTTTTTGAGACACCTCCACACTGTTTTCCATTACAGCTGTTACCATCCTACCAACACTGCACAAGGGTTCCAACTTCTCATATCCTTGCCAATACTTGTTATTTTCTGGGTTTTTTTGTTTTTTTTTTTTTGATGGAAGCCATCCTAAGTAGATGTGAAGATATCTCACTGTGGTTTTGATTTGCATTTCTCTGATTTTAGTGATGTTAAACATCTCTCATATGCTTCTTACCCGTTTGTATACCATCTTTGGAGAAATGTGTACTTGATTCCTTTGCCCATTCTTTAATTGGGTTAATTTTTGTTGTTGAACTGTAGAAGTTCATTATATATTCTGAGTATTACCCCCTTATCAGATATATAATTTGCAAATATTTTCTGGAGAACACTTGACCTGGAGCTCTGCACACTCTCTCTAAAATAAATAAGTAAATAAGTAAGTAAGTAAGTAAATAAATAAATAAATAAATAAAATCTTTAAAAAAAAGACAGAAGAACAGATTTTCAGCTACTTAGGTTTTGCCGCCTGGAGAACATGAGGTCATCTCCAACTTTTCACCATCATGACCCACGGTCAGGCAGACACACTTGTCCATTTGTCCTTGTGACCTTGCCTGAGTATGTCTACTGCCAGAGCTAAAACTGAAACTTCCGGAAGTTTGGCGTATACATATCTAACCTTTTGATAGGTACTGTGAAGTTCCCTTCGGTTCTGCTGTGCCTCCTCATATTCTCGCAGCTGAGAGTCTCACATGTTTGCCAATCTACAGGTGGAAGTGGTTTCTCATTTTTACCCGGCATCTCTCTGATCTCTAGTAAGACTGGTGGCTTTTACTGCATTTATCAACTATTTGTACTTCTCTTGTGAGTTTTCCAATCAGTTCCTGCAAGGTGGTTTTGTTTTCTAATTGTTGCTATTTTCTTACCTCTAGGGTCTACTTGTGTATCAGGAAAGTCAGGTCTTTGTCTTTTCTGTGCGGTTCACGCCTGTTAGCAATGGGCCCCTTCACTCTGCAGTATCTGGGTTGGAGCAATAAAGGGTACCTAGTTACATAGGGCTTTCTCTGGGTTCCTGCATCCTTTTTACAAAGGCCAAGTACAATAAGGATAACCCAGAATAGATTATCTGAAAGTTGTGTGAAACTGCCTGTCTCTGGAGGTGAACATTTCCGTTGTCCTTTGGAGGAGACTGTGCTTAGTTTTTAAAGAATCACCACGATGGACGCTTCGGCCATATGAATACAATCTGTAGCATAGAAATCAGTGAATGTTTGCTGAATCAATGAACACATGAGCAGAGGAAGCAAGCAATCGGATGTTTCTTTTGGATTAAGCTTTTTGTTGAAGGCAAAATGGTGGAAACAGACTAAAGAAAAATGCGATCTGGGCCAAGAGCCTGGAATCGACCAGCACGGGGTGCCTAATCGGCCTCCCGGTGCCCTTTCTCCCCAGGGCTCTGAAGGGCAGGACCTCATTGCCAACGCGCTGGGCCGAGTGAGCTCCACCGCATGCTCCGCTGTGTAATCAGCAATCCCCGAGAGAGTGGAAAAGTCCCGGAGGAAGTGGAAGGTGTGGGACTGGGAGCCGGGGCCCCGCGGAGCGCCCGGCGCTCTAGAGCCCACAGATACACTTGCC
Source organism: Mirounga leonina (assembly GCF_011800145.1). Lineage (NCBI taxonomy): Eukaryota > Metazoa > Chordata > Mammalia > Carnivora > Phocidae > Mirounga > Mirounga leonina. The sequence continues at coordinate 3,333,594 of NW_023270680.1, forward strand.
GAAGGCACCGGTGATGACAGCCTCAGCCGGCAGGCCCCGGACAGCTGTGCAGGCGGCCAGCCTCGAGCCCAGGGCCGCCCAGGCGCTCCTACAGCTGATCCTGCGGCCCCGAGGTGCTGGGCAGCAGCCCGGCGGCCCTTCCCTGAGGCTTCCTGGGAGGTTCTAGCACTTGGTCCGGACTGTCTCGCTAACCCTACTAACTGCTGAGGTACGGATTGTTCCCATCGCAAGATGAGGAAGCAGGACTCCCCACCAAACGCCTGGAGCATCTCCTCTCCGCTTTCCAAAAATGTCCTCAGGCATCCAAGTCACAGAGACTGGAGCGCGGGGCGCCGGCCTCACTCACGCATCGCTGCCAAGCCGAAGCCTGGGCCTCACCGGGCGGCGGGGGAGGCGGGTAGCCTGCTGGACCAAAGACTCCTGAGACCCAGCGTTCCAGAAGGATCCAGCCCACGGGAGCCTTTCCTGCTCCATCTGGGACAACTCGGGGCCCACCGCGGAATCCCATGGCCCCCTTCTGGAAACCACGTCTCACTGCCGTGGGGACCCCTCCCCAGGGAAGCAGCCCACCCTGGTTCTAACACATTCCCCGGGTCCAGACGTTTCCCCCCGCTGTGGGCTTGCGGCCCGTGTGCCCTGCGCTCGAGGCCTTCCTGGAACCCGAGCGCCGCGGCTGCGCTTGAGGACTGGGCCGCTGGGGTCCGCGGGCTCTGCGTCTCTGCCGTCGCCCGCCCTTCTGTGACCCGGGCCCACACCTGCCAGGGACACAGGCTCCCCGGCGGTGCGGGGCACCGGGCCCCACTGCGGCCGGACGGACGGAGGCCCTTTGCGCGCGGGGCGGCCTTCCCGGGCCCTTTGTCACGCTCTGCAAGCGGCGCCCGCTCCCCCTGGTGGCCGCCACGGCCCCTGCGTCCTCCGCAGCCCGCGCCCTCCTCAGACACCAGCTGGGGCGGGAAGTGTTTCTCCCCAGGCGAACCGGTGGGAATTTTGTTGTAGATAATCTATTCTCTTTTTGTGTGTGTGTGTGTGTGTGTGTGTTTTAATCTATGATATTTTTTTTTAATTTTTATTTTTATTTTTTTATTCTTATGTTAATCCCCATACATTACATCATTAGTTTTAGATGTAGTGTTCCATGATTCATTGTTTGTGCACAATACCCAGTGCTCCATGCAGAATGTGCCCTCCTCAATACCCACCACCAGGCTAACCCATCCTCCCACCCCCCTCCCCTCTAGAACCCTCAGTTTGTTTTTTCAGAGTCCATCATCTCTCATGGTTCGTCTACCCCTCCGATTTCCCCCGCTTCATTCTTCCCCTCCTGCTACATTCTTCTTCTTCTTTTTTTTTTCTTAACATATATTGCATTATTTGTTTCAGAGGTACAGATCTGAGATTCAACAGTCTTGCACAATTCACAGCGCTTACCAGAGCACATACCCTCCCCAGTGTCTATCACCCAGCCACCCCATCCCTCCTACCCCCCACCACTCCAGCAACCCTCAGTGTGTTTCCTGAAATCAAGAATTCCTCATATCAGTGAGGTCATATGATACATGTTTGACTTATTTCTCTGTTTGACTTATTTCGCTCAGCATAATACCCTGCAGTTCCATCCACGTCGTTGCAAATGGCAAGATCTCATTCCTTTTTATGGCTGCATAATATTCCATTGTATATATATACCACATCTTCTTTATCCATTCATCTGTCGATGGACATCTTGGCTCTTTCCACAGTTTGTCTACAAACCCGACAGAGTTTTAGGCAGTTCATTCAGTGAGGTTACGGGGAACTGGGACTCAGGGCTTGTCCTCCCGATTGCTGAAAATACTGGTTTGGGAAAGGTAGAAGGTCAAATTCATGAGGAAGGACACCCAGACCCCCCCTTTTGTTCAAGCCGCCGCTCACACGCATTTCATAAACTGCGTCTCTTGCAGCGGATTTCCAGGGACCCCTGCGAAGAAAGCCCTCAGCAGCCCCCTGCAGTGTTCCAGGTGAAAACGGGTCCTTGCTACGCCCCGCACTGGGGGCTCGACCCAGAGGGCTCCACGGAGTGGGCACTGCAGGGCTCAGGCGCGAGAGGAAGGGGCGGCCAGGCGCACACACCTGCCTTCGGGGCCCTGGCGGCCAAACCCGTCTGTCTGACCTGGTGGGGAAACGGGGCCCCGTTCACTCCCAGCTGCCCCAGCCCGCTGTCCAAACCTGGGAAGGGAGCGAAGATGCTGGAGCAGGACCCTCGGAAGCCGGCAAGTAAGCACCACTGCCCTCGGGGCCCAGGCGAAATGGTAACAGACGCTGCGGCTGCGGCCAAAATGAATTTTCAAACGAGTTGCTTTGGTAGCAGGCACATTAATGAAGAAAAACACACTTTTTCCCTCATTCATGGGGGCAAACTGCTGGAAGTCCTATTAGTAAGGGGGAAATCACAGAGAAAAGCCTGGGAATTTTTTCCACATGCAAACCCGCCGGCGGGGGGGGGGGGGGGGGGGCGTCCGTCAGCGCCTGAGGGACATAAGGACACTGCTTGGCCCCTCCAGGCAAGAGGCTGGCGTGTCACTTCACAGCTTTGTCCTTCATGGATAAGGACAGACCCGTGGGCTGGAGAGCCTGATGGAGCCCGGCCCAGCCCCACTTGGAAGGGTGGCTCTGAGCCGTCTGGGGGGCATAGAAGCTGCTGAGAACAGAAAGGCCTCTCTGACAGAAGGAACAAGGGTCCCCAAAGGCGGCCCCCAGGCCCCTCAGGCCACAGAGGGCAGCCCGAGGTCTCTGCAAGCCCCATCACCTCAGGCAGGCCCTGCTGTCCCCTGTGTCCCTTGCTGCAGGCTTCGCTGGGTACTAGAGAGACCGGCGCTCCAGACGTTTGTCATGAAGGGTCCAGAATGGGTTCCAGGCCAGAGGCACAGCTGTGTGGGCAGCCCCTCGAGGCCCAGAGCCCCCAAGGCGTGTGGCCGAATCAAGACCAGAGCTGAGACGCAGAAGAGGGGAAAGACGATCTCGGGGTGTGTTTTCAGGGCATCTCCCCAGCCCGAACATGACCCCTTCCAGCCCCGCCAGGCCAAGACCCTGTCTCCCTCCCCACGTGCGGTCTCCACACAGTCTCCACTGGGATCGCGCCGCCGGCTGAGCCGGGCATCCAGCCCGGGTGTCGGGCGTGGGCGCCTTGGGCCGCGGCACCTGACTGTCCCACCTGGGGCGCGCTGCTGGCATCTGGAGGCACAGGCCCCCACCCCCGGCCGCCAGCAGCGCATCAGGCCCGACGGTGCTCCCGCGAGGGGGGAACCTGCTCAGGCCCTCTGCGTCTGCGTCCTCAGGGCTCACGCGCTGAGCTACCCTCCGTGGCACCGCGGTCTGACCCACGCATCTTTTTAAAGATGCCAAAGCGTTCAAGGATGTTAGCTCTCCTTTACGTTTTAAAAGTAACGCGGTGCGGCCGATTTATGATGCAGAATAGCAGCCCTGCCCCCACTCCCCAGCACTTGGTATCCCTGCGCCGGGGTGGGGCAGCCATTCACCTCTCCCAGCTCTTGTTTCTAGAGCCTTCCTCGTGTACATAAATACCTCGAAGAGCTGCCTGGTTGGTTCCTCCTATGGAGATCGATGGTTTGACCCCCCCACACTGGTTCTCTGCCCCTTCCTTCAATCATCATGTTTCTTAAACTAACGTTGAGAGCTTACAACAGTATGGTTTGTAAATACTCTTTGTAGCTACCCCCTTACGTGGGAAGATGTTTATTTTCTTGGGCATCTTTTTACTCTTCCTGATGTTGATGGTTGCCTTTCTGCCCGAACTTATCTTCCACATGTACCCATCACTCATTTGCCTCCATGGTACCTGACCCCCCCTTCCCCCGGACCAGCACAGGGTTGTCTCTCCTCCAGGTGCCCCCCACCCGGCCCCGCCCGGGCTGAGCGCTGGTCTGAGAGTCTGCACTGGCTCTCGGGTACCCACCTCGATGGCCATATCCTCTTCTGTTCCGTCGTTGTGGGTTTGGGTCTCTTCTACTCTTGGCCTCACTGACACAGATGAAAGAGAGGAAGAAGGATAAGACGTCACACGTTGTCCCCACTCTGAAGGGATAAAGCCTTGCAGCGCAGTTAACCCCCCGTGGATTCTCCTCCTGCTCGCCTCTTCCCACCTCCCCTCAACTTGGAAAGAACCTTTCTTATGGACTGAATGGTGTCCCCCCAGAAGGATACATTGAAGTCGTAACCCCCAGCACCTCTGAAGGTGACCCTATTTGGAAACGGGGCCACTGCAGATGTGACTAGTGAGGTTAAGACGAGGTCACATAGGAGCAGGGTGGCCCTAATCCAGTGGGACTGGTGTCCTCATGAAAAGGGGGGTGCGGACACTGACAGGTGCAGGTGGGGGCAGGGGATGCTGTGGATGGACGAGAGTTCTGCCCAGGGACCACCAGACTCGGAGGGGAGAGGCCGAGAACACATCCTTCCTTGGTGCCGGCAGGGAGCCGGACGTGGCCACACCTGCATCTGGGCCCGTGGTGAGTCCTGGCTGAGAGACCGTGCGTTTGTGTTGTTTAAGCCCCTAGTCTGTGGTCGGGCAGCCCCTGAGACTGACCAGCCTTGCCCCAAGCTGGGCAGCCAGGCGTTCATCCTGGCCCTTCACTCCTTCCACGTCCTCGGGAATGTGCAGGTGTGTGGAAAGCCAGGTGGGGGGAAGTCCCGGTGCCTGAGGTGCAGGTGGGGTGGCCAGGGCGCCCAGGGACAGCCTGTCGTGGGGACCTCTCCCTCGCACCCCAGACTGAGAGGGAAGAGCTCTCTGTCACACTTCCTGACTCCGGCCCCGTGGTCCAGGGGAAGCTCAGGGCTGGGGAGTGACCACGAGGCGCAGGTGTCCCCTCACACGGGACCAGTGCCTCAGTCGCTGTGGCAGATGCCACTCTTTGCCCCCAGAAGCTTCTCTTCCTTTTAGAGCCTTCCAGAACACCTGGGCTGCACCCAGGACACCCTGTGGAAGACCTCACTTCCCAGCCTCCCTGCAGCCAGGCGGAATAATGTGAGCAAATGTGGGCCAGTGGGGTGACAGGCGAAGCTTCTGGACCAGCTTATTTATGGGAAGTCACGTCGGCCTGTGCACTCTGCAAGGACACAGACGTGACAGGGGGAGCTCGCTGTGCAGGCCAGACCCCAGTGGGCATAAAGCATCATCACCCTGAACCGTGGAGAGAGCCTCTTAAAGGGAGCCGGGAGCCCCTCCAACTTGCCGAGGAGAACGGGGGCTGCCGGCTTGGAAAATGCATTCTGTATCCACCCACAGCAGCCCTGTGGAAGGGGGGATGGAGGAAGTGCTCTGCTGGTGGTGATGGTGGGGGGCTTACGGCTTTTTATGTGTAGCCCGAACAGCTGTGATGAAACCTTCCCACACAGCAGAAAGGCAAAGCCATTCATTGTCTTTTCGTTACCAGAGTCTAAATTACAGATCGGAGCAGGTGTAATATTATCATTTAATTTGCCTCTATTCCATTTTTTGGACCGCAAGGGCTCTCCCGGGCCCTGAGAGGAACTGGTTTAAAGCATCTGAGCTACCAGTCATTTCAATGCTTTTAACAATTTAAAAGCAATGGAACTAGCAGAAACACTCCACCACCAACACAGGAATGCGTTTCACCCACTGGACAAGACATCATGGAATGTTCCTTAAATGGTGCTTTCTCTGCCCTCAAATGCAGATTCTGTCTCAGAAGAACACTGCTACAAGAAGGATTTTCTCCAGGGCAAAAGCAATCTTGCCCAGAGATGCACAGAAGATATTCAGGTGTAAGTGAGTCCTCACCTTTGGAAATGACCAGGAGTTGGGCAGCATGCTCGTCCCCCAGGCTTGCCCCACAGGACGCACCTGCAGAGTCTCTGCTTGGCTGTCTAGGCGCTGGGCCAGCACGGGGCTTGGCACAATAAAACCTCAGACAACAACCGTTTTCACCCCTTGTCCTAACCAAACCATCTGGTAAAATGTGATCTCATTAGCTGCTCACAGGGGACATGGAATAAAAACTGTGGGACGCCAGGAGCTGGATCCCCATCCTTAGAGTTGGGTGTAGACCTCCCAGGTGAAGGGAAATAGCAGGTGTCCTGGACTCCTGGGACAGGAGCAGGGTACACGCAGAGAACTCAAACAGGAGGACGCCCCTGGGAGTAGCGTGGACTCCCCCGGGAGTGTCCCCCTTGGGTTATCTGCCTGTATTTTATGTGGAAGCCAACCCCCACCTTTTATTAGATTTTAATCAAGAATGATCCTATTAAATATTTAAGATTGCCTTCTGAGGATGATATTTTTAAAGAACCATGTGATGAAGAGAAGAACATGGGGAAGCATGAATTTTTAAAATTCATTCCCTGTATATAGTAATTCCACGAGGCGCTTACCGCTGCTCGGCCGTGAGGAGAGCCAACCACGAGTGCCTTTCGCGTGGCCAGTCCCTCCTCCTGTCCCTCCCGGCCCCAGGACCCCCATCCCAATCGCCATCCCCGCTCCGTTTGCCTAAACCAACACCATTTGACTGACTAGCAAGGGGCCGCAGACTGCAGAAGGGTCTGACTGTTGGTATGCCCACTCAACTGATCCGTTCTCTGGCTGAATTAGATTCTCTCAGGCAGAGAGCGTGCACAAACACACACACTCAGACGCCTCCTCTTGAACCGGGCTGCCCGCGAGGAGCCCAACAGGACAGAGAGGAAAGAACCACAAGGGATCCCCCTGTGGGGACCCAGGACAGCCCCAGCTTCCTCTCTCCTCCCAGGAAGGCAGAGCCTCCGATGCCCGTTTAGCTGCCGTCTTCGGCCACCAAGGGGAGGAGCAGAGATGCGTTGTAGGCGTGTGGGACCCCCGGGGAAGGCACCCCCTCAACCCACCATTCCTGACGGGGCTCTTCGCGCACCATCACCCTCCCCCTGCAGAAGTCTGTTGCTCCAGATCCCACGGCAGCCCCAGCTGGCCCACAGAGTCCCTCCTGAGGTGCGAGCAGGTACCTAGGACGTGAGCCGTGCTGACTCAGGTGGGTTCCCAAGAAGAGTGCTCCAGAACGTAGAAGGGTTTCGCTGGAGATGCATTTGTCTCTCAAGAGTCGAGGCCGGTGGTGACTGAGGCCTGGGGGCTCTGCTCCCCAAGGCTGCCCTGCCGTGGCCCAGGGGTCCCCTTCATCCCACAGGGCCAGTGGCCCACCACCGGCCACGGGAGAATGGCAAGAGGGGAGGATCCCTTCCACTTACTACCGCTGTCCCACACTCAGCTTCCTGACCCCACCCGGTTGAGAGGAGACTGGGGAACGTGTCTCTTCCTGTGTCCGGAGGGACCATTACTGTCTCCACATGCACAGCAAGAACCTCTGTAGACCTTCTTGGTTGATCCCTCCACCATAGGACGCGGTGGAGAAAAGAAAAGCTAAGACCTATCTGCCCTTAAACTTGGGACTCAGAAAGGAAAAGCCTCAGGACCTCCATACGTCAAATGATGGGGTCAGTATTGGGGTCAGAGGGCTCCCTCATAGACCACAGGACAGCCCAGGAAAGGGAGGGCACCTTGCAGGTGGACTCATGGGAGTCCCATCCACCTGCCCCTCCTGCCGACAGGGAGGCACACGACCTGACCCTGAGTGGCAGGCACTCTGTATCCTGGCCTGGCCAAACAACCTTGGGTGGCCCTGAGGGACGGGGGCAGGAAGGACAGGGACAGAGTACGGCTGTTGATTTTCAACAGAGGTCCGTGCATCCCTCGCTGAGGATGCTGCGGCTGCCTGGCCCCACGCCCTTCCAGACAAGTCTTTTCTCTCCTCTCTCCTGGGAAGGACAGTGCCAAGGATGTCACCTGCCATTTGCAGTCATCCCAGGGAAGTTTCAGCGGCCCAGGATGATTTACAGATAGGTGATTCGGATTAATAACTACTTTCTAAGCAGCTGCCTTTGGGTTCTCCAGAGAGAGAAACAGAACCAAGAAGGTATGTGGGGAGGGAGGAGAGGGAGACAGAGGGAGGGAGATTTATTTAAGAAATTGGCTCACTTGACCGTGGGGGCTGGCAAGTCTGAAAGTCATAGGGGGTGCTGGAAGTTCAGGTAAGAGTTCGTGTTGACATCTTGAGGCCAAGTTCTGAAAGGCAACTGCAGGCTTGGGAACTCAGGCAGGACTTCTATGTTAGTCTTGAGGCAGAATTCCCTCTTCTTCGGGAAAGCTCAGTCTGTGATTTTTTTTTTTAAGATTTCATTTATTTATTCAACAGATAGAGAGCACAAGTAGGCAGAGTGGCAGGCAGAGGGAGAGGGAGAAGCAGGCTCTCTGCTGAGCAGGGAGCCAGACGTGGGGCTTGATCCCAGAACCCTGGGATCATGACCTGAGCTGAAGGCAGATGCTTAACCGACTGAGCCACCCAGGCGCCCCTCAGTCTGTGTTCTTAAGGTCTTCACCTGATTGGATGAGGCCCACCCACATTCTGGAGGGTAATTTGCTTCTTCAAAGTCTACCAATTAAATGTTAATCTCATCTACAACAGCCTGTCACGGCCACAAAACCAGGCTGGTGTTTGACCAAACACCTGGGCCCCAGAGGCTGGCCTAGGGGACACAGACCATTCACCATCACAAGCTCAGGCACTTTCCTCCTCCATCCCCTAGACTTATACAAATGCTTTTTAAATTTTTACATTGTCTTGTTTTGAAGGAAACCAGAAACTTTCCCTAAAAACAGTGCCCTCTGGTGGGCAGATCTCCAACATTGAGCCAGGGATCTGGACCAAAGGTGACCCAGGGTGAGCGACTGTGGTTCTCCAGGCTCTACAGGGTTCTCAAAAAACAAAGAAGAATATGCAGGCAGAGACACCCATGGCCCCAAAGCCACAGTCACTCCATTTATACTTCGGCCCTTTGCAGAACATGCTCGCTCACCTGGATCTTAGCATCTTGAATTTCCTCTCCCCACCGTTCACACTCTGGCGGTGGCCAGTTCCCTGACAGCCCCTCCTCGCTTAGCCTAGAGCGACTCCCTGTTAGAATTAAATGTAGCTCACCTCCTTACCTTGGTTTTCTCCATCTCATCCCCCTCCCCGGAAGCTAAGCCCCCGGGGGCCTTATCCCTGTTGCCCACCAGTGTATATCCTGCATCTAGAGTAGGACCTGCTCACCTCATAGTAGGTGCTATTAATAGTCGATGAATGAATGAATACTACCATAGAGACCAACTCTAACCAACTTTCGAGTCTTTGAAATTCTATAATTAGGAAGGACACTTTCAACCCAGAGCAAATGGAGGGGGTGGTCCTCGGCTGGGAGGCAAACACCCAGGTATGTGGGCAGCGGACACAAAACTTCCTGCCCATACCCAATTTAAGTCACATCAGCTGGCGAGCCCTTTATACCTTAATATAAACAAGCTTTCTATTCTAGTCATGAAGGAAAATTTCAAGGAGAGGAACCATGGGCAGAATCGGAACATTGGGCATGTGAGCAGGTCAAGGAGAGGGGTCACATGAGACGGGGAGGCTAAAGGCGCTGAATACAAACTGTCTCCTCTTCCCCAGGAGCTAGCCCAGATACCAGCTTTCAAACCTGTCAGTGGGCAAAGCCTGCTTGGTTCTTAGGTCATAGAAGTGGAAACCATGTGCTCTGTTGATTCGCTCCCAGACCATCTCCCCTTGATGCTCTAAAGTAGGACTCTCCCAAAATGTTCCAGAATACCAGATGCTGAGGGATCGGGAGCTACTCGGGGAAAGATTCCAGGGAAACCCCCTGGTTAAATGAAACCACACAGGTTTATTCCTTCAGGACTTCCCAGAGGCTTTAATATGCTTGCACGAGTATATTAACCTCGGGGAGGAGGCCCCGGATGGTGGTAGGCCCGACTATTCCTTCCAGGGAACCCTCCTTCCGTTCTGCATGGCATATGATATCGACCCCTAGGTGCTGCTCAGGAACCTTCCCAGGAACCCCATTTGGGAAACACTGACCCTGAGGTTTGGACCAGGTGGGAAGGTCCCTGCTGCTCCCAGGAGGCATGTTCCCTCAGGGGTAATTAGGCAGAGGGAGACCTAAGTGTAGATTGGCTCCAAGTGACCATCTCCGCCATGTTTATAAAGATGCCGCAGGCCCTGGGGACGCCTGGGTGGCTCAGTCGGTTAAGCGTCTGCCTTCGGCTCAGGTCATGATCCCAGGGTCCTGGGATCGAGCCCCGCATCGGGCTCCCTGCTCTGCGGGAAGCCTGCTTCTCCCTCTGCCTCTGCCTCTCTCTCTCTCTATCTCTCATGAATAAATAAATAAAATCTTTAAAAAAAAAAAAAAAGATGCCGCAGGCCCTGACCCAAAAGATGAAGAAGGGCCACCTGCTGCCCCACTCACCTCTGCCCGCTGCTCCTGCCTTCTGAACGGAAGAAGAGAGAGCAGACAAGTCGCGCAGAGGGAAGGAAAGGAAGACGGGCACGGGGGTGGCACCGCTCTGCAGCCGTGGCACCCCTCCGTGGACACGCCCTGTCCCCTCCCCCGCCCTTGGCCTCCTGTCCCTCCTGCAGCCACAGCAGTGGGGTCACGAGACCCCAGGGCTGGGACGCGGCACGCACGCTCCTCCTCTCTGGGCCTCAAGGCTGTGCTGTCACTGCGTGGACAGCAACTCCTTTAATCCATGGATTTCAAGGCAGATGTGCAGCCAGACCCCACGTGCCCCCCGGAAGGGAGCCTGGCACATCGCAGAGCCGTGTTCCCCCTTCAAGGTCATGGGCCCCAGCTCGCTCCTGCTCCAAGCAAACACCTACAGAGCACGGGGGGAGGACTGGGCAGCAGGCAACGGCAGATGGGTAGCAATGTCATGTCCTCGGGTGCCAGGCGACATGCAAGGACCCCCGTGGTCTCTGAACCGTGGGCACAGAGTGCTCCTGTGAAGCTCTGACATTCACCTGCAAGCTGTGCAAAGAAAGCAAAGCCACCGACAGAGCCCCCATTCCCAGCCTCGCTCCTGCCTTCCCTCCACCTGACCTCGGGCCCCCCTGGAGCCAGCTCTTCTGGGCCTTGGACTCCCTCCCTCCACAGGGAGACAGACACGCCCGCACGGCTGGGGGACACAGGTGGACGATCCTGGGGCGCCCCTGCTCAAATGCAGGTCTCGTCGAGAGCAGAGACGGATGTTCAAGAACGGAGTGTCGATCTGATGCATGGCTTTTCTGTATAGAATGATGTTGCTCCTGGCTGGGGAGAGACTGCCTGTCCCTGGGGTAGCCATCTCTTAGGACAACAAAGGGATGGCCAGAGCAGCCTCTGATACACAAACCAACCAACCTACAGCCACTCGCCCTCTATCGGGCCTGTGACCCCCTGGAGGCAACGTTCTTCTGCTTCAATCACCCCAGCTCGAGAGGACGTGGCACCAGGCAACACAGAACCACCCCTATGGCGCAGAGCCCCCTGAGATTCTTCAAACTAGTCCGTGCTCAGCTGTTGGCCCGGCCCTGCCTTGCCCTGGGAAACCCCGAAGCTCTCCCTCACTCCTGCCCCCTGCCTGCCGACCATGCCAGTGCTCCCCGTGGCCCTGCGAGGCATGCGGCCACCCCCGCGGGGGTCCTGTGAGTGTTAGAAACATCTTCTTTCCAGGCCAGACTCGCATCGCCTCCCACAGACTTCACCACACCCCACACGGAAGCTCCTAGAGAGCAGGCCCGGCAGGTGTTGTGAGGTGGGGGCGGGGCCAGGTGGAAGGAAAAGGCAGGGAGAGTTTCCAGCACCGTCACAGCCCAGCCTCGTCCCACGTGGGCCTTGCAGGCCCCTCCATCAGGACAGACAGGGGAGGACACTCAGCATCAGGAACAGCGCAGCAACGTCGCAGTGGGAGGAGGGACTCCGGGCCCCAGGCCTGGCTGCCACCTGCCCCCCACCCCCCGTGACCTCACCCCTGCCCACCGGGGCGCTTCGGCGGGGTCTGAGTGCTGAGTCTGCGCAAACAAAGTCCCTCAGACGGGGGCTTGAGCAGCAGAAGTGTATTCTCTCTCAGGCTGGAGGCCGGGTCTCTGCCTCCGTCGGCACGTGGATGCCGGGCGGCTCTGTGTGCTCCTCTCTTCTACAGGGACACCCCGTCAAAGTGTACAGGGCCCACCTGCTTCAGGATGACCTCATCTGAACCTAACTGATGACATCTGCAAATACGGCCACATTCTCAGGGTCTGGGAAGGACACGACGGGGAGGTGAGCGCTATCACCTCAGTACAAACGTGCTCTGTTCAAGCGCCCCACCTCCCCCCAGCCATCTACTTCGCCTCGTCTACAGGAGGGACGGGTTAGAGACCCCAAAATGGGACGTGGGGCAAAGCTGTGTCCTCCTGAGCCAGAGCCAGCAGGAGCCAAAAACACACCTGGCTCTCTGAAGGGGGCGTCCTCTGGGAAGTGTTACTCTCTGCGTTTCCCCCCAGACCCAAAGTTCTCAGTGCGTTGCTCGAGGGAGGTGGGAGGCCACCCCCTCGGCCTGGCAGTGTGGCGGAAGGCGTTGCTGGCTTGCACGCGGTCGGTCACAGAGCCAACCGCCACGGGGCCGGAGTGCCCCTGCCCCTCGGGCCCCTGGGCCAGTGCCAGGTCACCGTGGGAGCCCCCCCAGCCCATCACGGCTTGCTCTCCCCTCCCGGGCACGTCCAGAGCGCCTGGTCCTTAGCCCCATTCGCCGCCTCTCCGTCCTGTGAGTATTGACCTCTGGTAGGTTTCAAGTCCCCACGTATGATTCCGTTCATGCGCGGTGCGCGTTCCCTGCATGGAGAGAATGAGACGACAGCTGGAAGAGAGGCCAGGGGCCGTCTCCACGGGCCCCTCCAAACCTGCACACGTTTGGGCCCTGCTGAATCAGAACTATCCAGGGACACTACTCGATCATCCAAGGTGGGGATCATTCATCCTCAGAGCGCCCAGCAGGCACCTCACTGAGTCCGACAGAGCACACGGGCTTCCTGCAGCACCTCAGAAAGCTCCAGATGCCGAGGTGAGCAAGGATGTGCGGAGAGTCACCAGGTAAGACGGCAGACCCTCTCTGGGAAGGAGCCGAGATGCCGGCTCCTCCTGAGCCCATCTAAGCTGTCACAGGGGAGACAAGATCCACACGTGGAGGGGACGACACAAATCAGATGAGCTTGCTCCGTAGTTTCGGGTGTTCCTCCAGTCCACGCCTCGTCCGGCCACTCATCAGATGTGACTGAGAGGTGGCCCTGCCCTCTGGAGGCACATGCCCCGGACTTCATCGGAAGTGGACCGGCTGTGTGGGAAGCCTGCTGGGCACACAGCTTCCAGGTGCCGTGGAGACCCCAAGGGGCACCTCCAGGACCTCAAGAAACTGCATTTATAAGCCAGGTTTCGATTCAGATGTTGAACGGAGCGTGGAGTTAGCATGTTCCTGCAGCAAAGCCATCCACCTGGCCTCTTTGTGGGGACCCTCCGTGGAGGAGTGGGGGCCCTGCTCAGACTGGGCAGGATTGGCCTGCACTTCCCCAGGCCAGCATCGCTAACGGGGAAGTGATTCACATCTCAGACAGCAGCCCAGACCTCAGCCTTCCATCCTCCTCCATCTTCTCTCATTAGGGCACCCTCTTGGCCCTCCGTCCCCCCATCTTCTCTCATTAGGGCACCCTCTCAAGGGATTGATTGAATGAAAATCCATTTGCCACCCACAAGGTGACAACATGCTTATAGCCCAAACTTCAAAGACTCCCCAGATCCCAGCCCTGCAGGGGCCTTCCCCTTTCATTTAAATTTTAATTTTGCAGCTCTGGATGAAGAGGGGTGTCAAGAAGGGTGTTTTTTAGGCCAGGTCGTTGGAAGCTGGGTGAATGTGACCCCAGAAGCAGAATGGCTGGGGGAGATGCCCATGAGGGTTCATTTCTTCTAGATGTCCGAGCACACGGGGCCCACAGGCAGGGAGCAGGGGGTCAGAGCTGTTCTCGGGGGCCCTACCATCTTGGGGGTTAGAGACCCCCACCCCTGCTTCACCCATGGACCTCCTTGGAGGGTCTGCAAAAAGGCTAATGAAGGTAAAACCCAGACCTGCCTGTTTCTTCAGCTGTCAGATGCTCTAGTGAAAAAAGCTGCAGAATCCATGTATGTGGTTTTGAAGAAAGGAAACTCACTGGTGATTTCCCTAAACTCCATCCGGCTGTTTCCATCCCTGCAGTCTCTGAAGCTTTGAAACCTAGAACCCCAACGTAAGAGCAGTGTGACTTCATAGACGACTGGGGTACAGTTTCAAGCCAGGCAGGTAAGATAGGGACCCTCGGGGCCTGGTCACTGGGGGATGGAGTGGACCCTTTGTTTAACACGCATGATATAAAAACCTGGATGTGACGCGCTCCGAGCAGAGGCTCAAGGACGGCACACCCTGCCTGACCTCACGGGGTCCCGGGAAGGACAGATACCTATGGAAAATGAAGCACGGTGCATGACGCAGGTGAAACATCATACAAATTCTCTGAATCTCCTGAGGAGCCTGAGGGGCAGACAGGAAAGGACACCCCACGGCCCAAGTTCTACCTGGGAAGGAAGGAGTTCAGTGGAGGCCAGGAGCGCAGAGCTTCTCCCAAACAGTCTGTTTGTTTCTCCCTCTCCGTGGCCCCTCTTCTAATGCCCAGCTTCTGTTCCTTGCCTCTCCTCCCCTGCCTACACCCTGGCATCCAGATCTGTTGGTGCACGGGCATTACTGAGCCCACCGAGAAAATGAATGTGATAGGTATGAGTCCTAAGCACTTGACTTACGTTCCCTCATGTACCATCACAGCAACTCCCTGATGACTGTTAATGCCCCACTTGAGGGGGGGAGGGGAACGCTCAGAGAGGGTGGCAGACTTCTGCAAGACCACACAGCTAGGGAGTAGAGGGGCTGGGCTCCAGACCAGATCCGCTGGTCTCAAAGCTACCCCCCACCCAGGTAGGCTACTAGAACTTTGCTCGGTGGTGTTTGGGAATGAACTACAGAAAAACACTTTGTTTTCTTAGGATGCTAAGCTTTCTAGATGTCTAATAAGAAAGCATCTCAACTTTTAACATTATTTTACCCACTTTGGAGGGAATCCTCTGATCTGTTATTAAACACACTTCCTGACTTTTCAATGCAGTGTATTAAATATACTTGACTTTTTCTTGACGGTTTGGGGGACATTTACTTAGGGGGACGGTGACAGCTTCCCTCCAGCTGTGTTTATGCCACCCTGTAGGAAGACGGGAGGTTTGGGGAACAAGAGTCACCAGTGGGAACAGGTGTTTAGGCCAAAGAATCCCAAAGAGGCTGGTGCCGCTGCCCGGATGGTGGACAGAAGCAGATGGATGGAGGCTAGGTCGCCAGCAGAGATTAAGACTCATTAGATCAAAGCTCAGGACAAGGGAGAGTAGAGCCGGGGTCAGCATCTGGAATCTCTCCCGGCAGGGGTTATTGGACAAATGGCATGTGGGCCCAGCTGCGCCCTTTAATTTGGGAAGATTCGGGGCATCCTTCATCGAGTCTATCCTCAGGACCGGGACCGGGAGGCTCTGAGGATTAAAGGCTGGGTCCCCGCAGCCAGGTGCTGGCTGGACCTTCCTTTGCCTCCTGCCCTGCCTCTCTTCATCTAGCGACAGTGGATGGCGGGGTTCCTCTGCAGGACAGGCATCTCTTTGTGAGCGGTGATGCTGTACAAGGCCAGACCATCTGGAGACACATCAAGGCTCCATCACTTACCAGGAGGTGTGTCACGTGGGCCAGTCACCAAACCTCATGGTGCCTCAGCTTTCTCATCTGTAAAATGGGAAGAATGAAGATGGAGCCTATCCCCCAGGCTAGGTGTGAGCCTGCATTCATCAAGTGGCAGGACAAGGATGGGTGCACAGGGAATGCTATCAAGGCATGGTTGTTATGAGCTGACGGGGCTCCCCTCTTCCTGGCCCATGCTTGACCTCCTGAGCGTTGATCATTTCATCTTACAGAATCTCATTTCCCAATCTGGAGACATGTGTGCAGGCCAAAGCCAGGCCCTGGGAAAACCGTCTCCATCTCTGCTCTAATGCCTATTTCTCCCATCTGTCCTCTTGAGGCTCTTTACCTGCAAAGATGATGCACCCCCATACTTGAAGGGGTGGGAGGTGGGGCTTGTTTCCCAGGCTAGAGCTGGTCTCTCTCAGCCAGAGGATGTGGTCCGGAGGAGTCAGGAAAGCAGGTGTGGGGGGAACCACAGAAGCTGCCCTAGGCAGCCCTATGTGCTCAGACCTCTGAAAGTGTAACCGGGATCTTCCACAGAATGTTCTAGAGCATGGTGGTCTTGGGCACGTGCACCGATGTACATCTCCCGGAGCCTCCACCCCTCACCTGTCGCTCATTTGCTGGCATGGGGGACGCTGCAGCCCAGCTCAGCACACGTGGACGGAGCTGTCCTCACATGCGAGGCACCTGGTCCAGGCATGAGGCTGAGGGAAGCCATCAACAGGAAACTGGGTAGTGAGTCGGGCAGGTTTTTGGCATAGTGTGGAAGGTTCCAGACAGTCCTGTGGGCGCCCCATTTCCTGCAGCTGTGACTAGGAAGCTATGCTGGAGGGCACCTTCCCTGAGTAAAGAACACAGACCTTGGGGCAAGCTTTGGGTCAGGAGCGGCGCACCGTACCAAAGCATGCGTGCAGCCCCCAGGGCACCTCATGCAATATTTGGTGCTTAATAAAATGTGTTGAGTGCCGATACCCAGAAACCTCTGATTCCAGCATCGTTTCTCGCACAGGACTCGACCTCACCACCTTGTAGTCACCTCAGCTCCATGATTCATCCACTAACTGTGGAACTTCGAAACACATTCCCTGGGGACTTCAGCAGCTTAAAATTCATCAACGTGCAGAGCGCTATCTTATCCGACGGCGGCCCCACTTCTCCGAAGGGCAATGCCACAGCACCTGCTTTGGGAAAAGTCCAGCACGCACTTGGCCATTCAGTCCACAAGGAGACAAGACACATCCTGTCCCACCCCACTGGGAGCAAACCTCCCATGTTAAGATACCTATACTTTTCAGAGTATTTGCTCATCCCTTTTTATTTATTTATTTTTTAAAGATTTTATTTATTTATTTGAGGCAGAGAGAATGAGATACAGAGAGCATGAGAGGGAGGAGGGTCAGAGGGAGAAGCAGACTCCCTGCCAAGCAGGGAGCCCGATGCGGGACTCGATCCCGGGACTCCAGGATCATGACCTGAGCCGAAGGCAGTCGCCTAACCAACTGAGCCACCCAGGCGCCCCTGCTCATCCCTTTTTAGTCTAGGCTTCCCTCCACGACGAGGTAAGTAGGGTCGGCTAATCATCTTCATTTTACAGGCCAGTAATCTGAGACCCCACGTGCACAGCAGGATCCACGCCTGGGGCCAGCAGCGTGAGTGCAGGGCAGGCTCTATTCGGGGGGATCTGCCGGGTGGGCCCACAAATGGGGTCCGCAGAGTGTAGCCGTTCTAAAGGCAGATCTCGGTCAAATTCTGACCACTTACTAGTTGTGTGGTCTTGAAAAGGTAGCTTAACCTCTTTGTACCTCAGTTTCCTGAGAGGTACACTGGACATGATAAATGTACCTATCTCACTGAGTAGTTGGAAAAGATTAAATAAAATAATCCACGAAGAGAGCTGAAAAGCCACCTGGCCTGCCCGGGCACTTGATGTACGGTGGTTATTGTTATAAAGGAGGCCCGGGCTGCACGGACCCCGGCCACAGCCCACCCTCTGCCTGGTCCTGTGGCCACAGGAATTCTTCCCAGACGTCTCAACTCTTGCTGAAGGTCCTGTTTTGCACACAGCTGGGTATTTTTGCTGGGAGTCTGCAAGGATTCTGGCAGGCTCAAGGGAATGGTTTAGGGCCTCAAAAGAAAAGGAGGGGGATCGGAAGAGGTGCCTCTAGGCTGTCAGCAAGGGTTCGGCCCAGCAGCCCTGAATCCTACAGAAGGATGTGGAGACCCCATCCAACCTGTGACAATCCCTGGCTGGATTTCCAGTCTTTGTCAGCTGAACAAAGGCGTCTCCCTGTTCCCCGCACCTGGGAACTGGACCACCACGAGCGGAGGAAAGGGAAACATAATCTGGCCGTGGTTGCTGGCGGAGAGTTCAAGGACAAATTCCCCTTTGTGTCTTCTGGCTCAGTGCGCTAGAGTGATAAAGCCAGCCAGGGGAACAAGGAAACAGTTTCTTGACCAGCTCTGCTGCCTCACTCACTTTTCCAGGGCGAGCTGACAGTGCAGGGCCAGGCTTGGGCTGGGCGCACGCCTCGCTCTTGGGGCGTGGAGGTGGCCCAGGTGGGGAGCCGCTGGGGGCCCTGGATGGTGTCACTCCCCTGGAGGGGGGGGCGCAACCTGGACGCCCGCCCACCCTCTGCTGCAGCCCTCAAAAGCGCCAAGGCCTTGCCCACAGAGATGTCAATGGCGCCACAGCTCCACAGAGCTTCTGGAAAAGTCTGCTCCCCTTGCGTCTCAGCCTCTCCAAGCTGGAGGAGCCCTCTCTGTGGGCCCCACCCAACCCTTGAGCAGGTTCTGACTGGGGAGAGGAATCAATGTGGGGGACAATGGCGTCAGCACCAAGAAGGGTCTCCTAAGCAGACCCAAGCGCCGGCCTTGCCTCTCGTCCCATCCCCCCCTCCTTATTCCAGCGTTATCCATGTTGGCCTATGCTCGGGTGGAACCGGAGGACTTGTTCTAGATTGATTCGAGAATATCCCTAGGGAGAAGGCACATTTGCCTCTGGACTTGGCCGAGAGTTTAGGGCTGGACTGGTGGAGACTGTCCGTCTGGAAAGAACTAACGTGCGCGTCTTGGATGTGACCAGGCGAGCTCAGCACTCTTTCTTCCGGTCCTGGGATCGAACCTTGGAACTGAGGCCACACTGTGCACTTCACCAGCTCCAGACCTGATCTCCTCTCCCGCTTGCCCTGTGGCTCCAGCTGGCCTGTGCCTTAACCCTCCCTGGCCCGCCCGGGAGCCCAGCACGCACTCCCCCAGTCAGGGAAGTGCTCGCCGGCAGGTGCTCAAGTGGTCCCTTCTCCCAGGAGAGAGAAGCTGGGAGCTCCCCACCCACTGCAGCCCGTGGGGCCCTCAGGGCTGGAGGCTGGCACGACCGAGGCGTCTCAGCACGCCCCCTGCCGATTGCACGCGGTGGGGGCATCGCCGCCTCCCTGGGGAAGCCTAGGATCCAAGGCAGAGGGGAGAAAGGCATGTGTCCCTTACCAAAGACCATCTGGTTTAGGAACGAAATCTCCCGAACTACACAGAAAACAACCTCGAAGGAGCGAAGCATTGGTCAGCGTTCCCTCTGAATGCTGTTTGGCCAAGGAGAAGGATAGAGAACCTTGCCCGGTTGTCTCCCTCTTTGCTGACCCACCCCCACCCATGGCGACCCCAGAAATCAGGTCTGCCGCTTAGACAAAACTCTAGGATTCTGGGCATCTGTAACGTGAAAAACTTCAACGGTGAAAGCAGAAACTGGGTTTTAAAGGCCTCCGTGGCTCCACACGTTCCCCCCACCCCCACCCCAGGCCAGAGGAATGGCCTGTTCCCTATAGAAGGCCGGGAGTGCAAAGCGACTGGACTGAAGGACTTGAACTCGGCTTGTCCACCTCCACACACAGTGCAAATGCGCCACTTCTCCTTTCTTATGCTCCAGGAACCCAAGGATTCGTCCCAAATCACTTGTGCTGGTTTTCCGCGGCCTCCTCCTCCTGAAAGGCTTGGTTTCTGCGAAGCCCTCTCCCCAAGCCAACCCTCCGCGCCCTACACAGCCCCCTCCTAGGGAATAGCTCGGATCCTAAAGGAGCTCGTCCCAAGTCCTCTGAACGGCCCGCGAGGCCACAGGGCGCCTCTCTGGTCCCTGGGAGGACAGTGCGAATCCGACTGCGGGTCCCCGCGCCAAGGCCCTGGCCCTCAGGTCTCGAGGCCGTAGTTCAGCTGCGCGGCTTCTCCAGGGCGCTTCCAGCCTCCGAATACGCAGATTCATTTATGTATGTATTTTAATGTAGTAAATGGGCAGCTAAATGAATTGCAATTTGTAATTTTTATGGTTAATTTGAAATCTCGCTCTTGTTGGCTAATCCTGTTAGTTGGTGGCAAAACAAGGAGAAAGCCGCGTTGCGGCCGCCGCGATTGTAATAGGCATTTTACGTGAAATTACAGCCACCGCCAGAACAAAAGGCGCAGCCGGACCTGCAGGCCGAGCGGCCTCGGCGGGTCCGCGCTGCCCGCCGGCGCCAGAGCCAGCCGAGCCAGGCCCGGGCTCCGTGCGCCCCAGCCGCGCCGCCCGCCCGGACTTCCATAAGCCCCGTTGGCACCCGGTGGTGGTTGTGAACTCCCCGCGCCCCCATCCTCAGCCCGCGGTCTCCGAGCCTCCCCGGGGCCGGGCGTCCAGGGCTCCGAGGCCCGAGGGCGGTACACGCCCGGGCCCTTCGTCCCTCCGGCGCCGCCTCTCTTCTCCCTTCTCTCCTGCCTCCTGCCTCCTGGTCGGCTTTTGGCGCTGGTCCCCACGGGAAGCGAACGGGGAGCGCGGCGGTTGGGGAACGAAGTCCCTCTTTCCCCCTCTTTTGGGCCCCCGCTCTTTTGGGCGCCGGGCGCAGGCCGGGTGCGGGCCCCGCGGGCAGAGCGCGCGGGGGCGGGGGCGCTGGAGCGCGCGGCTCGGCTTGTTCGCGCGTTGTCGCCCGCGCCGTGTTTCTTGTCCCTGGCGCCCGCTCGGTGCCATCCCAGTGAGTTTGATTGAAACGCGGCTGCGAGAAGGTGTCGAGCAGGGAAGGCGGCGTGCGAGGCGGGAGGGGCGAGGAGGGGGCCCGGAGAGGGAAGGGGCCCCGGAGAAGCTCGGGAGGGCGGCGGCCGCTCCAGGACTCGTATTTTGAAATCGGCGGCTGTCCCCTCCGGGGCGCAGGATGCAAGGGTCAAGTGTCACTTCCTCTGGCAGTCAATCTCCAATATTCCTTGTAGTGTTTCTAAACGGACGAATTCATTACGCGGGGACGCGTGAATGGGGAGAGGCCGCCAGCGCGCTGGGTCAATAGCGTCCACTAATGGTTCATTTTGCACAGCGGAGCGCGGCGCCGTGGGACCCAAGGAAGAACGCAATCAATACTGTTCACTCCCCGGCCGCCACGGGCCTAAAGGTCACGCAGGGAAGGTGGGAAGGTGCAGGCACCCGACAAGTCCGAATGGTCTCTCTCCTTTCCCTCCGACCGGTTTCCCCTCGACCTCCTGCACCCTCCGCCCGCATTTCAGCCTGCGCCCTGGAGAACCGGGGCCCTTGCCGCGCCAGCGGGCACCGTCCCCGCGCCCACGGGGCCCCGCGCGCGCGACACGCCCACGCACGGGGGTCCACGCGCTGGCAGCCAGCGCGGCGCGGCCCTGCCAAGCTCACAGCAGCGGCCGGACGGGACCGGGGAGGCAGGGGAGGTCGCTTTTTCAAATACAGGGGCTCTTCCAGCTACCGAGGGGGCGGCAGGCCGGCAAGCTAGGAGGTCAGAGCGCTGGCTCTCCTCCCGCCGTGTTTAGGGGAAGCATTAAGTACGGTTAGAAAGGAAATACCTCCTCGTCCCTTCCCGCAGGACCACCGGCACAGGAGTGGGCGCCGGCAGGCCGATCCGCGGGGGAGATTCAAGCTGACCCAGGAAGGGCGGTAGGCCCGGGGAGGAGAGCCCGCCTCAGCTGTGTGGCCGCGAGGGCTTCCCCAACGGGGCCCTGGGGCTCAGAGCGGGGAGGGAGATGGAGCGCCCGTCCCAGAAGTTTCTCCCCGCAGATTTAAAACGGGGTCGCCTATAGATTACAGGGTCCAACGAACTACCTGGTAACCTGCTAAATCCCTGAGTCTGGGGAAAGGAAATAACTTGCTTCCTGCAAACCCCTCCACCCTGCCCACCCCAGAAACGAGAAAGCGGCGCCTCTCTTCCCTTTTCTTCCCAGGCCTCCCCCAGGAAGGAGGAGGAGGAGGAAGGTTCATGGAGCTCGGACTGCCTGGGGATATCGAATTTTTGTGTCTAACCCACTGATACCTACGTAGCACAGGGCCACCCTCTGGACACGTGTCTCAGGCAGGAGACCAGGGGATGCCCTCATACCGCAGAGGGCAGGCTTCGCACAAAGCCTACTGGCTGAAGAGAGATGTAAGGGGTTTGAGTCAGGGTAGGAGGTGCGGTGGGCACTTTAATGGGAGTTCACGCCAAGTGGAGGGGAAGAGAGGGTCCTTGGCGAGGGGTCCAGCTTCCGTTGCTCTCTGCTGCTGGTAGCTGGTGGAGACCCAGCCGCAGGTAGGAGGGGGCATCTCTGCTCCCTTCAGATTTTAGAAGAGAAAGCAGAGAGGGAGGAAGGGGCTTGCAGTTAAGACACAGCCGTGACCTGCTTGTTGGGGTTGTTCCGAGTTTCTCATCTCCCCGGGTTTCGGACATCATTTCCCCAAAAGCCCGCTTTTTAAATAAAGTCAGATGTGAGGGCCGTCGGAACGCCGCTGATCCTCTAAAATGGATGCCGTCTGGGTTTCCAGTCAGACGGTTCATTTTCACCATCATCTGAGAATCTGTTTGAAGCGGGCGTTTTTTAAACTGTTTGCATTTTGGTTTCCCTGGAAATACACCTCCCAGAGAAGGCACAGTTTTCTCCAGCCTCACTGCCCACGAAGATGTGCGGGTAATGTGTGTGAGGTCATCTCCAAATCTCTTGGTCTTCTCTGTCCTTTAGTGGCACTCAGTGAAGAGAAGAGCAATTTGCTTAATTTAAGAAAGTGACACGTATAAACAGGTAAATGCAAACTAACGCCACACGGCTGAAATATTTGGCAAATTAAGTCTTGAAATTTGTTTACAGAATTCCAGGTTTTAAGTTATTTATTCAATCTTCAATTATAATATTAAAAGGACAAACAGTACAAGGCCTCTGGTGACTATACAATTTGGGAAGCAAACTCTTATCGTTTCCCACAAAACACATTCTTTTACTTAAACTTATCTATAACGGAGCTTCTCAGATAATATTATGAATGCTGTTTTCTCATTTCCTGCCCCCAATAAGCCTGTGTACCAAAACACTCTAAGGTCAAGCACTTGCTTTTTATTTATACACATTAAAATTGCTTCCAAGAGTGGAGTTTCAAACACAACGTGTCAGGACAGGAAGCAAATGTTGTTTTAGGGGAAAACTCCAATAACAACCCCATTTATACAAGCACATTAGAGCAGAAAGAATAATTTCTGTTAGTTAACATTTTTAAGCCAGAAAATTAAAAACAAATATTTAACTTCCCAATTTGGAATTCGGGTTGGCATTTGCCTGCAAAACTTTTACAATGCATACTCAATGAGTTAAACACAATCTTTACTAGCCAAATAAAACTGCCTTCCTGTGGTTCAAAAATAAGTTTGAATAAACTGAAGGATAAATAAAATGTGTGGGGATGCCCAGGGAGGGAGCTGATGTGTGTGGATTTGGCCAAGAGACAGCTTTTGGACTCTGCCCAATTCAGGGGTTTTAAGACATCTTTTATTAGATGCTATATTTAGAGAAGACAAATATTGAAGAAATACGGGCACTTACAAACATTAACAGTTCCTGCTTTGTTCTCTCCCAGAGAGACTTTTACAGCACTCTTGGGAATGAGCTTGCTCTTTTCCCGTCTCTGCTTCTCCCTTTCTGTTTGCCTCCCCGACCCAAGAGAGTTCTGTGATCTTGCGTGGGTTCATCTCATTTCCCCTACACAGCCTAGTAGTGGGAAGCGGGAACTGGAGTCTCACGGCTCACTGGACGGCCTCTTGCGTGCTCGGTGCCCCTCCTTCAAGTTTGCAAACGAAGGAGGTTTCTAACGTGGGGGCCACCCCAAAGACCTTGTCCCAGCACCCACCTGGCTGGGTCTCCCTAAAACCTAGCTTAGCTGGCCTCCTTGGCTCTAGGGCTGAGTTCTTGCCAAGGAAACAAACTAATATTTCCTCTGAGCTCTGCCAGCGCTCTCCACATGTCCAAACCCACTCTCCCAGCAAAAACAAAAACATAACAACCCTTGAGCCAGGAGCTCAGGCTCAGGCCTGAGTCAGGGCTCAGGCTTGTGGAAGCCCCGTGTGGGCCTTTGCGGAGGAGGGCTGCCTGGGCCCTGGAACCCCAGCCCCTGGTCATCAGCGTGCTGGGCACCCAGAAGCAGCTCACCCTTCCTCCTCCCGCCGTGAGCTGGAGGTCCAGCTCCTATGCAGCCGCCCCCACCCCCCAGCCCTGGATCTTTTGAGCCTGGGTCCACCGGGGCAGACCACCACCCCATGAGCTGGAAGCTGCCAGTCCCAAGGCTGACAAAGGCACTGAGGTAGTGGCTGAGAGCCCCCTTGTCTCTGTGGTGGTTAGGATTTGTGGTGTCTGTGGGTTGGAGATGGGGAGGCAGGGGTGCAGGCCTGCAGGAAGAGGCCGGGTCTCTGGGTTTCTCCAGCGGCCCCTGGATTTACTAAAGGAAACGCCACCCCCTTTCCTCCCCTTGCCCCCTCCTACGAAAACACATAGAGAAGAGAGTTGCCCCCCACACCCCGTTTCTGTTTCTGGTCCCTGAGTTTCAGGGTATGCTCTTTCACTTGGGAGGATGGTTTGCCTTTACTTTTCATTTCTAGCTAAACAAAGCATGTATGGATAGGGATACAGGGAGTATCCTTCTAAATAAATACCCCTGCTAGTTATGAACAAGCCCAGGGAGATCAGCGGCGGGGGGGGGGGGGGGGGTATGCATCACAGGCCCAAACAAAGGTGTGTGAGTGAACGTACATTTTGATGTTTTCTACGCATTTGGTAAACGCACAGCTGCTAAGGAACTCGCCCTCTGTTCCTTACCCACACAGGCTCTTCTGTCCTTGTCTTCCTCCTGCCCCGGTCTGGGGACCCCTCTGTGTCACACTAAGCTCAGGTCTCCAGCAAAACGAGGGGGAGGAGAAGGGCGGGGTTCAGGTGTGCTGTGCTTGGCCCCACTCCCTCCTCTCACACGGGTCTGCACCCCCGTCAGACACCTGGGAGAACGAACACCTTGCGAAGACTTACAGACTCAAGTGAAGGAAAAAGGCCCCCAAAGTTATAGCTTAAAGATGGGGAGAAGTGGAGGCAAAAAGGGTCAGAGTCCTCAGGCCTTTAGAACCGTCAGCTGTCTCGTGGAAATAAATAACTTTAAATGTGTGTACTGAGTAACCAGGACAGAGTTTAGACCAGAGAGGTCGTGGGTCTTCCTCCACCTGAGACAGAAGAGTGGGTCCTGGACTCCTGCGGCCTCAGCAGTAAGTGGGATTATTGATTAGTTTTTAAAGAGGCACTCAGTGCATGAATTCACAAACCAAGCCATGAAAACCTGGAATCAGTGAGATTCGGCCTTGCAAAAAAGCTCTGTTACTGCTCACACACACATAAACACACACACACACACACCCCTACGTTAAATGTGGGAAACAGGAAACATTTTAAAAATCACTAAATTGATCAGAATGGACTTACAGACTTCTTGAATTCACCTAAATGCATCACCCAAGACAACAATGGAAATGCACCCCCCTCCCCCCGGGACTCCTCCAGCTGCAGGAAGCTCTCGGACAGCAGTTCAACAAGGTAGGCAAAGCCCAGGCTCGGATGAGGCCAGCTTCTCTTTCCATTCCCGCAACAGGAAGAAAACAGTCTGCCTCCAGGAGCTGACAGAAGCAGACAAACATCTGCCACAACTTTCCCAGACTTCTGACCCTGCACAGTTCTTCTGGGGACACCTGGCTCTAGCTACAGAAACTGACGCTCCAGATCATGCCCTACCAGCTCACTGCGTGCAGTCTGCCATGAATGGAAGCCGAATCCCACCGGCCGACCTCTCCCCCAGCCCTCCCCCAACGGCGGCAACTTTGATCAAGCATAACTTTCTTTTCCTTTGGCCCTGAGCTTCTGCAAATGCACATTTCTCTCTCAGCCAGAATCTCAAAAACCTTTTGGATTGATTCTGTCCCCTCTGGCTTTCTGTCTGCAGTTCATCCTGCAGCAATTCACATCCCTTCAGCAACGCCACAGACATCAGATTCGATGACTTCCCAGTGGCTCAGGAACTGGCCCTGGCTACCCCGGGCACTGCAGCCCTGTGCACCCCCTCCACCGCCCGCCCCCTGCCCCGAGTCCATTGCTCAGCGATTTGCAGACTTAAACAATTATAAGCGTTTCCTTGTCTCGCCCCAAAGAAATTGAGCTAATGTATGACACACAAGAGACTGATTAGCAAACCTCAACTAAATCTGCATGTGGCAAAATGCAATAAATATCTAGGTATTTTTTTCCCAGTAGTCTCAACAATGGGCTTTGCCGTCAAATTCTGCAGTGCCTGTTTATATGCTTTTAAACACCGACTTTGTCTAGGTATTTAAAAAAATGAATCGACTCGCAGTCACCTCTGTGGTTGCCTGTGGGAAGGAGCTCGTTGGCAGACACCTAGGCGGCCACCGGAGCGTGCGAGGGGTGTCCTTCCTTCAAAGCGACGCCAGGGGGCAAGAGGCATTAACAAAGACCGGGCGTAGACACACACCTTTATCTGCTCGTGCGTGCGTGTCACACGTTACAGGCGAAATGTCATTTTGCAAGGTTATATGTTTCCAATTCCACACAGAGCCTTATCGCTCATCATTTACCTCTTGGGCACAAACAAACATTCTCTTTAAATAAAACCAGGGAAGGGAACATCTACCTTTGTACAATTAAAAATTGCACAAGAATGCCAAAATGTATTGAACCTTGCTGTTAATCCGACTTACCTTGCTGATACTTCGGCCTAATCCTATTTTCTCCTCGCAGGAGAATGATTCTGCAAGGCCCCGTTTTGTTCTTCAGGAGGATGGTGTACCTGGCCAATGGGCTGAGGGGTGCAGAGCCCCCCCAAGCCTCCCCAGGTGGAGTGGGGGGTGGCGGGCTGCCTGCCTGGCCCAGCAGGCTGGAGGTCCGAGGGCAAAGCCCGCTCTGCGAGACAGAAAGCAAACGAAATCACTCAAGGGAAACTTGGCTGGAGACAAAACACTTTCAATTTCCTGACTCCTCTGCTTTCTCTCCCGAATTATTTGCTTTTGCAGAGGCACGTGAAACAAATGGAACACTAAAAATGGAACCTCCCTGGCTCAGAAAATAGTTTTTTTTTTAAGGATCTGGTAATAACAATAATAAAGATGAAAGAAAACAAGAACACTGTGGAGCTTTAAAAATAAACTCCTTTTGTCACCTAAAGTCCTTCTGGCAAATTCTTATGTGGCAGCGCTGTGCAGACAATGGGAGCCTGTGCGAACAGTCCTGGAAGCTTCCACCCTGTGTATTTGGGCTTCTTTTCGCACCTTCACCTTGCAAACAGCAGCTTCTGGTGACCCTGACCTTACCCGACCGGCTCCCCCCGCCGCCCGGGCCTGAGAAAGGGCACTGGTCTGAGTGGGTGTGAGGGGGGATGCCCAGGAGCACCGCCTGGAGGAGTCCAGTGTTGTCCCGGGGTGTTTTAGGATTCTGCTTCTCCTGCACACCCTTCCCTCCCCCCTTCCCTCCTCCCAGTATCATTTCTCTTTGAAATGTCATGAACTTGGCGCTTTCAGCCCCAACCGCCGGGCTCAGGCCCCAGACAATGGGATTGTCAGAGGGCCAGCGCTGAGCTTTTTCTGCTTGTTCACCGAGCGTTAAGCCTTTATCCCACAAAACGGCTCTGTCTGACCGGGTCAGACAAAAGCCAACTTCCATCTTCCGCCTCGGAGGGGATCTGGGCAAAGCCGGGTGTCCCGTGCCCTGCCGCCAGCCCCCTGTGGGGGAGGGCCCCCGCCGCCCCCGCCAGGCGCGGGCAGGCCGGCCACCCCCCGCCCCCAGGGTGCCCTCGGCTCCGGGGGCCTCGGGCGCCTCAAGCTGGGGTCCCTGCGCGGGGTGGGCGCCGGCCCTGGCCCTGCTCTCCGAGGCCCCCCGCCCAGACCTGCACCCCCTCCCTCCTCATCTCCCAGGCCTCGGCCCTCTGGGCCCCGCAGTGGGTGTGGGGGGGTGCGCGTGTGAGTGTGCGCGCGCGTGTGAGTGTGCACCAGTGCGCGAGTGTGCAAGGGGCGGGCGGCGAGCCCAGCGCGGGGCTCCAGGAGGGAAGAGAGGCCTGCTTGGCCCTGGAAAGACTGCTGCGAAGGCGGGCGCGCCCCGGCTCCGTGCGGGTGAGTGTCTGGGGCGCCGTGGGGTGCTCCAGGGGCGGGGGCGGGGCCCGCTGCCCGGATCTCCCCTCTCCGGGGCGCCGACCTCCTTCCCCCCCACCCCGTCGGCGCCCCGCTCCACCCGCTGGCCTGGGGGCAAGCGAGTTCCCGGTTGCTGAGAGCTGCTGCCGGCGGGGTTCACGGTCAAGGGCGGCCGGGGCGGCGTGTGCGGGGCGGGGAGGGAGGTGAAGAGGGAGGGGCGCGCCCAGGGAGCCCCGGGGAGAGGGGAGACGGCAGCAACCTCAGGGGCGGGCGGGAGGCTCAAGCTGGGCTTCCAAGGACGGTGTACTTGGGGACTTGGTCTTCATCCCTCCTGCGCCATGGAATTGAGTTTGTGCCCGGGCAGGGGGCGGGCTGGAGGGAGGGAGAGGCGGTGAGCTAGGAGTACTCTCCTACGCACCCCTGCAGCAGAACGTTGGCAAATGAATGCCTTCCCCAAGCAGCGCGTGTAGCACGGTCTGGGGAAGGAGAGGCAGGGGCGTCGCTGGGACCTGGCCCCAGGGGCTTGGGAGGCCTGTTTTCCATCCGAGATAGGCCCCGGAACTCCTCGCAAGCCATGGGGTTGCTGGAGGTGGATGGGACAGTCTTCCCTGGCCTCTGGCGCCCTGCCCTTCCCGCTCAGCCTGCTCTCCAAGGTCACTTCACCATCTCTCTTGGTGTGCTTGGTGTCCTAGGGCCCCACAACAAGGTCTGGCAAACCAGGGGGCTTAGGAGAACAAAAATGTATTATCTCCCAATTCTGGAGGCTGGAAGTCCGAAATCAAGGTATGGGCAGGGCCTTCCTTGCCTCTTCCTAGCTTCTGGTGGTGGCCATCGACTCTGGGCTCTCCTTGGCATTCCAAGACCCGCCCGCATGGTCACATGGCCTCCTTGCATCATTGTCCCTCAGGGTGTGCATGGGCCTTTGCCCCTCTCAGGCCTGAAGGTGGCCTTGGAGGACCCTGAGAGATGCCCATGGGTCCCAGCAGCCCATGAGGCTGACAGGAGACAGCAGGCCAGAGAAGCCACACTGCATGGGGAGTCTGGCACGTCCCCTCTCTGCTCCTGAGGAGCCAGGGTTTAGAAGCAAGGTGGGGATTTTTGCTAGCTCTCCTTCCTCCCCAGCAGACCCCAGTGTAGCCCAGGGATGCTCTCGGGGTCCTTGCCCCTCTTGGGCTCACCCCACCCCCTCACCCACCCTGAGCTAGAGTCCAGATGGAGCCTGGTGGCTGACATTTGCAGTTCCCCCGAGGGATTGGTAACAAAACAGCTCATCCCCAGGAGACTTGGGGCTCCGTGGCACCCTCCAAAGTGAGGTGCTCCAGGACACCCGAAAACCATACACTTGGCAACAACTCCACTGACTCTCTGGCTGTGCAGAAGTCAGCACATGGCAGGACCTTGGGCCAGTGAAGGAGCAGGTGCTACGCTGGCAAACTTGACTCCAGGTCTCTCCTGCCCCATCTACCATGTTTGGCACCCCACTGGGCCTCCATGAATCTGCTTCCTCCTCTGTGAAATGGGGAAAACCATCCTCTATTCCAAGCACCCACAGGGCTGCCCATCAAACAAGACCCAGGCCATACAGTTCTGTGCACAAGGCTTAGTGCCTCTCAGCCCTGGCCGCCTGTGACAGCCGCCTGGGGAACGTTCTGAAGCTGTTTGGGTGGTTCTAGCCAGCATCAAGGTAGAGACCCCGCTGGCTTAGCTTTGGGTGTCTGCCACCTGAAACCTGCCCCTACTAGGTCATTCCTGCCAAGAGGACCCAGTGACCCGCTCCCTCAAAGCCCCAGGGACGGGAGCACCCCCGGTGGGCCCAGGCGCCTGGGGACCAGGCAGAGAAGAGCTACCCGTGACTTACTTCTCCCACTTCTTCCAGAGTCCCTACTTGTGTTTTTTTGTTTTGTTTTGTTTTTAAGTGTCAAAAATCCCTGAGCACCTCGTCCCTTTCAGCTCTAAGATCTCGGAATCTATTATAAACCAAAGCTAACCTCCTCCCCCTGGATGCCATTCCCTGCACTGTTCCCCACCTCTCCCCAATCCCAGGCTAGGAAGGGTGTCCATCCTCTGGCTTCTTGTAACACCCAGGACTGAGGTCTGTCACTACACGGATTCTCCTGTGCCGTCCTTGCACATATAGAATCTTGATGCTATGCCTTTGTTTCTGCATCCCCAGGCTGAGAGGGGCTTTCACAGGCCGTGTACAGTAGGCGCTTAATTAATGCAAGTGAATGCTAATCTGGCCATCTCTCCCTCAATGGGGATAAAGGAAACACACTGTACTGATCTAAGCCCCTTTGCCTGGAAGTCCTGTTCCAAGAAGACATGACTTACAGTAGCATCGATCCAAACATCTCTTTTTCTACCCCAGTTTCCTATATGGGGGGGAAAGAGGAGGAACACATGTGGATTAAAACCTGGAAAGTGACCCCCAACCCAGAACATTCAGGATCCCAGCGTGTGTGCTCTGGGGGTTGTATCCTGCCATGGGAGGGTGGTGTTACAGATGGGAGCAGGTGCACCAGCCAACTGCGACTTCTCTGCGGGCACTTCTGCGCCCCGGTCCCCGATCCGTGGGGCCAGTGGCTGGAGGTAAGCTGTGAGTCAACCCCAAACCACAGGCTGATGCCTCAGGCCATGGTGATGTTCTAACCTCAGGTCGGGCATCTCGGCCTCCCAGGGAGCTGGCTGCTCCATCAGCCTCTGCAGGAGGCAGATGCTCCCCCGTTCCCTGCCAACACCTTAATGCTCACGGTTTCCTTGACCTTTGCACCAATTCAATAGTAGGAATGATGAGGCCAGAGTGCGCACACCATAAGCGCTGAATGAATGCCTGTCTGAAGAAATACCGAGCCATCGTAATGCCAAGACCCAGGCAATGGGTACTACGGCCCAGACGCTGATCTACACATGTCACACATGAACTCGTTTAATCCTCACGACCAGTCTGTAAGGGCAGCACTTTCATTCCCCCGCACTCCAGAAGAGGTCACAGACGTGTGGAGGGGTAGGGAACATCAGGCCAGTGGATGTGTTGGCCCTGCTACCGGGGATGACGGATTATCACAGTCCAAGGCCAGCTTTGATCCTTGGGCAGACCGCTCAGCTGGGGTGTCTCTGAATGCCTCTGCCCACCCTCCACTCTTGGAGACGGTGCGCTGTAGGTCATTTGGGGGACGGTCTGCACATTGTGCATGGATCGAGGCACATCCAAGGCCATCAGCACAGGGGCATCCTGCAGGGTTTGGGGTGCTGTGTCAGAAGGAGCCCGGGACTGGGCGAGGGGCATCTGGTTTGAGTCCTGACTCTGCCAGTATCTAGGCATGCAAGGTTTGGGGCGGTACATCCCCTCAATGTCATCTCTAAGGCAGGCTGTTCTCTCATGTGTAGAAGGAAGCTACCCAAGCCAACTCCGTGGGGCTGTTGAGACCGTCCCAACAGGGCCAGTGAAAGGCACCTTGAAAAGTGTAGGCAGAGTACAAAGGCAGACATTTGTTGTCATTAAAGTGAGCCCTCTGCCAGGGCATTCTCACAAAAAAGGTAAGCCTGGGGCAGAAGGTTCTGGTTGCTTAGACCAAAACACAGCCTTTCGACCCCGAACGGAGAAAAGAGAACTGGCCAGGGGTCAGATCACTTGAGTTTTAGTCTGTCAAAGCCTTTTAAGTGTCCTGCTTTGTCAAAGGGTGTTTTAAATTAGCTGGTTTAAAGATCCCTTTAGCTCCAAATATTTGATATTTCATATATGAGTAGGGGGCTGTACCTTCCTCCGAGTGCTTGAGTCCCATGGGGTTGCCGTACCGATTCCCGAGCTCGCTTGTGTAGCCCCTGTCCCTGAAGGGCAGTGCATTCTTGGGGTGCAGCTGTGGTCTTGGAGAGACCTTTGGTCTGGGGATCCTGGGCTATGTGGCTGCTGGATGTGGGGTAACATAGGACCAGATAGGAAAGGGTGGCCAGCCCTCCTGAGGGAAAATTCTTTTTTTTTTTTTAAAGATTTATTTATTTATTTGAGAAAGCGAGAATGAGAGAGAGAGAGAGAGTACATGAGAGGGGGGAGGGTCAGAGGGAGAAGCAGGCTCCTCGCCGAGCAGGGAGCCCGATGCGGGACTCGACCCAGGGACTCCAGGATCATGACCTGAGCCGAAGGCAGTCGCTCAACCAACTGAGCCACCCAGGCGCCCCTGAGGGAAAATTCTGATCAAAGGGGAGTACAAACACCCCCCATTGCCCCTGGATAAAGAATCAGACTCTCCTCCAAGCAACCCTGTAGGCTCTAAAAAAAGACACTGGCGTTCTCAGTGGTCCAGGGAGTTACCGGTACCCCCGGACTATTCCTCGTCTGCCTCTCCCACACTTACTGATTTCACCAACCCACACGTTTGTGCTAATGAGTCCTGCCCCCAAATTCAGCAGTCGAGTTAGGACGCAGAAGCATCCCACAGGAAACAGTGAGAGAAGGATAGGGCCTGTGCGTGGCCGTGAGTCCCGTGGTCAGTGCAGGTGTGGTGGGAGCTCAGCGAAGCCGGGCCTTCCTGACTGAGGACGTGCAGGAACGCCAGGCCCTGGCTGGGGAAAACCTCTCCTCTCCGTGCGTCACCCTCTCCCTGGGCTTCAGACAGCCGGCCTTGCCCTCACAGGAGCCTGGTGGGTGACAGGCCTCCTGCGCCCCCTCCCTCCCTGCTTGTGCCTGCGTCTCTCTCCGTCCCCAGCATAGGTGTCTGGGTGGTTCCCCCGAACCAGGCATTTGGCTGCCCCCATCTTGGTGACTCGAGGAGGCCAAACATGGGCAGCGGCCAGGGTATGAAAGATCACCCCCACTATGCAGAGTCCCCCCATCTCCTGGTTACAGATTGCCTTCACTACTTTGCAGGAGCTGTGCACTGCCCCTCCTCCACGGGAGGGGGGAGAGGGGAGGGGAGGGGAGGCGAACCTGGAAGATGAGGACCTGAGGCCATGCTGCCTCCTCGCTGGGCCAGGTGGGAGCAGGGAGGGAGCGGTGCCTGTAATGACCCTCACAGCACTGTAGGGTAACTCCTTCCCCATGTCACAGCAAGGAAACTGAGGCCCAAGAGGTCAGATCGTTGGAGGCAGGTCACCAGCCAGTAAGGCACGGAGCCAGAAGTTAAATCTGGTTTTTGATGTCAAAGCCTGCCAGCCCTCCACTTCTAGGCCACGCGTCCTCTGTCTTGGTGCAGTCTCTGGCATGGGGACCTCTGTGACACCCCTTCTCCTTCATAGACAAGCCAGCCCCTGATGCAGTGGGGTCTCCAGAAGGAAGTAGATGAGGCTGCTGAGTACGTGTGGGGCTGGGAGGGGCTTGCTTCCAGGGGTGTGGACTTCAGACGTGGCGTGAGCCTGGGAGGACTCCACCAGCATCCACCTGGTCTGAGATCAGGGAGGGATCGCCGGAACGCCGGTGAGCTGAGACTCAGGCCACTGGAGGAGCTATCTGGTGACCCAGGGCAGGCGGGGGGAGACAGGACGTGGACCGTAGGCACACCTCAAGGACACCCATTCTGGCTTGAGGCCGAGGGGCAGGTGGGCAGTGATTGTTGCTTGGAAAACAAGAAGAGGGCCCGTGAAAGATCTGGGGCTTCATCCTAAACACAGTGCGCTTCCTGTGAATGACTCTACGTTCATGATCAGCTTGCAAGAAGTGTCAGTCTCATCCCCAAGGGGAGGGAGGTGACCCGTGGAAATGATGGAAGTGTCGACACCTGGGCTGGCCGCAGCAGGGAGCGGTCCCCACCCATGGCATGGGGGGCGATCACCTGAACCTCGAGGAGAGGGGACAGGCCAGGAGGAGGAAATGCGTATTTGCCCCACCTGATTGCGCAGAGCCTGCAGAGAGGGGCAGGGCGCGTGGGAACAACCCAGCTCCGAGGTTGTAGGACCAGGTTCCCCCTCCTCCATGATGGGGAAGCTGCTGCACCTAACCACACCTTGGTCCCCGATGCGCAAATAGAGGTAAGTCCTGGCGGGCACCCCCTGGCTGTGAGTACAGCCCAGCTGCATAAACAACCATCCACGACTTATGCAGAGAAAGCCAACAAACAGGAGCTCTGGCCCAGGCCAGGGGCCTCTGTCCACCCACACGGCTCCACTCTTGCTCCCATTTGGCATGTCACCACCCTCATTACCGCCATCGCAGGCCCGCCATGCGGGGTGTGGGGTCCAGCCTGCGGGAGGCATGCCACCCAGAACAGAGCCTGGGTACCCCCCCACCCCCGGTTCCGAAGCAGCTCGGGGGAAGGCGCTCTGCAGCCAGAGGGGGGCGCCGCAAAGTGAAGGTGCCTGATGGTTGAGGAGACCCTAACACCAATGTCCTGGGGTCGTCCCAGGCGACGTCACCCCTTCCCACATCAACAGCCAGTGACATGCTCTCTGAACGAAGCCAGGGAAGCCCAGACTCTCCATTCGACCTCTGGGAAGTCCCTTCATTGTGTTCTGGCTGTGAAATTAGAAGGGAAAGCTCCACAGAAACGCCGTGGCTGAAAGCTTGGGGTCCCAGCCGTGGCAGCATGTGGTGCTCAGCGCTACCTGGCCTATATCCGACACGGATGTGCAGAGCCCGAGGGACAGACAGACAACAACCTTCTCACTGACTTGCACGGAGCACCAAGGATGGTGGCGGGGTGGGGGGGAGGTCATCATCAACGGACCTGGAAATGGCAGTGACATTCAGATTAAACATTGTTCCACATTATTTCTTGAGAACACTGGGCATATTGTCACAAATTGTCTATGTGTGAATGGGAAATCATTAAATATAAAAACTCACAGTATGAAAGCTCTTGAAAAATACTGCAGAGTGAAAGGCATAAAGCGATATATTTTCCAATTTCACAGAAACATGCGTGGGACCCCCTCTCCCTGCCGCGTGGGAGGGGAGCATGTGGACCCCGCCGGTGTCCCCTCCCACTGCTCACAGTCCTGCCTCTGCAACGGCCCGAGGCTGCCCGAGCGTTGAAGATGTCAGAGAGGGCCTCTCCCTACGCACAGCCTGGGACACAGGATTAATAATGCATCCTCCTTCCCAGCCACAGGTTCTAAAGCTGTAAACAAAACCCTGCGGCCGGAGAAGCCCACGTGCCTACGGCCTGGAGTCAGACACGTCCCAGCCCGGGCGGGAGGGGTGGCCGAGTGTGCCAGCCATCTGGAGACCCCTGTGTCTCTCGGCCTCTCCTTTTTCATATCAGACTTGTGGCAAATTGAGGTGCTTGAGGAAGCGTGGTGTTTTTAGATCTCAGGGTGAGACTAAGAAGCCTTGGGGGCCCCCACGCCAGACCCTTCCTTGGCTAGTGGCTGACGCTGGGACCCAGTCCGGGGGGGGGGGGCTTCTTCTGTGGTCTTGCAGGGCCCCCCTCACCGGGGAGGGAAGAATGGGCCGGAGCGCCAGGGGACCCCACGGGCCACGAGAAGCCCAGAGACAGTGCCGGCTCGTGGATTCCAGCAGGCAGAGCCTCGTCATCTTTGAGGAGGGCGCTCAGAATCAGAAACGAGGGCGCTATGTGATTCTGCCAGGCTTTTGGAGTTTCCGTTCTAAACATTGGGAAGAAGTGTAGAACTACAAACATATTCAAAGAATAAACACACGTGGAAAGACCCATCGGCCACTGCTCAGAAGCAGAGTGACATGAATACGCTTGTTTTCCGTAGAAAGTACGAACACACAGCCCCGTGTTGCCGCAGGAATCGGGCTGGGCTTTGAAAGCCGGGAGAAGAAATCATTTAAAATTTAATTTTAAATGAATGAGGCTTCCTTGAGAATCTCCATTTTGTGCCCATTGCCCTAGCAGCATGGACCACACTTCCTTAGATACCGGAGTAATTGCTTTGCTGAGAAGCCCGGCAGTCACCAGGAGTGATGGGGGGGCTGCGCCCCCATTCTGCCAGCGACGGGAGAGCTGATGCTTCTCCCAGAGGCAGCCTTTCGGGACCTGATCTGAAACAATGAGGGAAACACAATTTTTGCACAGACTGGGTTTGAAACGCGTTTTCCAGACTTGCTTCTGGAAAAGCACAGTGTTGTCTTCCGATGCCGTCCAGGTGACTGTGAGGTCAGTATCCTGAAGGAAGGAATCCTTGGTGGCTTCCACGGGGGGCAGAGGTCGGGCGCTGGGAGGGAGGCTGCCTGGTCCTCCCCTGCCTCCTTGGAGCCTGGCCCCGGGGGCGGTAGGCTCGCCAGCCTTTCACCCGCAACGCACAGCGCTCTGCCGCTCGAGGACCGCGGGGAGAACGCGGGGAGACCGTGGAGGGGCCGCCGAGCCCCAAGAAGGAGAGGCCACTGGGCTGCCGGGGACGCAGGTGCGCTTTAGCGCCCACCCTTGCCCAGGTGCCCAGGATCGTGTTTCTAGAAACAACGGTCAGGCTTTGCTTCCCCCACAGCTGGGAACCGCACTGCCTCGGGGGGAGGTTCAGGCGGGTTCAGGGAGCCGGCATGTGCTTTCCACGGACAAGGTTTCGGCTCCAGTAAGTGGGGGGTGTGGGTGCTTGAGGCCCCCACCTCAGAACCCAGCTTGGAAGAGCGCTCATCGGCTGGTGT
Source organism: Mirounga leonina (assembly GCF_011800145.1). Taxonomy (NCBI): domain Eukaryota; kingdom Metazoa; phylum Chordata; class Mammalia; order Carnivora; family Phocidae; genus Mirounga; species Mirounga leonina. The sequence continues at coordinate 3,370,252 of NW_023270680.1, forward strand.
GGACAGATGACAGCATGGCAGCAACCTTGCCCGAGGACACGGAGACTCAGCCCAGCTCCCCTTTCTCCCCAGACGCTGCGTGGCCCGGCTTGTGGGAACCCCTTTGTTCCTCCGACTGCCGCTCTGAATTTCCAGTATTTGATTTTAGCTCGACGAAAACAACGATCCCTGCCTCTGATTATTTCCACACTGGCAGCCATGGAGCAGGAGGCCACGAAGCAGTGAGGGGCACCACGTGGTTCCCTGGCTGGGCAGAGGGTGGGGGCGCCCGCCGAGGGTCCCTCCTGTCCCCGGGGCCAGCACGCTCGACGAGAACCCTCCTGGAAGGCTTTCCCACTCAGCTATGCCTTTAATTTAGGTCTGAGCCTGGGGCTGGGTGCGGCAAGTTCCCCCGGCTTTCTCCGGCTGCCGAAGGGCCAGCATGGCCTTGCCCCAGGGGATCCCACAGACCGCACAGGTGTGAAGATGAGCAGGTTACAAGGCTGGAGCAGGTGCGGTGCCCGAGCGGGGTGGGGAGGAGCTCCCCCTCCGGCCGGGGTCGTCCGTGTGAGCTGGAGCTTGGAGAGGTGGATAAGGTGAGGAAGGGCATTTGGTCCGAAGGAAGAGCAACCACAGAGGCACTGGGTCGGGGCCATCCTGCTGTGCTCACGGAGCTGCTCGGAGGTCAGAGGGCAGGCTTGGTGGGGGCGAGTGCAGAGCCCGTTTGTGGACACATTGCCATGGGCTGGGATCTTATCCTGCGAGCAAGAGGACAGCAGAGAGGCTTCCGAGGGGGCAGACGCCGCCGCCAAGAATGCCTGCCCGGGAGGAGGTGAGGACAGCCCGGTGGACAGCAGCTACAGAAAGAAGCCAGAGCAGTGTGGCACGGAGCCGCGGGGAGGTCGCGGGGAGGTCGTGGCACGGCCGTGAGCAGGTGCCAGGGCCTGGAGACAGGGTGGTGCCGGGACCAGTGCCTCCTGCAAGTGCAGTGCATTCTGAGGGCTCTCATCACAGCAGTCCCGGGGGGCGGCTGGTCACCTGTCACCTCCCTATTTTACAGATGTGGCACCCGAGGCTTGGACAAATGCAGCAATCCGTCCAAGACCACGGCGCCAGCAAGCACCGAAACCACACGAGGCTTCCGCCTCCATGTCAGCGCTGCTTCGCGGACTCAGCTTCTGCCCTCTAAGACCCCAGTGAGTCCAGAGCCAGTGACGCAGGGAATGCGTCCCCTCGCACTCCCCGTGGGACCACCGTCCTCTGTCTCCCGGGGGCCAAGGGCGCAGAGCGCGGCCTCGGTCAGGCCAGGCTCCACTGGGTCCGCACAGCTGTGGGCTCACTTGGTGGCAGCTCTGGGCAGTGACACTGGTTCTCTCCGCCTGCCCAGAGCCTACACTGGTGTTGCTGGTGTGAACGGGGAGAAGTACCGCCTGCCTAAACAAGGCAGTCTCTTTGTTAGATGGCCTGTTCCTTCCTCCCTCCCTTCCTCCCTTCCTATTTATTTATTTATTAATTAATTTCAGAGAAAGGGCAGAGGGAGAGAGAGAATCTCAAGCAGACTCCCCGAGGAGCGTGGAGCCAGATGCAGGGATCTCTCACGACCCTGAGATCATGACCTGAGCTGAAATCCAGAGTCGGACGGCCAACCGACCATGGGCCGTGGTGGGAGTATTCCTACCATGGAAACCAGCAAACGGCACGAATCGGAGCAAACCCCCCCACCCCAGCAAGCCTGCAGACATGTCCCCACAGGCAACTGTCTGCCGGACTTGTAGGTCCTGGAGCAGTTACCGAGCCACCTCAGAAACGAGAATGAACATGGGGTTTGAGGGTTTGCTGTTTTAAAGCCCGGGACACCTGGCCAGGCCTGAGATTTAAGCAGGCCACGCTGACTTCCATGGCCTGATAACAGCCATTCGCCTCGCCCTGACCTCCTGTTAATTCAGTGCAGCACTAATAGATGGTGTTTATTTAGTGCTTACTATGTACCAGGCCCTGGTGCAAAGGACCTCATGTGCATTAATCATTTAATTCTCCCCAAAAGCCTATGAGGCAGATAATGGTTTCCACATTTTAAATTTGAGAAAACAGTGTGATGAGTTCAATCATGTTCCACAAAAACCCGCTGCAGTCCTCCCCACCAGAGCCTCAGAACCTGCCCTTCGGTAACAACGGGGTCATTGCAGACAGACCTTAGTAAAGATGAGGTCTTCCCGGGGTAGACGGGGCCCCTCACGCTGTTGAAAAGAGGGAATCTGGATGCAGACACACAGGAGAAGGTCACGTGAGCACGAGGCAGAGGCTGGGTGGTGGCCAGCAGAGCAGAGCGGGGAGGGAAGCTGGGACAGACTCTCCCCCACAGCCTCTGAAGGAGCCGGCCCTGCCGACCTTGCTCTTGGGTTTCTGGCCTCCAGAGATGAGGGAGGTAATGTCTGTTGTTTTAAGCCACCCATGCGGGATGCTTTGGTACCCCAGCCCTGGGAACAGTACACATGGAGCCTTAGGGAAGGCAGGAGACCATGACGCCATCCAGAGATGCCGGGAGGTACGCAGAGGGCAGGATGGGGGCAGCCCTCATGCTCACAGGCGCTCCAGGAGACAGAACCACAAAGTGTGACAACTCCGGGGACCTTCAGGAGCAGATGGTCCAACCCCTTCATTCCCCGAGGGGGAAAGTGAGGCCGGAGGAGGCAGAGACCCATTGAGTATCCCATGGCAGGGGCTAGGACTGGGGCTTAAGACTCCAGACTCACCGTGCAGTGCTCGGCTCACCAGCCCACCTGGAGGTTGCTGTGCCCAAGCCCCAGGCACTCTCCTGAGACAGCTCACTGTGCATCTGCAACAGGACCCTCCTGCTGCCGGGTCCTGAGGCTCCCCCTGCCTCGCCCGCCCACCCGCAGACCCCAACGCATGTCTGGAGACCCTTGGCTCCTTGCAGGTGGTGTCTGAGGGCTCTAGTTTCCCAAAAGAGATGAACGTAATTCTTCCTCCTTTCTCCTTGAACTCTCTATATTTGGTTGTCTGTGCACCAGGGAGAAGTCCCCATTTTACATGAACATCCGACATTTCCCTCTGAGCAGTGGCCCGGGGGGGGGCACCCGGCAGAGGCGGAGGTGGGAGGAGGCACATCGGGGGTGCGAATTCTGGAGGCAGTGCCAGAGTCTGGGAAGGGCCCCTGCTGCCTTCTTCCTGCTCTTAGGACTCGCTCACTCCCGGTTCCGACACTGGCCACTTCCTGCCGTCGGCGAGGCCTGGGTCTCTCCTTCTCTGAGTGCTGAGTGCTAGGGGGCCTCGTGTTTGCATCCTGAGAGCTTTGTGCCCTGCCGGCTTAGGGAAGGTTAGCCTTGCGGTTAGAGTTCACCGGCTGGCGCTCAGCCCTGCTTCTGCGGATCGCTAGCCGTGGCCTTAGACACGGTACTTACCCAGGCGTGCCTCGGCTCCCTCATGTGTCAGGGAGAACAGCAGCACCGACCTCCAACAGCCGCCCAGAGGGAAAGGATGCATATTTGCAAAGGGCACCGTAACCCCACGCTTTGAGGAGATTGGCGAGCGAATGAGCAAGAAGACTCCCGGGGACGTGCATCCATCTGGGGGTGTGCCCGGCTGCCCAGAGGGGCAGCTGGTCCACGGGGGCAGCAGTTGTGTTCCAGAGGTCATGGGGGTCTGGCCCCTCTGTCTTGTTGCTCTTTGTGCTGGGCCCTGGGTGTCGTCCGTGGCCCCCCACCTCCCTCGAGTCTGCTCGGTGCCTGAGAATCAACACAGACGTGACCTACTGATGGGCGGAGCTGAGCATGACTCCGTCGGACCTGAGTGGAGGCCTCTAGAAGGGGCTGTTGGCCCTCGCTGCAGATACCCCTGGAGCTTCCAGCAACGCCCTTGGTTCCTAATCACACTGGAGGTGATCTAACGTGACTTTCCGCACCATCCCCTTGCAAAAATGCAAGTCACACGGGAACATCTGTAAAACGCTGGAGGCTCCGCTGTGTGAGCTGCGGAAAACCGAAGTTCTTGGACTCTGCCAGCTCAGTGACGCTGCCAGGTGCTGGCTGGCGGCACTTCTGCCAGAAGCCCAGCTGGCATGGCAGCAGGTTTTTAATCCAGCCTGAAGTAGCCTCCCGCATTCAGAAATTCTTTGCATGACTACAGAAGTCTAAAGCAGGCCCCGCTCTCCCGGCAGCTGGAGGAGGCACGTGACGCCTCGGGGGAGCGTCGCACCATTCGGGGAGCCCGGTGAAGGCAGCCCAAGTCAGGGTTGGAGGCCGGCCGGCCCCGTCCTGCAGCTTCCCTCCCCGCAGGACCCCGGCCTCACAGGGCTGGCAAGGGCAGCTTTGAGGAGGGCAAGGGACCCACCTGGGACTCAAGCCCAGTCCTAAAGCCCAGGGGGAGAGCTCTCGGAAGAGATGGGAGAACAACTGGATTCAAGAGAAAGAATACAAATCTGTGACCAGGTTTTTCTGCCTCTGTTTCCCTCCTTTGCACCTCCAGTCTAGCTTCCAAGACCCCGGGCAGAGTCCTGCCCCCAGACGTTCGTGAAACTCCTGCTCAGAAACCTTCAACCGCCCCCCACTGCCTGCCGAATAAAGTCCAAATGCCGTTGCCTGATTCTTCCTTCTCTTCCTCAAAAAACAGAACATTGTTTAAACTGAGAGTGGTGGTTGTGGCTGTCCAGCTGCAGGCTCCCGCCCTGGGTCCCTTCCGCTCCGGGGACAGGCATTGGGCTCCAGCGCTGGCAGCTTCCGTGGGGGCCCATCCATCGGGTGGGGACCGCGGCCTGCACCCCAGGCCCCGGCCAGCGTCGCGGGAGGACACTCGCCCACTGGCCACATTCTCTAACCTGGCAGGGGCTGCTAGGGCTTAACGTCCCTCTCCCCAGATCGGCTCCTGGGGTCCCAACATGGCGGTCAGCTAAGTCACGAATTCCTCTGTTTGCGCCCCTGGCCTAGACAACACCATCCTGGTCTGGTGCCCACAGCCCTCAGAGCCCCCCACCCCGGCCCCCCTCACCCAGAGCTCCCCGGACACCAGATCTTCAGGCCGTGCACCATCGCTTAAGAAATATCCTTCCAGGGGTGCCTGGGTGGCTCAGTCGTTAAGTGACTGCCTTCGGCTCAGGTCATGATCCCGGGGTCCTGGGATCGAGCCCCGCATCGGGCTCCCTGCTCCGCGGGAAGCCTGCTTCTCCCTCTGCCACTCCCCCTGCTTGTGTTCCTTCTCTCACTCTGTCTCTCTCTGTCAAATAAATAAATAAAATCTTAAAAAAAAAAAAGAAATATCTTTCCATCAAAATACCCTCCCTTTTGCCCCCACCTGTGCAAACTTGCTCCCTCGAAGTCCAGAGAAAATGCTCCTTCTGAGCAGACTTCCTGCTCCCACGGCTGCAAAAACCAGTTAACCACCCCTTTCTCTACAGACACCAGTGGAAAGAAAGGCTGCATGGTGGGTCATCTTGGTGTCTCCTGCCCGATGCTGTGGACAGAGTCTAACAGACTTTATGCGTTGGAAAAGGTACAAAAGAAGGATGTTAGGGGCTGAATTGTATCTCCCCAAGTGCATATGTTGAACCCTAACCCCAGGACCTAGAAGGTGACTGTATATGGAGACAGGGTTTTTAAAGAGGTGATAAAAGTAAAATGAGGTCAGGAGGGTGGGACCTGATCTAGTCTGACAGGGGTCATGATAAGAAGAGGAGGTCAGGACGCAGACACGTGGAGGGTCAACCACATGAGGACAAGGGGAGAAGCCGGCCGGCCACATGCCGGGGAGAGCAGCTTCTGGAGGAACCAGCTCCGTGACACCTCGGTCTGGAACTTCCAACATCCATCCATCCCCATCCATCTTTCCTCCTCGTTCCCACCACCACACACAGCAAAGTGTCTCCCCCAGCCTCTCGGAAGCAGTCCTTGTCCTCTGTACTTTCAAGGACACAGGAGAAACCCCCAAGTGATTGCCCCGAGATCAAAGGGCACACCTACCCCAGCCACCACCTGCCCAGCGGCTGCCTCGGGAGGCTCAATCATGTGGGTCCTGAAGGAGCCCTTGACCTGCACTTCTGCCCAGTAGGCCCCCTTTCCCAAACCTGAGTCGCTAGCATCTGGAAAGGGATGGGTGGTGGGGGCCTAGGAGAAGGGGAGACAAAGGGAAGCAGAGGCTGAGAGCAGAGGGGAGGCTGACCCCGTCCCCAAACCCTCCCTTTCAGGCAGAGAGTTGCCCTGGACATGACAGACCGCGCCCGTCCTGGATCTTTCTGTGCTTACATCCAGGCATTCACGCCCCTGCCACACCCCTGCGGGAGAGCTGTCACCACCAACTAAGGGAACAGGAGATCGGAAACCCATTCTGTTCTGAAGATGTCAGCATACAGGCGGATCAAAAGTTGAGCCCGGAGGCTGCTGTCAGCTCCTCAAGCACATAACTTCATACAGTTCCAGGGATCCTGGTGCAGGGCCCACGGCCGAGAGGCAGACGAGAGACCGCTCGCTCAGCGGCTGGAGGATGCGGGGAGGGCGAGGGAGTGCGAGCGGGGGTTGGTGGTGCCCCCCCCCGCCGATCATCCGACAGGTGGGGCAGGGCATTACCTCTGCACAGCCTTCCGGGGACGGGGGAGGCTGGTAGAGGCGCTGAGACACTGCCCCCAAGCTTCTCCAGGGTTTCCCCAGCACGATTCCGAGAAGGCGCTGTTACCTCCTCCGCGAGGCAGCTGGGAAATCAGGCTCCCAGCTCATCCAGGAGGAGAGAGCCGGAGCCAAGGCCTCCAGGTGCCGGAGCGGAATAGCGGGGCAGGATGGGGGGCCGGGGGCTGGGGCCAGGGGTCCCCGTCGACCAGGCATCGGTCGGTGCACGGGTGGAGCTAGGTGGGTGTGTGTGTCCCCGAGCGTGCGAGCGTGTGTCCCCGAGCGTGCGAGCGTGTGTCCCCCTTAGCGTGGGGGTTCGCCTGCCCCCGAGCCCCCGGCCAGTGAGTCACACAGCTGTGTGTGCAAAGGAAATTGCTCAGGCTGCGTCCTGCGAGGGGTCATTGGTGCATTTCTGTGGCGTTTGCACCTGTGTTGCTCGCTGCGCGTCCCCTCCCCCTTTCCTTCATCCCTAAGTTTTATTCATGTGACACATGGGGTGCCCCCATGTCCTCAGCAGGCCCTGAGCTCAGGGCTGGGATTCCTGCCCCTGCCCGGTTGTATGAGAAGAAAACATCAGAGGGGATTTGAAGGACAAGGAAAGTGGGGCACAGAGAGGTGAAGACACTCACTGAAGGTCACACAGCTAATAAGTGGAAGAGGCAGATTAAAATTCAAGCAGTCTGGATCCAGAGCCTATAATTTTAAGCACTCTTTGCTACAGGGATAATTCTTCATTAAAAATTTTTTTCTAACTGTAAATACCTGTATAGTAACTTGTTACCACAATGTCTGTGTCTTGCTTTTATGAAGAGATCCCGCCCCACTCCCCTTGTAAGCGCCTGGCACACCAACAGGGAGGCGGGGTGGAGGTGGATCAGTCTGCACGTGGACAAGTTCACTTGCCTCTCCTCTCAGGGGCTCTCCTGCCTCTTCCAGCCTCACCCCAGCTCCCCCCTGCCTAGACCCAGCTCCCCTCAGGATCCCATAGCTGTTAACACCTTGTGTGGATGCTGTTGATCAGCTAAACCTCCGTGGAGTAAAGGAAGGCTCATCCAAAGGAATAAGCCTCTAATAGTGAAAATCTAGGCCCAGAGGCACGATGATAGGAAGTTAATTGGGATGGGGGAAGGACTTCCCCCCATCTGTATGCTCAAACTGATGGAAGACAAGCCGGCTAACTGCTGTGTTTGAGGACAGCCCCACCCAGAAACGGTCTGTGGTCAGAGTTTGGTTATTCTGGTTGGTGCCGTGACTGCAGAGGGCAGGGGGCTCTGCAGTCCTGCTGAGAACAGCCACGTCTTCGTGCGTGGCCATTCCGTGGCCGCCCTGCAGAAATCCGTCGCCTGTGTGCTCAGGGTTTGCTCAGGTTATTGTGCTTCATCAATCCTCTCGGCCGGCCTGCCCGCCTCGCCCCAGAGCCTGACCTGACTTCGGTGCGCTCAGCACCTGACCCAGGGCGCCCGGAGCTGAGGGGGAATCAGATGCCTCAGGACACAGGCGCTTCCTCTGAAAAGATCAGGAAAGACACGCAGGCTGACTCTACTTGCAGCCTTGGGCCCGGAGCTCCCTGCGTGAACGTCCTGGCGGCTCAGGGTTTGAGACGGTTTCTGGATGGGGGAGCGTGTGAGTGTATCTGTGTGTGTAAGTGTGTGCACACGTGCGTGTGGGTGATTCCTTGTCTCCGGAACAGGCTCCTCCAACAAGGATTTCCCGCCCCCCAGGAGAATCTGATAAGCCTGGGAGCTGGTCTTTTGGAGAAACTGAGAGCTACGTGGGTGTTGGGAGGATGCTTGGATCCACTGAGATTTGCTCTGCTCTGCTGGTCTCCGGTGCCCCAAATCTCTCTAAATCTCAGAACTGGTTAAGGGCACACCGGGCTCATTTGGTTTGGCCACGCTCTCAGATGCCCTCACCTGCATCTCATCAGCCTTGTCTAGACCCAGAGACAGGGCTCTGGCATCCAGACTCCACTCACCCACCCTGCGGACACGCCAGGGACCCCCAGCTGCTGCACTTGGTCTGCCCTTGGGCCTCCCTCCCCGGGAGGTCAGGATGGTGGGTCCCGTTCTGGAGGCCCAGACAGAATACACAACTTGCCAGGAGTCACAGAACGTGGAGGTTCGCCTGCCCCCGAGCCCCCGGCCAGGGAGTCACACAGCTGTGTGTGCAGAGGAAATTGCTCAGATAGCATCTCTCTGTGTGCTGACTGCAGGAACTAGGGATGGAGAGACCTGAGTGGGTCGTCTACCCGCCTGCGCTCCCCTGCTCCGGAGGAAGGCTAGTAATTTTTCTAAGTTACATTGCCTTAGGAGAGACCAACTTTCTCACCTGACTCCCTTCCTCTGTAATCACAGTGAATCACAATGCAAACCTTCTCCAAGCTCTGTAGCCTGGGAGAAGGCACAGGAGCCAGTTCTGGCCTTTAGGTTCTGTTCTCTATCATGCTGGCTGGAAACAACACAGATTTGTTGTCTCATACTTCTCAGGTCAGAAGGCTGATAAGGGTCTCACTGGGCTAAAGTCAAGTGTCCGCAGGGCTGGCTCCTCCTGGAGACCGCAGGGGAGAATCCATTTCCTTACCTTTTCTGGCTCCTACAGGTGCCCACACTCTGGCTGGTGGCCCTTCCTCCTTCTTCCAAGCCAGCAACATTGCACCCATCGGACCTTCTTCCATGGTCACATCTCCTTCGGACGAGAGCTGGGAAAGCCTCTGCACTTCCAAGGACCTTGTGACCAGATGGGCCCCCCCGGATGACCTGGGGCACTCTTCCCATGCAGGGTCCTAACCGCATCTGCAAAGTCCCCTCTGCCACATACGGTTTTGGGGATCCGACCGTGGACATCTTGGGGGCACACCTCCAAATCATGGAGAACCCAGAGACACCCCCCCAGTCACCTCCCATGCCTCCAGCCAGGAGTCCTCATTAGCTCTCTGCCTTTTCAGCCATGAGCATGAAGTCAGTCTGGGGTCCTGGATCTGCACCTGCTCTCCACCAGGGCTGCCCTGGGCCTCCCACTGCTCTGTTTCTCCCTGTGTCACAGCCCCATCTGGGCCCTGCAGTGAGCCTGACTCCCACAGCCCCTCTCTCAGAAACTCGGTGACCTTCCCCAAGGAGGAGGGCAGTGAAGGAGGACTCCAGGGAGCCGGCACAGTATTCAGCCCCAAAGTGGGGCCCACCCACTGCTGCTGAGAGCCCTCGCATGCTAGGCTGGAGATGCTGGGGGTGCTTTGGTCCATTCCCTGTAGGGGACAGTATTCAACATGTGCCCTAAAACCCAGTGTCAGTCCCCAGGGTCGCCCTGCCCATCAAACCACACTGTCACAGCCAGGGAGCAGCTGGGACTGGCCCTGCCTCGTGCAGACAGGATAACAGAGGGAGTGGCTCAGGCCCGCTAAGCCTCAGTTTACCTGTCTGTGACAGGGGGTATTCATAAGAGTACCAGCCCCATCAGGCTGCTGTCAGGATGAAATGAAATCACGTGAGTGTCGGGTCTGGCTACAATGCAAGTGCTCGGTACAAGTTAACCACCATCATCATCGTCCCCATCGTCAGGGTTGCTGCAAGAATGCAGACGAGCACTGCGAGGGCGCCTTGCAGGAGCCAGAGGCGCCCAAATGAGGATGGACAGTGGAGCTTTGGGTCCAAACCCAGTTCTGCCACCAAGTGTTGGAGCTCAGTCAAATCACTTGTCCCTCCTGGACCCTCCTCGCCCATCAGGCGGGGTCATAATTCTTGCCCGTGGCACAGGGTAGGGCAAAGGCAGATGGAGGCGTTTACACCTCTTGGGTCCTCACAGCCTGAAAGACCTCTGTGCATCCTCTGCGTGGATGCTTTGAATCACTCATTATGTGGCCCTGGGGACACTGAGGCACAGTGGGGCAGAGTGCATGCCCCAGGTCTCTGTGCCCAATTCAGTCCTCACTGCACCCATACCTTGTCCTGGGAAGATGTCGCTAGTCTGTGGAGAGGGCTGGCTCAGAAGAGGTAGACTCCACTCCAAGCATGAACGTAATTTGAGGGCTGGGGCCCCAGCTGGCTCAGTCCCTGTCCCCGTGCCACTGGCCTGCATGTGCAGAAAGCCACCAGAGGAGGGGCAACTGAGTCAAGTTGGAGGAAGTGAGACAGGGCATTTGGGGCGAAGGGAGGTCCGCACACCAAGTCCCAGAGGATGAGAGGACATGGGTGCTCAGGAGCGGATCTGCCTCCCAAAGGAGCCTCTTCTCAGGGCTGCGTTGTAATAAAGAAACCCCAGGTCCCCCATGTTCTGCAGCACCATTTACAGTAGCCAAGATATGGAAGCAGCCCAAGTGTCCATCGATAGTTGAATGGATAAAGAAGATGTGTGGTGTTCTATAGACACAATGGAATATTACTCAGCCATCAAAAAGAATGAGATCTCGCCATTTACAACCACACGGATGGACCCAGAGGCTATTACGCTAAGTGAAGTAAGTCAGACAGAGAAAGACAGATTTCACATGATTTTACTTACATGAGGAATCTAAAAACAATCAAACGCACAAGTACAGAGCAAAAACAGACCCATAAATACAGAGAACAGATGGCTGCCCAAGGGAAGGAGGGTGGGGAGATGGGCAAAGTGGGTGAAGGGCTGTGGGAGAGACAGGCTTCCAGTTACGGACGAACGAGTCCCGGGGGCGAAAGGCACAGCAGAGGGAATCTGGTCACTGGCGGGGTAACAGTGTCGTGTGGTGACGGATGGGAGCGCGCTTGTGGTGAGCACAACGTGCTGCATAGACCTGTGAGTCACTCGGTTGCACACCTGAAACTAACGTAACATTGTGTGTCAACTACACTTCAATAAAAAAGAAGTAAGTAAATAAACTAACAACCAAAAGAACCGATTTTTTGTAAAAAAGAAGCCCAGGCGTGGCCCCGGAGTGCGTGTACCTCTGTGTCTTCTTCCGGATGTCAGGGACGCGCACCTGGGGTAGGAGCCGGTTGAGGTCAAGAATCACAACTTGGATTTGTGATGTTCACCCATCCAGCAGCTGTTTAACGAGTGCCCCCCTCTCCGTGCCAACACTGCGGTGGGTGCTGGGGGGCCGTTTCTCCCCCCACTGGCTGAATGGGTGCATGGACAAACAACACGGCGTTGTAGACTTTTAAAGAACTCAATCTTGTTCTCATTTGCTCATTCATTCCTTCATACAACAGGTGTTTCCTGGGACCTCTATTCTGGGCACAGTGAATACAGCAGTGAATGAGACAGACGAAAATCTGCCCTAGAGTTTCAGTCCTTGATTACAATAAGTAGGAATAATGGGTATTCTCCTGACATCTCTTTTTCATGGCAACCACAGGTAGTAGTAATCCATGCCTGATTTCGAAATGGAAACACTGAGACCAAATTAATTGCCTAATTACTTCTGAAGAGTAACCAACCAACCATGGGTGAAGTTGAGTCTAAAACTGGACATAGGGGCACGTATGTTAAGCGTCTGCCTTCGGCTCAGGTCATGATCCCAGGGTCCCGGGATCGAGCCCGGCATCGGGCTCCCTGCTCAGCGGGGAGCCTGCTTCTCCCTCTCCCACTCCCCCTGCTTGTGTTCCCTCTCTCGCTGTGTCTCTCTCTGTCAAATAAATAAAATCTTTAAAATAAGTAAATAAATAAAACTGGATATAAATGCTTAGAAATAATGAAAATATAGCATCTTGTCCCCCCCCACCCACCTAAAATGTTTGTGTTTCTAAAGACACTGAAATATTTTGAATTATAAAATTTTGATTTCATTGTTTAGCATGTGGTGGCTCTATATTGTGTCTGGGTCCTTTATTCTCTCTCTTTTTTTTAAGATTTTATTTATTTATTTGACAGAGAGAGATAGCGAGAGCAGGAACAGAAGCAGGGGGAGTGGGAGAGGGAGAAGCAGGCTTCCCGCCGAGCAGGGAGCCCGATGCGGGGCTTGATCCCAGGACCCCGGGATCATGACCTGAGCCGAAGGCAGACGCTTAATGATTGAGCCACCCAGGCGCCCCCAGGTCCTTTATTCTCCTAAAATGATTTCAAAAAATTATGCACTGGGAGGATGCTATAATGAAGATCACAGTGTCCTATTATAGCGCGTGAACAAAGAGGGAAGCCGGGCAGTAGATAACACATAGCAGGACAGGTTCCGGTCTGCCTCTGGGTCCTGTCTCTCCTCCCAGGGAAGGGAGCGTGCTCAGCCCTCCTCGGCCTGGGGCCGCTTCTGGATGAGGCTGGAACGTGTCATGAGGATTCATTCCGGCAGGAGAGGGAACTGGAGACTTCCAGGCTCGGCTGGTGCGCGGGGCTTCAGGGGGAATGAGATGTGTCCTGGGTCCGAGGCTAGAGCTCCATCCCCCTCAGGTCTGTGACCTTGAGATTCTCTATGGAACTACCAGAAAATGTCCTTTTCTACTGAAAGAGAAAAATATGATAATTCTGTGGGGAAACTTACTTATAAATAACACAGTGTCGTGGTCCTAGACAATGAACATCGACTCACTTTATATCTGAAAGAAACCTCAGCAAAAGAGTTTGACTTCTTCCCTAAATTCCCACTTTCTATAGTTACTAAATGTTTTTTTTTAAGGCAGTTTTATGCAGGATTTCTGGAAATGTCTGGAAATTTACAATCTCCATTGAACCCAGTCTCCTGATGCATGGTCCAGAATCTTTTTCTTTCACGTGTTTCTCTCTCTCATTTTTTTTCTTTGTGAGTCTCAGACGATTGCTGCCTGTCTTTCATGCTCAGTATGAGGCAAGGTAAGGAGAGTAATTAAATAAAATAAAATAAAAATAAATAAAGGCTCTACTTCGAAATATGGTCACATTCTCAGGGGCCGAGGGTCAGGACTCTAACATATTGAATCGTCCCGGGGGGACAATCCGCCTGCAGCGGTTGAGTATTGGCGTCATACTCGGCCATCTGACTGAACCACACACCACACATCCCCCATCTGCCCCTCGAAACGCCCGTCCCTGCCTGGGCCACCCTCCGACCCTCCTCGTGTGCACATCCTCAGGCACCAACGCCGCTCTTTCTATAGGACAAGTTACCCAGAGTGGGATTCTGTCTCGAAGCATACCTGTGTTTTTACGTATGTGCTTAAAATTGCTAGATCGCTCTCCCAAAACTGTGAGTCACGTGTCCCACAGTCTGAGGGCACCCGGTCCCCACATTCTCACCAGACATGCATGCTGTTCTTTTTTCTTTTTTAAACTCATATTAAGGAAAATCTCAAGCATACACCAAAGTCCAGAGAACAGAACAATAAACCAAAATGCGCTCCTGATTGTCGACTTTTTACTGTCTTCTGACTAGCTCCCCCATCTAGCTCAGAACAAATCCCAGACATGGAGGCATTTCACCTGCATCTGACCACATGCATTTCTAATAGATAGCGACTTTCTAGGAATGTAACTCCTACCGAGTCATCAGGCCTATCAAGCGAGCACGACCTGCTTCGCTCCGGCATGCGCGTGCGTGCGGTCAGTCAGCTGGGCATCTTTCTCTGTGCCGGCTTCAGTCTCATGTCCCCTGGGTGACATCACCTTGCATAGCCTTTCCTTGGAATTTTCTGGGCGTTGTTTGTTTTCCTCTTACCAATACCGAGGCTCTCCTTGTAATGAATCTTCGCTGAGATACTCGCATGCATGCTCAGGGGAGGAACGGCTCCTGGAGGTTCTCCTCCCTGCTGCAAGGCACCCCGCCTTCTTCCAGAGACCAACGTGGGGCACCACAGGGGCACCCATCTGCCAGTGCTGGTGACGGTGCCCCAGGGGCCGAAGGACACTCTCCTTACCGACTGCTCGTCCGGCCTATTGCAGGGCTGCACTTCTCACAGCCGGAAAGCCCTCTCCTGAGTTACCCGGCGCCCAGCGCTGGGCCCGCTGTGTCTACCTGGGGAGCAAGGTTGTGACGGTTGCCTCAGGTTCCTCCCTGCATGTCGTCCTGCTCAGGAATCCACCCCGAGGTCTGCCCAGGCTCCCCAGGCACTGACCCCTGTCCCCCTCCCCCACCCCTGGACATTTTCCCATCTGTCTCTGCTCCATGCTATGCACCCCACCCCCACCAAGTCCTTGACCTTATCAATGCAGCCTCCTCTCTACAGCCCGAGCCCTGGCCCCCCGGCTGTGCTGCTGAGACGGTTTGCAGGGTCCAGCGTGAGGACGGACTGGGAGGGAGGCCCAAGGCGGAGGCCCAGCCCAGCCGGCCTGCAGGAGTGTCTGGGCTGCGTGCTCTGCTGAGGATCCACAGCCAGTCGCCTGGGGACGAGTTGACCCCAGAGGGGGTGATGGCCTGCCAACAGCCCTCCTAGCAGCCCTGCCCAGAAGGGGGCCTGGACAGGGCATCTCCTTGCCCCACATGCCCAGGAGGCCCAGCGGGGCCCTGGACATCTATGAAAGCCCTGCTGACTAGTGCATTTTGCCTGGGCTGGTCATCTTCGGCTGGCCCCAGGCCATTTTGTGAATTCTCTGTTCTTAGCTCTTTTCTCCTCTAGGCAACGAGGCTGGAGCTGACTCTATCGGCTCCGACCTTGGGGACCATGGAGACTGACCTGGAGCCCCTGGGCCCCCCCTGGAGTGGGCTGTCACAAGGCCTGTGTGCCACCCTCCTCCCATACTGCCCCAAGATGTGGAGTAGACTCCTAGACCCCAACAGGGCTTGTAAACGGCTCTGAACTCTAGATTGAGCTTGGACTATGTTAACAACAAATAACTAACAGCTTGAGGCTTTGTCCTCTGCAAACTCTGCCAGCGAGTCTCAGGCCTAGGCAAGTCCTTTGATTACCTTGGTTTGGTTTCCCTCTGAACGGGGGTGGGGGGGCACTTCAGGTGCCCAGAGAGTCATTTATGCCCTTCCATCCACAGAAGAGAAGGAAGCACTTATCCTCCAACCCTGAGTCACCGATCAGATCATCTCGCTCTCGTTCTGCACCTGTTGGGGCAGCTCAGGGAGGTCTGCCGAGGGTCGTGCGCAGAGCCCTGGGGCCATCTGAGGAGTGGCTGCCCCTCCGCCAGCCCCAAGGCCGGCTCTGGGGCACAGTAGGCAGAACCCAAACTGAGACGGGGCTCCAGCTCCCAGATGTTAAGCCCCACCCGACCCATTGCCCAGTGCCCCATCCCCGTCACGGTGGAAATGGGGTGACTGTCTCTGCTCCCATGTGGCCACGTGGAGATGTTCCTCTCAGTACCATCAGCGCTCATCAGACCTGCACGAGCGGAGCTGTGCCCCGCGACCAGGCGGCCATGCTCCCGTGCCCATGGGTGCACGCTCAACACACACATGCACACGCACACGCACGCACACACCCATCCAGACAGGCAACAGCGTGCACACACACGCCCACACGCACCCATGCACACACACGCAAAAAGCTCCAAGCTCCACACAAGCAAAGTAACTCAACAAAAAGCACGAGGCACGTTTCCGAGAGACCAGAACGCTCGCGCCGGCATGGAGGGCGGAAGGCAGAGGTGGGACTTACTGTCTCAGGGTGCCTTAGCTGGGTCTCTAGGAGCTCAGCAAACTGGGACAGGAGATATTTTTAAAGGAATTTTATTGCATGTAAAAAAAAGATAACTTTTTCTGTAAGGCCTCCAGTTTCATAAGTATCCAGGGCTTACCCTTAAATTCACTGGGGCTCAGCGCTAAGGACGTTTTAACAGATTTGCCATTCATCTGAGAAGTGGCCTGAATCCTGGCTGTTAGAGCTGATAGTTTATCAGAGCTGCTCTCGTTGGCTCCCAGGCGGGAGGGGAACGCCAAGGAGCCGGGAGAAGAGACAGGAGAGGTTTGGGAGAATTAGCTGCAGAGACTACAACCCGCCTGCCCGAAAATGGGCCACGCGTGGGTTTAGAGGCGAAATCTTCGGAACGGAAAGTACGTCTAGTTCGGGGAGATGCTCCCACAGGCCCGGCGGCCCAGAGACTAGTAGGCGCGTGAACGTGGATGGGGGCGCCCTGCCTGCGGCCGCCCACCTGCCTCAGGAAAAAGCAGTGTGCATTTCGGTCCCAGGATCCCTCACGAAAGGGTCCCAAGGGCCCTGCGCCTGGGTGGGCAGAGCAGTGCGTCCGACGGCCTGTGCACGCTGTGAGGGTGCAGCTACATGGACCCCTCATCCCCACTAACCAGGGACAGCTCTGTTTACTTTCCCGGGCTGTGCGTCTCCGAACCAGCGCTGTGGGCATTTCAGTGCAAGACCACCAGGGGTAATGACGCGGTGCCCAGCCTCCGAGGCTCCGTGACCGGGGGTGTCCCCCACGGCCCCGCCCTCTGCTCACCGTCTTCTCTTCCCACCCAGCACCTCACCTTACTGCCAAGGGCCCTGGCAACCCATCCTCTTGGGGTGAAGCCATGGCGATCTTTTTTTTTTTTTTTAAAGATTTTATTTATTTATTTGAGAGAGAGAGAATGAGAGAGAGCACATGAGAGGGGGAGGGTCAGAGGGAGAAGCAGACTCCCCGCCGAGCAGGGAGCCCGATGCGGGACTCGATCCCGGGACTCCAGGATCATGACCTGAGCCGAAGGCAGTCGCTTTAACCAACTGAGCCACCCAGGCGCCCGCCATGGCAATCTTGATACCTCTTTCTCCCCCAGTCCTGCTCGGGGCCCCCCCTCTGCGTGAGCAGCAGGCGCCTGTGCCCTGCCAACCTTCAGGACTCCAACCACGGTGCTACCCGAACCCTCAGAAAACGGCAGGGTCATCTGAGGACACGCCGGGCCCCCCAGAGCTCCACCAAACAGGAAACTCTTCTTTGAGGAGCGTGTGTTCACATTCCCAGAACACAGTGTGGGGAGTTCTGTGTTCAGGAAAAGTCCGGGCTCCGGTTGAGGAAAGCAACACGGGGAGGAGGAAGTGAGAAGAGCTGCAGGATGCCGGGGTCTGCCCGCAGGAGGGAGGCCTGGAATCTGCGGGGCACGCAGTGCTGGGCACCCTGAGCGCCTCTGTCCGGTGAGGCCCCGCCCACCTCCCAGGCTCCTGGGTCACGTTCAGTCTTGGGATGCTGGCTGTGCTCTATATTCATGGGATTCAGCGGATACTGCCGTTTGCCTGCACGGTGTGGCGGCCGCTCCAGTCCAGCCCGGCCTCCCGTCCACCATGATGCAGACACCATGTTTGGAAACAGGTGTCAAACCTTGTGCATGTCCACATCCGTGGTGATCTACAGTCCTGCTCGGTGGACGGAGGCGCAGGTTGGCCCCGCATCACCCACGTCAGCAGCTCCAAAGGTGTCTGGTCGGGCAGCGCACCAGCCCGCCCACTGCCACCAGCCCCAGGGACTCTGACCGGACACCAGTGTGGTTTTCAAACTGTATTGCTGTCATGCACCCCCACCCCGCGGGATCCGGGGAACACAGAGGGGCGTGGTTACCCGCAGGAGAAAACTTCACTGTGAGTCTTCAGGAAGGTCAAGGACCTGCTGCTCTGGGCCACTCTGTGGGGTAGAGGCAGGGGATGGGAGGAAGCCTGGTGCAGACCTGAGCTCAAATCTGGGCCTGGCTGCCTCTAAGCTCCAGGACCCTGCACCTCCCACTTCTTCATTCGTGCTCACCTTACCTGTAACAGGTGTCTGCTGGGATCTGCAGAAGCAGGTGATGTGATCAAGAAGTGACCCCACAGGGCGCCTGGCTGGCTCAGTCAGTGGAACGTGCGACTCTTGATCTCGAGGTTGTGGGTTCCAGCCACACGTTGGGTGTAGAGATTACTTAAAAAATAAAATCTTTGGGGGGCGCCTGGGTGGCTCAGTCGGTTAAGCGTCTGCCTTCGACTCAGGTCATGATCCCAGGGACCTGGGATCGAGTCCCTCATGGAGCTCCCTGTTCAGTGGGAAGTCTGCCTCTCCTTCCCCAGCTGCCTCTCCCCCCGCCCATGCTCTCTCTCTCTCTCAAATAAATAAAATCTTAAAAAATAAAAGAAAAAGAAGAAGTGACCCCAGGGGTGATAGGCCAGAGCAAGGGGGAAGCAGAGCAGGGAGGGAGGGGGCCAGACAGGGGGAGTCCCCAGGGGCCTCCGCCGGACCAGCAGGGCTGATGCCTCAGAGCAAAGGGGATGGACGTTCACGCCAGACTGTGTGTGGTGGGGGGCCACTGCGTAAGGAGGAGGAAAGTCAGTTCCCAGGGCCAGCTCTCTTGAGTCAGGTCAGTGACTCCACAGAGCTGTCCCTGCACTGGGTGTTGGGAAGGAAGGGGAGGGGGGGCGGGCACGAGACAGCTAGAAGTCCGCTGACGGGGTTGGGGGGCAGTGCGGACATGGCTTGCTTCGTGGGGACCGTGCTCACCATCGAGGACTGGTGGGGGACGTGGCTGGTGCAGCGTGCCCAGGGCAGGGCTGGTCCCCGCCTGCCCCACCCCCATGCACTTCCGTCCCCTCCAGGTTGCCCTCTTCCATTCCAATCTGTGTGCCCCTGGTGAACAGGACTAGGGCACATGGGGGCCTGGGCCCACCAGGTTGGCGAAAAGATTTCAATCTCTGAGCGTCCACACGGTCTGATTGTGCGTGGGCCTGCCTGGTGGTTACCGTGGCTGTCCGATTCAGCCTGGACCCGGAGCTGGGCAGCCCCTCAGCAGAGAAAAGCCATGAAACACTTCCTGACCGCTGGCTGGGTGGAGGGCTAGCTGCGGGCCGGGCCTCCTCCATTAAATGCCCAGCTGGGAGGCGGCTTTCCGAGCTGGGGTTCAGTGTGTGCACAGCGTGTGTGAGATGACTGTCTGCCCCGGGACCGCCTCGCCTGGTCCACTGGATGTGCAGCGTATACGGAGGCAGGGCCTCTGCGTGGAGGCCCGAACCCTTGGGGTCTGGTCCCAGCTTCCCCAAATCTGATCACGAGGTGGAAAATGAGAGAAAGGCCAAGAGAAGCAGACACTTGACTGTCCCGCATGGACAGGTCAGCCCCGGTCACCTCCAACACCCTCACGGCCCTGCCATCCGGTGGTCTGGCTTCGTCCGCCATCCCGGGGCCGATTCACATCCGGGATGGTGTTATCCCAACAGTGATGTGAAACCGACCAAAAAATCCAAAACGACAAGGCTGTTGCATGGACGGCCGTGTCACTCGGCACGAGACTGGTGGTGGCTTGTCCCGCGTCTCTGGTTCCAGATGAGGGACGTGGCCCACCAGGCGAAGAGCTGCCCGGGCGCCTGACCACACCGTCCTCTGTGGGAGCAGGTGGGAGAGACAGCGGATGAGTCTCTTCAACATGTGCCCTGCTTCAGAGGCTGTGTCCCTGCCCCCAAAGGCCGAGACAACCACGTATCCACGTTACTGCACCTGCTGTGGGCTCTCTCACCTGGATCGCCACATGCATGGTGACATTATCAGTGGTCTAGCCCTGTGGCCCTGGGATTAGAACCCATGTGGGGTAAAATCAGCATCACTAAGTGCGTGTGCCTGAATGAATTGGCCTATCAGTACATCGGGTTCCCCTTTCCTAAAATGGGGATAATTACAGGCCGTACCCAGATTTAAGCTGAGTAAGGGAATGTGGGTCAGACAGACGAAGTCAGGCAGAGATCGTTCAGAACATGTTACGAGGACAGCAGTGACGCTTCGGGAGAGTGAAACAATGTGTAGTCACCGTCACCCTTAGGTGCCCCTGACCCTCAGCACCTCCAGATTCTCTTGTCACAAGCCCCATCTGGGATCATGGGGTGTTTCTCCCATCGGGTAGAGAAAACATCTGACTAAAATAAGAGTCTTGCCATGGCCGGGGAGATCCAATGAGAAGTCCCTTCCAGAGGGCAAGGGAACCTGGTCTCTCTGGGCCCCCGAAGTGAGGGAAGGCAGTGAGCGGGAGGGCCAGCTACAGGTAGGCAGATAGGTGTGGGGGAACTCAAGAACCTGGCCCCGGGGGCTCGGCATTGGGCAGAAGCTTCCAGGCTCCGGGGATCCTGTGGACATTCATGTCCAACATGGCAGTAGGGCAGCCGAGGTGGAGGGATGGCCATGCATGGCACCCCGAGCTGACCCCTGGCTTTCCGTGGTCTGCCCGGGGCGAGCAGCAGATGAGACATTCCTGGGGGCACAGTGAGGGGACCTCCCTCTCCTGAATGTTCTCAACAATCAGAGATACCCACCAGAGGGATGCGGCCAAGCCCAGGAATGCCAAGCATCTCCAGCAACTACCGCGAGTGGGAAGTGAAGCCTGGACCAGATTCTCCCGCAGGGGCCCCAGAAGGAACCCGCCCTCTGATCCTGGGGCCTCCGGAATGGTGAGCCAACAGGGCCTGGTGTTGGGCTGCTTTGCCACAGCAGCCTGGGCGGCTGAGACACGTGGCACTGCCAGGGTCAGAGGAGGCAGGGACACTGGACACACAGCTTATGAGACAGTTAATACTTTGAATTAACTAGCTATTTCCCCAAAAAGCCACCTTGGAGGAAGACAGATGTGACTAAGCAAGTTCAATAAAAGGTCCACAGTAGAATCTAGACGGTGGGCGTACAGATGTTCACTGTAAAATTCAGCTCTGAAATTGCTAGTAGGACGTCGGGTGTTACTTGTGGTAGACGTGGTAGGCTGGGTGACCGACCCCTTTCTCCTTTGCTTGCTTTTATTATGAAGCCTAGAAAACCAAAATGTTCGCTTTCCCAGCTTCCCTTGCAACTAAGGGTGTCCATGTGACAC
This sequence comes from Mirounga leonina, assembly GCF_011800145.1. Classification (NCBI taxonomy): domain Eukaryota; kingdom Metazoa; phylum Chordata; class Mammalia; order Carnivora; family Phocidae; genus Mirounga; species Mirounga leonina. Next base: position 3,391,459 of record NW_023270680.1, read on the forward strand.
ACTGTGGCCAACAAGACGTAGCGGAAACCCCCGGGCATTCCAGGACAGCTGTGGATCTCCTGTAAGAAAGGATAGAAGTGCCAGGCAACACTCTCCTCTCCCTTCCTTTCTCTGCTTCAACCTCAGACCCTGCAACAGCTTGAGATCGTGGGTGGAAAATGACAGAAAGGCCAAGAGAACCACAGGACACAGCCTGGACGTGGTCAAGCTGCCAGACCTACACTGCATCTTAGCAGGGGGAGAAAGGGTTGGTTTCAGCCATCGTAATTCGGTGTCCCATTACTTGCAGGCAAAAGCATTCCCATCTGATCAAATTGTTCGAAGTGTAAAGACTGGAAATGCCGTATGGATCATTTAAGACACCATGCTCTCGTGGGGACAGGGGTTGTCAGAAAGATTCGGTCTTTCTGAGATGACAAGGCGTGCACATCCAAGGGGGAAGCAGGTCTGGGGCCCCCGCATGGTAGCTCCTGTTTAGTATTAGCTATGATTTCAAAGGAGGCATGAACAAATTTACACACTGAGTTTCCTTAGGAAGATGAATCTTTGTTGACAAGACCTCCCTCCCTCACCAGCCCCCCATGCTGGGTCAAACGTTTTTCAATGTGCCCCCAAAGCCCAGGGCATTGGCCATGGTGTGCATCACAGTCTCCCTGTCTGTCACCCAAGCCCCCCCTGGGAGCACTCGGTATCACACAGTCTTTCAGCTCCGGAAACCTGTTGCTAATAAATGCTGGACCCAACTAAGAGTTACTGTGTGTGGATTAATGGACGAAGCAATAGAAACACTCCCTAAGCTCCTATGTCCCTTACAGTAGATGAGCATCTCTCAGTGTCTAACAGGTGCTCCTACTCAGTGCTGTGACTGGCTGAACTGCATCCTCAAAAAGACACGTCGAAGCGTTCACCACCGGTATCTGTGACCATGACCGTATCGGGGAAATAGGGTCGTGGCCAATGCAATTAGGTAAGATGAGGTCATACTGGAGTGTGGAGGGCCCTAATGCAACATGCCTGGTGCCCTAAGGAGAACCTCCCCATGAAGGCACAGACGCAGGAAGTTAGCTGTGCGGGGACCGAGGCAGAGACTGGAGGCAGCTGCTAGCCCAGGAGCGCCAAGGACCCTCGGCCTCTGCCAGAAGCTGCAATAGGGGAGGAAGCTCCTGCAGAGGTTTCAGAGGAAACACATTCCTGCCGACACCTTGGCCTCAGACCCCTGGCATCCAGAGCAGTGAGACAATGCATTCCCATTGTGTTAAGTCTCCGAGTTTGCGGTCCTTTGCAATGCAGCCATAGGACGGCAATACTGATGAAGAACGCCCAGGGACCACGTTACAGTAAGGACACCCGACGCTCAGCCCAGCAATTCAGCTTCAATACCTTCAGGGTGGGGCCGGTGTTTCTGTGATTCGGCCGCAGAAGAGTCCCACGTTATGGAATAGAAGCATCCCAGCCATGTGCTCGGTAAGGATTAGCTTCTGTCTACAGCTTGGAGGCTCCTGGGAAGAAGTGCCGCCCCCAACAGGAGCTACAACCTGACCTGCACCGTCAGCCTACAGTTCTCTCTCAGCTCTGACACCCCACAGCCCAGGGGCAGAATGACATCCCCCGGCCCCCGGCATCCTGGACTCCCCGGAGGTCATCCCGAATGCCCGGGTCTCTCTGCACCTCCTTTTGTCTGTGTGTTTACACGCCTACTTGGGCCAGATCACAGGGAGCCAGTGGGTGCGTCTGTGCCCAAGACGGAAAATTAATTAAATTTAAGGCTCCAGGTGATGTAAAATAAATTAGGTCTCTGTTTCATCAATTTAAGTCCCCAAACCTTGACAGTAAGTTTACTTAGGATGTGATATCTCTCAGTAAAATAACATACACCTTAAGAAACGGAAACCAAGTGTATGTAGAGATTACATGAACGGATTCAACTTTGGAACTAGGTCACAAATGAGGTTTTTACCCTGTGCGTGGGAGAACTCAGTGTCAGTTGAATTATTCATGCAATGTGCGTTCCACTATTTTAAACTAGACAATTGAACACTGGTTTGGAAGGTCATTAACACCCAGGAAAAATGCAAATGGTTTCTCCACCTTTTTAATTGTCATAGCCTGAGAATCACCACCACATGGAAATGGGATGAAAGCAGGTTCCCTCCCTGGCGGGGGAGGCAGCTCCCATCTGCCAGACTCTTCTCGGATGTAGACTAGAGAAGGCTCCCGTGGGCACCTGGTTCTCCACAGAGACCCCGGCTCGCTGGGTGAGGAAGCAGATTGAGGTGCTATTTAAAGCCGTGTTCTCATACGTGAATAATCAGGGGCCTTTTTTTTTTTTTTTTGGCTAGGGTGGAATTGGGGGCGATGCTCAATTAGCCTAGAAAATATCTCCTCGCCTGGCCACCTGTGGAAGGGAGCAGTCCCAGGCGAATCAGTGTCAGAGGGGACTCTTCCCAAACCTTCATCTTGGAAGCCCACAGAGGCGTAGGGATTTGCCCAGAGCGGCTCAGTGGCTTAATGATGGTCGCAACTAGAATCCCCTCCCGGCCCCAGCTCAGTGCCCTGTTCACTGCGCCTCCGGTCCCTGAGGAGGAGGACCTGAAAGGTTTATATGCAGAACACTGACTATATGGTAGTGCAGCTAGAACAAAAATGAGCAGGTTTTTAACCGTGAATCGCAATCGTGAGGAGGCTCTGAATACAAATCACAGCCAGGTTCTGGTTCCCGAATCCCTTCAGGTCGGTGAGGGTGAGGTTGCGGCTGCCTGGGGCTGGCCAGAGTCACAGGGTGCGGCCGGGGGGGCCGCGTGCTCCTTCATGGGGCGCTTGCCAGGCTCTGCAGCGGGAAGACCCTTCCACTTCTGGAACCCCGGTGTAGGGGGGGAGACAGACAAACACACAGGTAGAGGGGCAAGAAAGTGGGGTGTGCTCACTGAGGCCTGGGGGGCGCACACAGGGGGGCAAGGCGAGGTCTCGGCTTTGCCCATTCCTAGTTTGTTTGCCAACAACTCATTTTTTCTAGGAGAGAGATGATCAAATTATAGCGTGCGTGAAAATGACCCAAGGGGCTTCTTAAAAACACAGATTCCCAAGCCACGCCCGGGACTCGAAGTGGGGCTTCTGACTCAGGAGATGTTGATGAGGCCAAGAGCCCGCCTTGCAACGTGAGGAACACCGGTCTGGGGGCGCCTGGGTGGCTCAGTCGTTAAGCGCCTGCCTTCGGCTCAGGTCATGATCCCAGCGTTCTGGGATCAAGCCCCGCATCGGGCTCCCCGCTCGGCGGGAAGCCTGCCTCTCTCCCCTCCACTCCCCCTGCCTGTGCTCCTCTCTCACTGTGTCTCTCTCTGTCAAATAAATAAATAAAATCTTTAAAAAGAAAAGAAAAGAAAAGAAAAGAAACACCGGTCTGGGGAGAATTCAGCCTGCTGTACAGATTGGCTCCTGGGTACGAACTTGTTACTGGGAAGGTGGAGTTCTCAGAACGTCCCCACCGGATCCCCACAGACCTGCTGTGTTAGATAGAATAATGGCCCCCCAGAGGTGTCCACGTCCCAGTCCCCAAAACCTGGGCATGTGTTACTGGTATAGTCTGAATGCTTCTGTCCCCCCATATTCATATGTCGAAACCCCATCCTCAATATGATGGTGTTAGGAGGTGGGGCCTTTGGGAGGTGACTAGCTCATGAGGGTAGGACCCCCAAGAGGGGCCCAGTGCCCTTAGAAGAGAGACCCCCCCCAGAGCTCCCTCTCCCTTTCAGACACGGGAGGACACGGAAAGAAGCTGCCGTCTATGTACCAGGACCCAGGACCCCACCAGACACCAGATCCGCCTGCACCTTGGTCTTGGACTTCCAGCCTCCTGCGCGGCGAGACGTGACTGTGTTGTTTCTGCTGCCTGGTCTGTAGTATCCCGTTGTGGCAACCCGAGCTTGCAGTGCAGAAGGGACTCAGCAGATGTGACGACAGTCTTGAGATGGAGAGACTACTCTGGATTCCCTGCGTGGATCCAGTGTACTCACGAGGGTCTTAATAAGAGGGACGCAAGACGGGCAGAGCCAGAAGAAGGAGCCATCAGATAGAAGCAGAGGGTAAAGTGCTGGCTCCGGGCAGGGAGGTGGGGCCCCCAGCCGAGGGCGCAGGAAATGCCGACGCCTCCCGGTGAGTAAACCCAAACGGAACGGTTCTATCAGCGAACATGCTGAGGCCACTGGCCCCAGCCTGAGCTCAGCCCGCTTCGTCCGTCTCTGAGAAGTTGTCTGGCTTCCACGAGGGCATGCCTCTCCAGCCCCGCGCCTCCTTCTACAGGACAGGAGGAGAAGTCTGCAGTCCGCGAAGCGTCACACCGTTCCCTGGCAGGCGGACCCAGTCCCCAACCAGGACATGTGCACTTTCAACATCACTGAACCCTCCACCCGAGTGTCACGGGTGGAAACGCATTTCAGAATGGAATCAGGAGACGCTGGGAGCATCTTACAGTGGGCTCTGCTCCTTGGGGACAGAACACAGAGCTGGCTCCAGGGTCGAGACCCTTCCTGGCTCGTGCTGCAATAAGCCGCGAGGGCGAGCCAGGTGGAGGGGCTAGAGGGGCAGTGGGCCAGCCTTCTGGGGCGCAGGGTCCCTGAGCCCACTTGTGCTCCTGCACTCATCGGCTGCCCTTGGCCGCAGCGGTGTGCTGTCCCCACCTCCCAGGCTGTATGGTGGCCCCTGAGGTCCTGTGAAGGAAGCTGCGGGAGGGCACAGGAGGAGGCCGAGCTGACAGGGTGAGGCCCCGGGGCTGAGCCTGCGCGTGGGGGGCACGGACACGAGGCCTTGGTGGTTCCTATGCTGGCGTGCACCCACTGGACAGGGATGCATTCCACATAAACACGGGTTCAGGATTCCCACAGCGAGTGCACCCAGCACATCATTTCCCTTGGGGACAGTTTTATCTGTTTCTGATACATCCCAAGCTTGTGTCATGGTGTGGAAGCCACAGTTGAGGGCCCGCGTGGCCTGGGTGAGTTGCTGATGCCCTCAGGCCCCGGTTCCCTGTTGGGGTCACCGTGGGTGGAGCTTCCTTCCAGCCCCAGCAGCTTCGGGGTGCTCAAGACCCCTCCCTCACAAGGAAAACTCATGAAAGTATGGGTGCCTGCCTGCAGGGAAGCTGGGGAGGGGAAGGTGTGGTGGCTCTGGGCTTGTGTCTGCCCCCTGCCAGGCTGGGGAGCCCTTCCCAAGTCAAGGGCTCTCCGTCCTCTTAGGACAACAGACATGGGGAGCCAAGGAGAGGTGGGTGTGGGGACAGAGGATCCCTTCAAGGTCCCCAGATTCACGAGCCCTCAGCTGCCCCCTCTTCCTAAAACCAGCCTAATTATCCAGCCAATCCTCTGGATTGAGCTGTTAACTTTTCCTTGTGTAACTGAACGTGGAGGGAGGTGAAAGATCTCAGCACGGAGTCACTTCTTGGATGGGAATGAAGAAGGGCAGCAGAAGGTGCAGGGCTGGGAGCTCGGGGGCAGAGCACCAGGGGGCAGGGGCAGCCCTAGGGAGGCCCAGGCACCGCGGCTGCTGGCCCTAAATGTGACCGTTGACCCCTTCTCCTTCTGTCTCAGGCTGGCATGACCAGCCACAGTTGCAAGACCAGCATCCCAGGAGATGAGAGAGGAGGTGTCGACCTGTCTGGAACCTTCCAGGCCACAGCGGGATACTTGTGTTGTGTGTGTGCTTTGTCATACACCCACGAAGTCCGTTGGGAGGACTTACCAGCTTTTTTGTGAAAAACAAAATGGAATAAAACCAAAAAGAATGAGGGTGCTTGCTCAATGCTCCCTCAGAGCCAGGAGGGAGTTAGATCATCGTCCAACAAGTGATGCTGTTTGGGGCACCCCTGGGAACACCGTGCCGTGTCCTCTGCCACCAGCCTGTGGGGGTCAGGGTGTGACAGGTCCCGGGTAAGTTTCTGAAAATATGTTGTCATCATTTCTGTAAATAAACCTCCTGGCGTTAAAAACGAATCCAGAGCATCTTACTGGCCATATAACCACGGCAAGCTGAACCTTCTCAGGCGGGCAGCAAAACAGCTGTGCTCTTCCCGCTAAACCCGGCTAAACCCGCACCTGAAGCTCAGGCCCCCGACGCTCCAAACAAACACTGACTCAGCAAGGCTCCGGCCCCGGAAGGTCAGGAGCACCAGATGCTGCCAGGCTGGTGCCGAGGGGGCGCTTTCCCGCTCCACAAACACCAGAGATGGAACTCCAGCCCCAGGGCTGACCACCTGCCTCCCCGCCGGCCCCTCAACTCGGCTCTCTGAAGGCCAGAGTCAGAGTGGGAGCTGTTCTGGAAAGAAATCTAGGATTTTGGCTGGAGACCACTGGGCATTATAGCCCTTCCCAGGGGGACCCGGCAGGGCCCTGCAGGGACAAGCCCTCGGCTACAGGTCACCAGCCATGGCTTGCCGGGTGGTGGCAATGGCAGACGCCTGCCGTCTGGTCTGGTCCTGCTTCCATGTAAAGACTGGGATCAAGCTTTCTTAATCTCACAAGGAGTCCGGGGTCAGCCTCCTCCCCACCCCTGGAGGATGACAGTGTAGCAACGCGAGGTGTTTATTGTCTTTCCGACCCAGCGCCCACACCTAAGCAGCCCCCACGTCACGACCTGAGACGTGTCTGGTTGACGACAGCAGGTGCATCTGACAGAGGACATTCCAAAGCCTTGTCCCTACACTGGAGGCTTCAGACCCTGGAGAGCTCCCGTCTCCTGAGCTATTAGTTCCAAAGAGGGTTTCCAGGTCTCTTGCCCAGAATGCTGGGCTCAGCAGATCTGGGGAAGGGCCCAGGTGCCCTTTGGATCTGATCACACCTTGAGCCTGAATGATGACTTCTGGGTCACTTGAGGAGGCCCCAGTCCCCAGTCTGGAAACACAGATCTAGGGGCTGTTCCAGAGGTATTTTGTAGAGGTGATTACTCTCTATAATCAGTTGGCTTTGAGTAAAGGAGACCACCCTCCACAATTAGATGGGCTTCATCCAATCAACTGAAGGCCTTAGGAGCAAAAATGGAGTTTCCAGACAAGAAGGAATCCTGCTGGAGCTTGCACTGACCCGCCTGCCAGAATGATTTTAGATTTGCCGCCCTACAGTCTTGAGAGCCAATTCTATAAAGCCAATCCCCTGTTGATCCGCTGGAGGGCCCTGGCTGGTACAAGAGCCCACAGGGCTGTTACGCATTTGGATGGATCATTCTGCATGAAGTTTCTAGAACAGTGCCCAGGACACAGCAATCATTCCATAGATGTGACCTGTTGTTACTCCTATGTGCCAGGGACAAGACATCATGCTCTCTGTCCTTGGGTACTCTCCCCCACGTGCCCCATACTCTCTCCAGAGGCTCTAGGAAGGTGAGTGAACATGAGCGTGGACCAGGGATGGGGGAGATCATGAAAACAGCGGCGTGGTGGGGGAGTGAGGGTCCCAGCAGGCTGGGGCACAGGGCCAGGAGGCCCGTGGAGAGGGTGAGGACAGGGTCTGACCACCAGGCTGGTCTGCAGCCCTCGCCCTGCCTCCCACGCCCCTGCGTCCCCACCTCACCTCCACCCGGGGTGGCCACCACTCCTCTGGCCGCTTGCCCTCCTGTCGGCTCAGCTCCACGAACGCTCCAGGGTGCTGTGGCTCTCTTTCCCCTTATCCCTGCCCCGGGTCCCGGCCACTGCCACCACAGAGTGCAGTTCTAGACCTACTTGAGATGTCCCCATCCCCAAAGCTGCCCCCGCCCCGTCCTCTCACACCCCTCCGCCCACAAAGGGAGCTGGACGGAGGCACGAGGCACAGCCCACCTGCCACACGGCTCTGCTGGGGCCACAGCCAGAGGAATCGCGAAGCTGGGTCTACAGCTCTCCCTCGCCAGGAAATGCCAAGTGCTGGCGCGGAGACACTGGAACCCTGTGCACCGATGGTGGAATGCGCGAGGCGCAGCTGCTGTGGAAGGCAGTAGGACGATGCCTCAGGAACACTCCAAATGGAACTGCCGTTGGACCCAGCAGCCCCACCTCCGGGTGCACGGCCAAGAGAATGGGAAGCGAGGTCGCCAGGGGTTACGCGCGGCCACCCGTGTTCACGCGTCACTGACGGCAGCCAAGAGAGGGAAGCAAGCTGAGCGCCCGTCGCTGGATGAGTGGATGCGCACAACGCGGTGTGTTCCTACACTGCGATGTTATCCCGCCTTCCAAAGGAAGGCCGTCCTGCCGTGGGACACTGCACGGATGAACCTGGAGGACACGACGCTCAGTGGAGAATGGAAACGCTCTAGGACTCTACCCACATGGGGCGCCCAGAATGGTCGGGTTCACAGACATGGGGGGCCGGGCTGCGGCCGGTGCTTCATGGGGACAGGCTCTCAGTTTGGGGAGATGCGAGTCCCTGAGATGATGGTGCTGACGGCTGCACACGGTGTGAGCGGGCTCCGTTCCTAAAGTTCCTTTCAAAAAGGTCGGGATCCTAAATCTTTTCAAAAAAAGATTTAAAAAAAAAAAAATTTTTTTTAAAAAGCCGCATTTCAATAACATGTGAAATCAAAGTTTAGGTCAGACAGCCAATTTCACTATCTAATGTTTTCCCTCGTAGCGTTATTAAAGAGAATGTACACTTCTTAACATTTTGAAAAGAACAGCCATTTGCCCAGCAATACTAGCCTCCCAGAACTCGAGTTTGCCCAAAGGCAAAAATGTCCTTTTCGGTCTTAGATTTTACCATTGTCAGTGCAGCGGGAGCCCTGGCGGACCTTGGATGCTTACGAGTGATACGGAAAGGGAAACGTCCGGAAGCTGGAAAGTGCCTGGTGGGCTTGAGGACAGAACACACCTGAGTGGCTACTGCTCTGGGGAGGGGGACACCCTCAGAGGAGAGGGCGCCTGCAGGGCGCTGAGTGCCCGCTGGACCTTGCACTAGGGCTCCACCACGCCCGGAGCCAGGCGTCGGGAGGGAGGCTGAGCTGCAGGTGGAGGCTGGGTTCCGGGGAGCACAAGCACAGCGGGCCCCGGGGTTCGGCGCGCATTCTGTTCCTGCCCCTGCATCCACTGCTGGGCAGCAATCGACCTTCTGTTCCCAGCTGCAACCTCACGGAGCGGGCATCACGGTAGAGGTCTGCAGCTCCACAATCCAAAACTTGCGAGACTTTCATCACTTCCCAACCGCATTTCGTGGCAAAACCTGATCTCAATGAATGTGAGGCTTCTTCTGGTTGTGATTCCAGGGAACATGGCTTTTCCTACACTCACTGCAGAAATAGCAACCCGTTTCCTTACAGGGCGCTGTCAGCAGCTACCGGGCCACACAGAGGACGTGCACCGCGTCACCTTTCCAAAATCAAAGAAGTTCTGATCTGAAACACCTCTAAGTGTCCACCTCAGAAGACTGTAGTAAAATTAATTCATGATTCAAATACACATTTGTGGGGTGCCTGGGTGGCTCTGTCATCTGCCTTCGGCTCAGGTCATGATCCCAGGGTCCCGGGTTCGAGCCCCGCATTGGGCTCCCTGCTCGGCGGGAGGACTGCTTCTCCCTCTCCCACTCCCCCTGCTTGTGTTCCCTCTCTCACTGTGTCTCTCTCTGTCAAATAAGTAAATAAAATCTTTAAAAAAATACACATTTAGCACAGCAGGTCTCAAATGCGGTTTGCAGATCTCTGGGGATCCCCCAGCCCTTTCGGGGGGTCCACACATGGCTATTTGTGCAGTGATGCTGAGCCACTATCCGCCTCGGGCCCTGCAGACACGGGCACAGACGTGCAAGCATCCCAGCGAGGCCAAGGGCTGGTCCTCCCCAGGACCTCGGCCACGGCCCCAGCTGTGCCTGTGGCCACTGAGCCTTTCACGGCCATGCACTCATAGTTTTGTAAAAGAAAAAAAAAGCCAGTTTCACTGAAGGATGTCCTTGAAGAAACAGTAAAAAGTGGTTTTATTAAACCCTGGCCCTTGAGTACACATTTTTTCACCATTCTGGGTGAAGACAGGGACAGTGGGCACTCAGAAACGTGGCTGCTGTCCAGATGAAAAGTATTTGTTGACCGAGTCGTGAGCCACACGAGCCTCTTCCCTGGAAGTCCATTTTATAGGAAACAACATCTGCCGGACAGACCGTGGTTATTCGGACTTGGGTATCTGACAGATATTTTCTCAAAAATAAATGAACTGAGACTGTCGTGTCCAGGAAAACAGGAGTGGTTGCCAATAATCAAATTTGAGTTTTCAGGTGAAAAACAAAATTTTGGAGACCTTGTATCCAATACCATGGGCCAGACAACTTCCCACTACTTACAGACTTCTCTGATGAGCTCAGTGGCGAAATGACAAATGTGATTTTGCGGTATCATGTGATGAAAGTGTCAGCATTTGGAAGAACTGCCTAACCCAGAGAACCAGTATTTTCCAAATGGCCAGTGAATGATGGCACAAAATCTTTCATGGGTAAAAGATCCTTTCAAATTCAAGATGGCCCCATGGATTTGAATGTGTTGGAGTATGAAATGTTCTTCGATGTGGTTTCCGATTCCATGCTGCAACTAAGCTTTCAGAAACTACCCCTCGTTGAATTTTGGTGTAGTATTAAAGAAGGATGTCCGTAATTATCTGACCAAAAAACCTAATAAAACACTCCTCCCTCTTCTAACTACCTATCTGTGAAAGGCTGGATTTTCTTCATAGACTTGAACCAAAGTAATGGATTGCACAGTAGAAATGAGAACCCCGCTACCTCCTATTAAGCCAGACATTAAAGTGTGTAAAAATGTAAAACACCACTCCATTAATTTTGTTTTGTTTGGGGATACACAGTAAACGTTTATTGAAATATATTATTTAAGTAAACATCAAGAAGGTTATTGTCATTGCAAGTGCATCAACAAATATGTTTACATTTCTTTCAATTTCTTTTTTCAACCACAGTTTTAAAAATTTTTTGTTAAAGATTTTATCTATTTATTTGAGAGAGAGAACACAGAGGGAAAAGGAGAGGGAGAAGCAGACTTCCCGCTGAGCAGGGAGCCCGATGCGGGGCTGGATCCCGGGACCCTGAGATCAAGACCTGAGCCGAAGGCGGATGCTTAACCGACTGAGCCCCCCAGGCTTCCCTTTGTTTCAATTTCTAATATGGTAAATATTAGTGGGTATGATCCAAACAAAGAAAGATGTTCGGGGCTCTCAATAATTTTTAGGATTATAACGGGGCTCTGAGACCAAAGCCCGAGAGTGCGGGCTGAGCATTGCTGTGTTTCAGCTTGTCTGGCTTCACGGGGCTGAAGCCACAGGAGACAGGGCCCCGCCCGCCTGAAGTGCAGGTTCTAGTTCAGCCCGACATTGCACACGTGGACACTTAAAACCTCACGTAGCCGTAAGTCTCAGAAAGAATGCACAACTGGATCAGACACCGTTGTAGACACATGGCCTCGTTCTGGGCTCTGTATGCAAGGACTTGCAGGATGTTCCAGCCAGAGGGGAGAGAACCCCCTGGGGCGGCGGGTAGCTTGGATGGCAGAATTAGTAGGGTGCCCGGGCTGGCAGAGGGAGGCCCGTGGCCTAACTTTGGGTGAGGGAGGTGGCCAGGGCAATCACGTGGAGCCCTGAAGGACGGTTACAGGGTTGTGTCTCATTCTCCGCATTCCTGGAAACCTGGGTGCAGACGAAGGACATGAGAGCATCTGGTTTGCACTTACTGAGGCTTCTTCACACTGCAGGGACCAGCAGAGGTAGAAAGCCGGTCAGGAGGATCCTGCAGCAGAGGGAGAGGAAGAGGTAGAAGGGAGTGATGGTGGGATGGGCCTGCAGGCAGCAAGGTCAGGGTGTGGCCTCTGAGAGATGGAGCCAGCCCTTCCCCTGGAGGCTTAGCCAGAGAAACTGGCTGAGTGGGGGGACCAAGGTAAGGAGGAGCAGACTGGGGGACAAGGGAGGCAGGACTCAACCCACCCATTTGGACTGATACATTTGAAATGCCAATTAGACCCCAGAGTGGAGGCGGCCAAGAGGCAGTCAGGTGCATGGGTGTCATGCTCAGAGCTGGACTGAAATCTGGATTGTCATCCGCGCAGCGATGGTGATTAAGGCACATCCCTTCAGAGCAGCTGGGAAGTGGTGTGTGTGTGTGTGTGTGTGTGTGTGTGTGTGTGTGTGTGGACCAGGGGGAAGTTTGGAATTGTGGCCAGCATGGTAGTAGAGGAGACTTTACCTAGAGAAGGACATAGCAGACTCATTTTTTCCTTTTCTATTGGCTGCCACAGCTTTGGGAAGTCTCCAAACGTCAGAGCCCCTTTTGTGCCTGGGGGCAGTTCATCCCTCTGGGGGGATTTATCCTCGGGAATCTGGGGAAGGGAAAGCCTGATGGGGCTTCCCAGCAGGTGGGAGGGCGGGGCGAGCTGGGCCCCGCCCCTAGGCAGCCCGGCGGGGTGAGGGCAGGGAATCCGGGCGCTTCCCCTGCGGGGGGGCCGCGGCAGCTGAGTGGATCTGAGCCTTACGGAGAAAATGCAGCCTCCGCCCCAGCGGCAGGAACCTCTCCCGGGGTGCCCCTGTCCTCCCGTCACGGTGGGACAGAGCATCATCAGAGACGTAGATAGCAATGGGCACTGCCGTTCATGGTGTCCAGGAACCCACATGGAGACACAGGTGACGCTTCCATCGCAGCACGTTTACCGCGGCGACCACAATGACACCTGTCACGTCTTCTGCCAGGCTCATGGAGTAGACAGGAAGGAACACAAGACTTCAATAGTAGGAAAATTAAGGAATCATAATTTTAGATAATTTGCCAAAGTAGCGATGAATGTACTTCCTACGACTTCACTTCTAGGGCCCTAAAGTGTAGAAATTGGACCCCAAAGATTACAGGTGGAGCAGTTTTTTTTTAAGATTTATTTTATTTTATTTTATTTTATTATTTTATTTTATTTTATTTTATTTTATTTTATTTGACAGAGAGAGACACAGCGAGAGCAGGAACAGAAGCAGGGGGAGCGGGAGAGGGAGAAGCAGGCTCCCCGCTGAGCAGGGAGCCCGATGTGGGGCTCGATCCCAGGACGCTGGGATCATGGCCTGAGCCCAAGGCAGACGGACGCCTAATGACTGAGCCACCCAGGCCAGGTGGAGCAGTTTTGAAGTCTGTTCATATTCACGTGAAGATCAAAGAAGCCCAGGGAAAGAAATGTGGACTGACTTGACAAGTGTGAACTGAAAAAAAAGTTCTTTTTAAAAGGGCTGGTTTGAAGATTATGATTTTGACTTTGGAGGAACTAAGGTGATTGATAGTGGAAGGGATCACATGCAAAATTCCTTCAATAAAACTTTATTGACTTAAAAACAAAGACTCATACGAGACGAATCCCTGCCCTCGTTGCTCCTGTGCTCCTGAGCTCGCACCCCTAGGTCCTGTCGACTTCTGTTGTCTCTTCTATTTCGGACCCTCAAGTCATTTAGACGTTTCCTTGTCTTCACTGGACCAACGCCCTGCCCCCAAACTCAGTTTTTTAAAAGGTGTCCGGACCCTCTGCTTCAGTGATTCCCTCCCTGGGCCACTGAGGATGAGAGGGGTCACCGAGCCGTAATCCTTTCTAACCTCTGACCTCTCTCTCCTTCCCTACGCCACCCCCGACGCCCCTGCCTCCCTTCCCCTTTCTCCGCGCCTCCCTCATTTAAAGGTAGGTGGGGGGCGGCTTCGGAGGCCGGGGCTGCGGCCTTCTTGGAGAGACCCACCTGGCGGAGAAGGGGAGCGCGGCGGCGGGCGCCAGGGCGGGTCTCCCTCCCCAGGGGGCTCTCTTGGGCCTGGCACCCGGAGCCAAGAGGCCGTGGCCCTCCGCGGGGCGCACACGTGGGGGCCTAACAACGGGAACACCATGGAGGCAACGACAGGCTTTGATTTAAGGGTGGCAGGGGCAGTGGGGGAGCCTTTTGAAAACACAGCTGCTTAGGGAAACCAGTCCGCGGAGACTCGCGCGCGGACGCAAGGGGGTGAGGGTTAGGTGAGCGCGCCCAGGGTCCCGGGGTACTCGACGGACGCGCGCGGAGTGGGTCGGAGGCGGCCGCAAGCTCGGGGTCGCCGCGGGCAGAACGCCTGTGGGCGTTTCGGGGGTGGGGGCGGGGGCGGGGGACACGCAGCTCCAGGCCGCGTCCCCGCTGCGATCGCCACCCTTTCACTGAGTCCGGGCGAGCGGCTTTGAAGTCGCTGTCTCTGCTCGCCCCCCGCCCCCGCGTTCCCGCCCGGCGCCGCGCGGAACCGCCGAGTCCGGGCCGTGCCTGCTTTGTCGCTCAGCGCTCATTGCAGCGGCTCATTGGACCACGTCGGTGGGGCGATCGCAGCCCTCTGATCTGTGAGCTGCGGAGAGCTCAGCGGCTCTTCACAAATCCGCGCCCGGGGCCGCCCTCGCCGCGCCCGAGCCTGGGGCCCCGCGCTCCCGCTCCTGCCGCCCCTCGCCTCCCCGCGGGCGCCCGGGCCGCGCCAGCCCCGAAGTGGGGAGTTGGGGGGACCTGCTTTCACCTCAAAGGAAGAGCCAGAAGCTGAGAAGTCCGCCCCAGGGATCCGGCCTCTGACTCGCGGGCCCTCGCTGTCGAGCCAAGAGCCTCAACTAGGCCCGGGTCCCCTCCTCGCCCGAAGGCCGGGGCGCTGCTGGGCGCGTCCCCAAGGGCCTACTCTGAGCCTAAGGCGCGCGTGTAGCTCTCTCCGCCCCCGGGAGAGGCCGGCGCAGGAGCCACAGCGCCCCTCCCTCCTTCTCGGGGCGTGGCGGGGCACCTGGCGAGTCAGGGAATCATCCCTAAAGCCACGCCTGCCGGGGCTTCGCTGCTTACTCTGATGCGCAGGGGAAAGGGGACCCTGGAACGAAACCCACTCCGGGGCCTCCTGGGGCTCTCGCCCTCGAAGCTCCAGCGAAGGACCCCTCTCACGACCCCACGCTGCAGCGAGGGGGGAGGGCGGTTCCGAGAGAGCTAGAGGAGCCGCTCCCCTGGCCGAGGCTGCCACCTCCGGAAGGAAGAGCCCGGGTCACACTCGAGCGAGCACAGGCCCGGGCCCCCGCCCTCCCCCGCGCGCACACAGCCGACTCCGGCCCCGTGCCCGCTGCGCCCGGCCCGCGCACGGCAGGAGGCTCCCGCGCCGGGCGTCCCACCCCCGCCCCGCCGCGAGTCCGCTGCCCCTGGGCGCGGAGGCCTGTGCTGGCCGCTCGCTCGAGACGCCTCCAGGCCCGTCCGGGGTGCTGCGGGTGCGCGCCCCCTCCCTCCCGCTCGGCGGAGCGGACCGGAGCGCGGCGGGCGCCCGCGGAAGGCGCCGGGCCCCCACCGCGCCCCGAGGCGGCCCACCCGCCCCCACCGCGCCCCGAGGCGGCCCACCCCCCCCCCACCCCCACCCCCACCCCGCCCTCGAGCCGGCAAGTGCGAGGTGCCCTGACTCCCCGAGAGGGAGCTCTCCTCGCGCCCCGGCGGCAGACAGGCGTCGCTGCTTTCCTTCTCGCTCGATTTTCTGTTTTCCAGGAGTTGCTTCCACCGCGGGAAGGAGAAAGGCTGCAAGCCTGTATTCGGCCCCGTCTCCAACCCTGGTAGACGTTCGCCTCTGCGGATCTTCTTGATCCTAAATCCATTCTGGTCGCTGGCTACGGAGACTGCCCCCGGCGTGAGGTTCCCAACCGGTCCACCCTTGGTTTCACATTCTGTTTTCCAGGCTGAGCTTTTTTCGTGGCTGCTTTGCACGCAGAGATGCTGGACTTGACTCTGCAAATAAGACAGAGAGCCTGTCACCCCAAGTGTGTCGTTTGTTTGGGGGAACCCGGGCCGTGTCCTCCGAGCGCATCTGCCCGGCCGGGGCACGAAACCTTCTAGTCCGGGCGGGCCGCCCGCAACCCTGGCCCCCAAGCGCCGGGCCCCCCACGTCTGTAGCCCGAGTTAGCCCTGGCAGTGCCAACTGAGAGCTGAAAGCAGGCAGTTAATTAGAACAGCTTGCATTTCCCGCTCCTGGTGGATGGGGAGGTGTAAATCCCAAGGAATTTAGGGGCATTAGCTGCATACGTGGGAAATCCTCGCACATATCCCATTTCTCTCTCCCAGCCTGTGCTAATACTCCAAATGGCATAGTCTCTAGACTTTGCCGGCATCACAGAGGCTGTTGTGTCTTAAGGGATTAACTGATAGGAGACACACACAAAACCCTGAAACTCCATAACATAAAACACAACACAAAGAGGCTGCCTGCAGAGGAATGGAATTTTTTTTTTTTTTTTAAGAAGAACTGAAGAGAGGGAAGAGTTTTGGAGGCGAAAGAGAGCACTTCTGCCCTGTGCCCTCACTTGAAAACATTGCTCTGTGGACTTTTCCTTAAGTGGAGGAGAGGGTCTGGGCTGAGGGAAGAGAGGCAGAGGCAGAGGAGAGAGCGAGGGAGGTTCTGAGAGTGTCCCTGGCCCTAGCAGGAGCCATCAGAGGAACCTAGGGAAGGGCAGCCGGGGCCTTGGTGAGCACTCCCTGAGCACAGTTCCTAAGGGCAGGCACCCACTGTGCAGGGTGACATGGGTGTCAGCATGAGCCTTTGGGCTGGTAAAGGGCCACCACTCTTCCCATCAGTGCTCTTCTGTAGTTAGCCGAGGAATTTACCAGGGTGGGACATACCCCCTATTCCATACGTTTAAGAATGTTCACCAATTAGATACTGATGCTAGAAAGGTGACCGACATTGTTGAAGTCCCTGGAATTGATCAGTGATTTAATCTAGTCTAGAGAATGTTTGAATTTAAATCACGAGGTAGTTTTACCCTTTTATATCAAACTATAGAGTTCTATTTGATAAAGGGAAAAAGAAATCAACTTGAACACAGATTTTTAAAAATCCTCCCTCCCCCAACTGAACCAGCCTGTAGCTCTACGTGAGCTCCCCCCCAAGTGAGGCGCTGCTCAGTCGTGGATATTTGAGAGCGATCATGTAGATATGTTCTTCCTGACATGAAACCTAGACTAATGAACTATTTGTCTCATTAGCTGTAGGGAGATTGGCTGGGCTGGATCCAGGCACTCTAAGTTAAGCCTGAACTTGCCTAAAGTTCTGACAATCTCTAGCTACTCAAGTCATATTTCCAAAAACAGTGCAAGGTCAGCAAATGTGAGCTGATGCTATGCCAGCCTCTCGGTGATGACCTGTGGCTTTTAGGGAAAGAAAGGGAAGGAAAAAACGCTCAAGCTCTGTGAGGGGAAGCAGGGATTCCCGGAGTCCCTTCTGAAGCTCTTGTTTTCCTTCCAAAGGTCAAAAGGAAGACAGTGGATAGATACTTGAAGTTCTTCCGCTGTTTGTAAGTAATCAGAAGATTGCAAAGGGTGGCTGGTTTTCTCCATAACTCCATTATCCTTTCACATGTCTTCTTGTTTGGGGGTGTGCTTGGTCACCTCATTAAGTGCTGCTCCCCTAATTCCTTTGCCAAACCAATTTTACCCATTTTCCTCTGGATTTTTTGGGAATGTGTCACTTTCTTCTGGGTTGCTGCAATCCTCGGGGGACATTTTCTTTACAGTAGGGGCGTTAGGTCATGGGACCGTCTGTCTGACCCCCAACCACTACTCTACTCTGCACAGGCTGTTCTGGAGAAACGTCCACACCAGACCCCAGAGCTGTGGTTGATCTGGAGTGCAAGTGGGTCCAACTTCCGGAAGTGTCCAGATTTGACTGGGATTGAGAACAGCAGTGACACAGGGTGAGAGAGCAGGAAAGGGGCCCCCGGGGTGCAAAGCGATTCCCAAAGAATCCCAAATCAGGTCGCTTAAGCTAGGAGTCACCTGGGCCTGGGAGAAAGTCAAGGGAGGGTGGTCATGAGGCCAAGACCGAGTTTGGGTGTGAGTTTGTGAGCCCAGGTGTGGCCAGCCTACAGATCCCCCTTTAGAAGCTTCTGTTTTCAAGAGAAACCAGGTTAGGGATGCTTTCTGCGTGGTAGTCTCTAGCTCTGGAGATCTGCCCATCCTCCCCACATCTCCCCAGCTCTCCCAGGCTAGCTCTAGAGCTAAGTGTCAAAATGAGGACCTCTCCCTGCAGTCTGGACAGGAGAGAGGTCTCCAGTGGGTGTCTCCCCCACTTGGTGCCCCCTGACACCCAGGGAGCTTTTGCTGAGCGCAAGCTGCTGCTTCTGCAGCTCTCCCCAGGACCCCAGAGAGGCGGTGCTGCTTGCTGCCCTGTGGCCCTCCTCAGCTGAGCCTCCCTGGGCACCCAGCCGCCCACCAGGCTCTCCGTGGCACCTGGCAGGGCCTCTGGGGAGCTGGGGGACCCTTGCCGGCCTGGGACAAGGAGAGGTGTGAGGCCTGGAGTGCAGGAGCCGGAGCGTGGGCACCTCTGCTCCCCACCAGCTTCAGCCTCTCCCAGGCTTGCCACTGCTGGGTTTAACCCCTTCCTTCTGGGGTTACCCGGCCTGAAGACCCTGACCCCAGGCCCAGCCTCCACAACCCCGGGCCCCAAGTTCGCCTGCTGGGTCTGTAGGCCCCTGCTTTCCTTGGAAGTGAGCACAGACACGCTCCCTCCACCCACTGCCCCACCCGACAACGCACCCCCTGCTCCCCGTGCCCCTTTTCTGCGGCCTTTGTCTGCAGGCTGGGGGAGCTGCAGCAGCACCAAGGGTGGCTCTCCATCAGGCTGGAGGGGGGTCTCCCTGCTGGGCCCCACTTCCCTGGCCCTGCCCAGGGCCAGGCGGCACAGAGCCGGCTCCCGGCGGGGGGATGGAGGGGCGCCGGGGGGGGGGGGGGGGGGGGGGCCCCCCCCCTGGTTTTTTTTGGGGGGGAAGTCTTGCTCTTTGGAATTTTTGGGCGCCTCTCCCAGCAGAGTGGCGGTGACCCCCCCGCCAAAAAGCGCCCCCCACTCCGTTTTTTTTCCCCCCGAGTGTCCCCACACCCACTTAGACAAGTGTGGGAAGTGAGGAGACAACGGAGCTGCCGAAAAAGTCACCCTCCTCCAGCCTCGTTTTAAGGGGAAAAAAAAAAAAGGGAGGCTGAATCAGCAGCCAGGCACCCAACGTCCGCAGGAGCGCTCCTGCCCTCCGCAGCCCTGCGCGAGATTTTATTTGTAATACTAGTCTCGCTATTATAAATCCACGTGTCTAGAAGCCGTCTTTCCTTTTTGATACTCTTCCAGGTCCTTCTTTGTGCAGATCGCCCGGGAAGTACGGAGATGGTTCTCTGAACGCGGGTGGTTTGCCGACGCTCTCCAGCACCTGCGAGGTTAGGAGTATTCCAGGTTCCGGGGTCCCGGCCTCACTTGACGCTAAGGAGAAACAAACGTCCAGCGGTGGCTCTCCTGGTCGCGCACCGAGAAGCCGACCTTGAGCGCGGCGGCCGCGGCCGTCAGGGTCGGGCAGGAGGGGGAGCGCGGCTCGCCGGACGCAGGGCCGAGCGGCTGCAGGGCTGGCTGGCATCTCCGGGACCCGAGGAGAGATCTGCAAATGCCCACTCCCCCGCACCCCCCAGAAGCAGAGCCAGGGCGGTGTCCCCGATTCGCAGGGGGCGGGGGCTGGGCCTCAAGCATGTTTTCCAAGCTTCCTGAAACAGCTTGTTGCGATGCCCGTGTTGTAAGATTTACAATTCCCTCAATGTGGGCAGCTTCCGCCCAGTTTCTCCTGCCCTCATGGCTGGCCCTTTGTATGGTGCGTACTCTCAAGAGGCGCTCTTTTGGGGAATTATTGTCATGTTTGGGTTGGCTTTGGGTGGCCTGATGCTCTTATTTCTCTCCACATTCCTTTCTTTTTGCCTTCCTCCTCCTCCTGCACCTCCTGCTCCCCTCTCCAAGCCAGTAACTTGGAAATCCGCCTTCTCCCTCAGACCAGCCTGACCCTGCAGGCTGGAGACCTGGTGTCCGCAGGTTACTGCCTACAAACAGGCTAGGTTGCCCGGAGATAATGTGTTGCTTTGCAGAGTTCCTGCTGCAGCCATGAATATGGGTCTGGATTGCAGGAAAGGACACAGCAGAAGTCCAGCACCATGGGCTCACTTAAGGCTAAGGCAATCAGAGGCAAAGTTTCCCAAGAAATTAGAAAATATTTCTCGGGAGACAACCTAATTGATTTTTCATGGGACAGGTGGAGAAATTAACCTGGGATGGCTTTGCAGGAAGCAAATCAGCCCTGGGCCTTCCCTCCACTCCTTCTGAGTTCTGGAGACCCAAAGTAATTTGGACATTCCCTGGCTGGTGATGATTAGGGTTCCTCAGAGTTGGAGGAAAATTTCCCAGAAAACCATAAACAGAAGTCAGTAGGGTGTTCCCACAAACTTTACCAGCCCCATTTTCCTAGGGACAGACAGACTGTGAGGTTTGATTTTTTGAGACCCAGGGAGGAGACCTGGCAGGTATGAACCTAGCCGCCTAGCCGGTAATTTGGCAAGGACCCCTCCAATAGGAGGAAAACGTGGGAGCCGACCCACATTCAGTCCATCTTTAGTGGCCAGGTGACTCGGTCCAGCACCTCCTCCTGTCCTCCATCCAGGCTCCCTTCTGAGGGTTAATTTCCCTGGGAGCAGAACCTTGTAACTGCTGTTTGTCCCCCACCCCCGCCCGCCTGAACCCTGGAACCTGCAGAGAGTAGACAGAGCTGGGTTGGAAAGAGGATAGGACCTGGGTGCAATGGGAGGAGAGCTGAGCCAGGCTAGGAGGAAGCCTTCAACCCGCAAGGTGGCTTGGCGATCACATTGCCAGGAGGGCTGCTTGCCCGGACCTGATCCTGCCTTGCGCAGCCTGGCATGCTCCCCTGGCAGCCCCAGGCCTGGAGCTGCTCTGCAGTGGGCCTCGGCTGCTGAGCACCCCGAAGCCGCCTGGGCTGGCCAGAGCTAGGGCGCCCCAGCTCTCCCTCCTCCCCCCCCTCCCCATCCCTCTTTCCACTGAGGGCAATTTTATTGTGTCAGCGCTCCCAAACCCTTGGAGCGTCCTTGTGGAGGCTTCCTGAAGTATGCAAATTTCCATAAAAATGCGTTTTAAAGGATAGACAGGCAAGCTTAGGGGAACAAGGGTGTTTGGTGGGGTGTCTGCAGCTGGGGGAAGGAGAGAAGAGCAAACAAGAAGGAGCCTAAGGGAAGAGGGGGAAGAGAAGAGGAAACAGAAGTTCAAGTTGGACATCTGACAGCGACTGGAAAGAAAGTTTAGAAAGGGAGAGAGAAAAAAGGAGAGGAGTGGGGAGAAACAAACTGGGGCCCTCACCCCTCCACCCCCTTTTAGATGGCCCCTGCTCTCCCGAGGAACTTGTTTAAAGGATTTTAGGACAAAGAAAATGAGGTGAATGGCCTGGTAGCCCGTCAGTGGGGGTAGAGATGTGGGGGTGGGGCTGGGAGGGTTATCTGAGAAGGGGGGCGGTTGCTCTGGGGTGTTTTCTCTTCGGATGGTTTTGAAGGTTTGGCTGAACCGTCAGCCCGCCTCTCCTTTCCAAAACAGAAGATTCAGTTATAACCCGCCATGCTCCTTTATTTCTTTCCCCCCCACACGGAGCCCCACATCCTATTCCCGCGCTCTTCGGGATCTACACGCATGTTGCATGAGGATCTGTGTTCCCCGGTGGAATCCTGCCATATGCACTCGCCTCCCTGCTCACGCACACGCACACACATGCACACTTACAATGAGTATCTACAGGAGGAGGGTCCTGCGCGCCAGCTCTGCGTTTAAGACCGGAATCTGCCAGGTTACCAAAGTCAAGTGTAAGTGTCAATGTCCCCATCCACCAGCAAGGAAAGGAGACTACAAAAGTCCCTTTGTATCTCAGCAGCTCATTTAATATTATTTATGCATTTTTGTGCAAGGAATTGTGGGATTTTTCCCCATGGTAAACAATATGGAAATGTTAAAAATAGCCATCTTCCAGCGCGTGTCCACGTAGGCACACCAGGGTGACCTGACCGGGCTGTCGCGGGGTTTCTCGGCTTCCCGAACCGAGGGCGTTGGGGAAAGCGCGAGCGAGCGAGGAAACACGGCCCCGGGCTCGCTGGGGCCGGGGCTCCGGCACGCGGAGCCCGAGGACGCGGTCGCTTTAAGGGGGGGAGGGGCGGCGGCGGCGGGGGAGGGGCGGCGGGAGGCTCCTGTCACCCAGCGGCCGCCGGCGCGTCACGTGGGCGCGCGGCGCTGCGGCCATTGGCCCGAGGCACGTGTCCAGGAGACCGGCCCGCGACGTCACTCGAGGGGGCTCTGTTAAAAATAAGAACAAAAATCCAGAGTGAAAGTGTCTCAGGTTGCGCCAAGTGGCCTGGAAGCCGCCCGAGCCCGCGCGGAGGCCGAGGCGGCGAGGGCGCGCACACGGCGAGGGAGCGCGGGCGGCCAGCCCGGCCCGGCCCGGCCCGCGCCTCCCGCCGCTCACCCATGC
>NW_023270680.1:3414145-3463960 GCF_011800145.1 Mirounga leonina
GGGGGCGGCCGGGCGGCGGCGGCGGCCGGAGCGGGCCCGGGCGGGCGTGAGCGCGGGGGAGCGCGCTGCCTGCATGCGCGCAGCTCCAGCCCCGGGCGGCGGCGGCGGCGGCGGCGGCGGCGGCGGCAGGACGCGCCGGAGCGCAGGGCAGCCGGACGCGGAGAGGAGCGCGGAGCCCGAGACGAGCCCCGGGGCCCCGCCGCACCATTGTGACTGCCTGGCGCCCGGGCGCGCGGCAAAGACGAGGACCCGACTCTTTTGAATCTCCCGGCGTCTGGGCGCGGGGAGACTCTTGGTATTTTCTCATTCAACTCGTGGACTGGAACGTGGCTCCGCTCCCAACGCGGCCGGTGACTTGTCGGACCCCAGCCCTGGCCTCGGCCGCCGCGCACGCCCTCGGAAGACTCGGCGGGGTAGGAGCGCGAGCCGGCCGCGAGTGTCTCTGTGCGCACCACGGGCGGGCCGAGGGCTGATTGGAGCGGGGGGGTCCCCGGAGAACCCATTGGGGATTTGTTGTGAACAGCATGGAGGAGAATGACCCCAAGCCCAGCGAAGCGGCGGCGGCGGAGGGGCAGCGACAGCCGGAATCCAGCCCCAGTGGCGGCTCGGGCGGCGGCAGCAGCCCGGGCGACGCGGACACTGGCCGCCGGCGGGCTCTGATGCTGCCCGCGGTCCTGCAGGCGCCGGGCAACCACCAGCACCCGCACCGCATCACCAACTTCTTCATCGACAACATCCTGCGGCCGGAGTTCGGCCGGAGAAAGGACACGGGGACGTGCTGTGCCGGCGCGGGAGGAGGAAGAGGCGGCGGAGCCGGCGGGGAAGGCGGCGCGGGCGGCGCGGAAGGAGGCGGCGGCGCGGGCGGCGCCGAACAGCTCCTGGGGTCGGGCCGAGAGGCCCGGCAGAACGCGCCCAGTGCGCCCGGTGCGGGCGGGCCACTGCCCGGCGGCGGCGGCGGCGGCGGCGACTCTCCGGGCGACGGGGAAGGCGGCCCCAAGGCGCTCTCGCTGCACGGCGGCGCCAAGAAAGGCGGCGACGCCGGGGGCCCCCTGGACGGGGCGCTCAAGGCCCGCGCCTTGGGCGGCGGCGACTTATCGGTGAGCTCGGACTCGGACAGCTCGCAGGCCAGCGCCAACCTGGGCGCGCAGCCCATGCTTTGGCCGGCCTGGGTCTACTGCACGCGCTACTCGGACCGGCCTTCTTCAGGTGAGCCCGCCGCGGGGAGGCCCGCGGGGTTGCGGGGCGGCGCTGGCGCGGGAACTTACCCGGAGGAAGGGAACACCAGGACACCCCCCCCACCACCACCCCCAACACACACAAAGACACGCAAACAGGGACATTGTGTGCTGCAGACGCTGGCCCGGGCAGCGGCCAGGAGGAGAGGGGGCACGATTGATTCGCAGGGGGGTACAGATTTCTTAGGAAAGCAGAAGCGACAGGACCTTCCCACTCTATCTTGTCTTTTGGGGCCACTCCCCAAAGTCCCTAGCCCACCCCTCCCCTGGCTGGAGTTTATTTGGTGAGACCGGGGGTGGCTGGATCTGGCACTCTTAACTCTTTCTCCGTCCTTCCAACTCAGTCCAGACCCAGGACCCATGCCCAACTCCCCCCGCCCCCCCCCCACCCCGCGACCTAGACTCATCCTACGACCCAGTTATCCCAGATGAAGCCAGGGAAGAAAGAGCAAGACTCCTCCTGGCTCTTCCTTCCACCCTTCGCCTGGGCTGAGAAGGGAGGAGTGGGGGGGATAGAGATAGGGAAGGGATGGAAACAGAGGGGCCCTTCGCCCTGTTTTAGTTGTCTGATCACACGTTGGGGAAGCTCAGCACCCATCTTGCACACTGCTCCGAGGAGGGAGGCCTGCAGTCCCCCAAAGAAAGGACCTTCTCCCAGAGGTTTCCTGGGGCAGCTCTCAGGGAGGAAAGAAGCAGATTGCCGCGGGAGGGTGGGTGGAGGGGCCCGCGGGTGTGTGCAGGGGTTCTGGGTGTATTTTTCATAGATCTGGATTTTTAAAAGCTAAATGCATGTCCTTGTAGCTATCATCAGCTGCATGAAATGGGGGTCTGCGGCTGCGAACCGCCATTAGGAGGGGACTCCATTTGTCCCTGAGCCGGCAGCCCAGACCGGACCCCGCTGCCCCCCCACCCCTCAACTGTTTTTGCGGGGGTTGTTTACCCAAATCACAGCATAACTGAGTCTCCCCTTGGCCGCCTTCCCGCAGAAATGTGTGTGTATATTTCTGATGAAATCCACATTTGTCCAGCTAGATCTGAAATTTGCTCCATTGTTCTCGCCTCCCTCCTTTGTTAATATTTAATTAACATATAGGCTCACAATGCGGCCAGCGAGGAGCCTCGGCCGGGCTTTGTGCAGCGGCGGAGTCGCGGCCGCGCCAGGCCCCGGTGGCCCGAGGGAGCCCCGCAGCCCGGCCGGGCCCCAGTCGCTGGTCTTCCTGGACTTAAAAAAAACAAAACAAAACAAAACAAAAAAAACAGAAAACCATAACGTAACATTTGTGTTTCTTGGCCTTTTAGAAAGAAGCAAGGCAAAGAGTTTTCTTTGCCGAGGTTTGCTTCTGTTTCTGCGACTCTCAAGTGTTTACGTTTTGAAAGAAAATGGAAGAAAGAGAACTAAAAATTCTGTTTTTAGGGAGATTTTCTTTCCGCAAAATGGTGTGTATCTTTTTACGGGCTGGTTCGTGTGTGCAAGAGCCCCAGGACCAGAGGAGTTTGGAGTGTAGGAAGCGTGCTTCCCGGGACAGTGGAGACGCAGAACGGGCTCCCGGAGCACGAGGCCGCGGTCGGGTCCGAGCAGGTGCGGGGCCTGGCGAGGCCTCCCCGAGCCACCCGCTAACCCTCCGCGCGCCCCGGCAGCCTCTCGATCGAAGCCCGCCCGCCGGCGCGGAACCGGCGCCCTTGGCGTGTGCGTGGCGGTGGCGGTGGGTGTGCGCGCGCGGGGTAGGTGTGTGCGCGGGGGCGCGGGTGTGAGTGTGGCTTTGCTCTAGAATCTAAAAGGCGGGGAGTTTGAGCCGACCGGCCCTTGGCGCCCCCTCGCCGGCACCCACAGCCCCTCTACCGGAGTTTGCCTCCCCGAGAGCGCACGGCTGGGTAGGCGGGCAGGGAGTTCTCAGCGCCCGCTGGGTCTCGGGACCAGCCCGGACCCCTGGCTCGCGCGCCCCCCGGCGCACTCTGCCTTCCCCACTCTCCCGGCTCTCGGGTCGGGTGCACTGGCAGCCTCCGGCGAGATCCCTCCGCCGCTGCTGCGCAGGGCGGCGTGGCTGTCCCCTGGCCCTGCAGGGTGGCACCGGGCGGAGACCTGGGGGGCTCTGGCTGCTTGAGGGAGCCGGCAGGGGTCCAGCCTCCCGCCGCCGGCGTCTGGGAAGGAGCTGGGGCCGGAGCTCCCCAAAGTTGGTTCACTTCACAGAGTAAGAAACCCACACGTGCAGCCCAGCCTTCCTCCCCTAATGGCCTTTGCCATCTCTTCCCTCAAAGACACCCTTGTGGGGCTGAACTTCTTGACATCAACAAAAAGAAAGCGCTTGGCCCTCCTTTCTGCTCCCCTCACTCAGGCCTCTTCAGATGGCGGGTTCCTAGGAGCCTTGCCACCACCTGCCCCAAACCAACCTCAAGTGGTGCAGGGGTTGTCCCAGCGGGAGGAGCCCAGGCGGGGGTCAGAAGTGTGAACCCTCTGCACAAGGTCAGCTGGGCTCCTCTTCCGCCTCCAGTGAGGCAGCCCCAGTCTGGGGCAACCAGGTTCCCTCTCCTGCACTGGGAGACTGAAGGGGAGGTGGCAGGGAGTGGCTCAGTGCTCCTTCCCCACCCAGGAAAGGATGCGTGCGCTCCCTCCCCTCCAGGAGAGAAACAATGAACTTGGGCCCACTAGGCCAGGTAGGGGAGGCAGAAAGGGGGCTAGGGTGGAGGCAGATCCATGGGCTTGTCCTGTTCTCTGGATGCACCTGCCCCCTGACTCCCACCGCCCCTGGCACCTGACGGTATCCCCTGTGAGCATCCTGTGGGCATCCTGTCACTGTTCCTGGGGTCCCGCTGTTGCTACTCTGGCTGTCCCGCCCCTCCCCAACCTTTCCTCTTGCCTCTCCTGTGCCCCCCTGCCCTTACGCCTGGACAGAAAGGGACAGAAAAGGCCACGCTAGGAAGTTTGGGGTTTCTGCTTTCCTGCAGGAGTTTTCCTTTTATCTCGAGGCCCTTCTTTCTTCTTTTTAATCTTAAGTAAACTCTGTGCCACATGTGGGGCTCGAACTCTGACCCCTGAGATCAAGCATTGCATGCTCCTCCAACTGAGCCAGCCAGGTGCCCCTGGAGACCTTTCCACTAAGCCTGCTCTCTACCCCCCACTCACCCCCTTACACCCCGATGTCCTCGGCCTGGCTTCTGGCTTTCCAGTGGTGGGTCCTGGAGGCCGGGTGGGGGAAAGCTCAGTCCCCAGTGTGCAGCCACACTGGGCACTTTCCTCCCGGGTCTCTGTGGCCTGAGTCGGCAGACAGGCCTGGAGCCCTCCTAACCCTGTGTTCTGTCCCCGTGCCTGCCCAGGTCCCAGGTCTCGCAAACCAAAGAAGAAGAACCCCAACAAAGAAGACAAGCGGCCCCGCACGGCCTTCACGGCCGAGCAGCTGCAGAGGCTCAAGGCCGAGTTCCAGACCAACAGGTACCTGACCGAGCAGCGCCGCCAGAGCCTGGCGCAGGAGCTCAGCCTCAACGAGTCGCAGATCAAGATTTGGTTCCAGAACAAGCGCGCCAAGATCAAGAAGGCCACGGGCAATAAGAACACGCTGGCCGTGCACCTCATGGCGCAGGGTCTGTACAACCACTCGACGACCGCCAAGGAGGGCAAGTCGGACAGCGAGTAGGGCGGGCGGGCGCCGGGAGTCTGGTCTCGGTCCGTGCTGAACAATGCAATAATTTAAAATCATAAAGGGCCAGTGTGTAAAGATTATACCAGCATTAATAGTGAAAATATCGTGTATTAGCTATGGTTCTGCAATATTCTATGTATATATAATTTACAGGTGGTGTAAAATCCAAAATATCTGACTATAAAATATTTTTTGAGTTTTTCTGTGTTGATGAGATTATGCTAATTTTATGATTTTTTTTTTTTTTTTTTTTTGTGAAGGGGGCTGCTTAGGATTTCATCTTTTCTAATCCCCTAGGCTCCATTGTGGGACATGGGACACTTTTATTTTTTAATTTCAAAAGAAGAAAAAAATTAAAACAACTTGCTGAAGTCCAAAGATTTTTATTGCTGCATTTCACACGACTGTGAACCGAATAAATAGCTCCTACTTGGTCTCTGAGTTCTGCCACTTTGTTTGTGTGGGCTTGGTGAGGACAGCAGGAGGGTCTGCACCCCCAGCCCCGGCCCAGGGAGGGGGGACGGAGGAGGGGGGATGGCAGCGCAGAGGCCCTGGCAGGGCCCGGGGGACCGTTGGGGTCCTGGGAGGAGTGCCGCGCCTTGGTGGCGGTCAGGAGCGCGCCCGGGGCGGTGGGCCCGCAGTGCTGGGCCGCCCAGGCCCCCAGCCTCACACGGCTCCCCTCCTCCTGCCGTCTCTCGGGTTCCTCCTCCTCCTCCCCCTCCTCGCCGAGGCCTGGCAGGCACCTCCATGTGCTTCACTCCGCGTCTGTTGCTGTCCCCTATCCAGCCGCCCGCTGCCAGAGCCAGCTCTCTCGCCTCCAGGCAGGGCACCACTTCAGGGATCCCAGGCCCATGGGCCCAGCATGTGGCCGGAGGCCCGGGGATGGTGGAGCTGCCCCTCCTCCTGTCCCCCAGGCCCCGGGAGTCTCCTGCCGCCCCATCAGCTCCCCGGCGGCACTCCGTGGGCCCCAGAAACGGCGGAGGTCTCCTGCCTCCGGGCGCGCAGAGGGCTCTCCAGCGGGAGCTGGTATTTTCTTCCTTTCTTGTTTTTCTTCCCTTCCTTTTTTTCTTTTTTTCTCTTTTTAAGTGGCTGCTTCTGCTTTGGAGAGCATTCTTTCAAGGTACGTGTGTGTGTATACATATCTGTGTAGTGCGTGATCAGACACGCGCAGACGTGTGTGAGTCCACAGTTCCCCAACACGTGGCTACCTTGACTTCTGGAGGAACTCAGAATCCTCCAGGATCGAGAGGAAGGAAGAAAACGTGTAAATAATCATTTCTTATCACTTTTTGTCTTTTCTTGTTTTTTTTTTTTAATATACATTTTATTTTTTGAAGGTGTGGTACAGTGTAAATTAAATATATTCAATATATCCCCACCAAGTACATATATAAACAAACACATTATCTATATATATAACTCTGCACTGTCTTCTGGTTAGTGTATGGAAAAAGAATCGTGTCCAAATGTCCATCTGCAGCCGGGACAGCCCAGGGGTGGGCCTGTGGCTGAGCCAGACCCATGGCTGAACCCCTGAGGACTGAGGGTGAATGTTTCTCTTTGCCTTAAACCTCTTTATTTCACTGCGATAATAGTTTCACTTTGTACATACTAGTGCAAACCTTTTTAAAAAGGAAACTATAAAAAGAAAAGTTGTAATTTAAAATTCTGTGAAGAACCATCTGCTGCTTAGGAAACTCAATGAAATGATATGCCTTTTTAGCAGGAAGCAAAGTTTTTTGGTTTTTATTTTTTTATTTTATTTTTTTTAGTTTATAAAACATGTGCATTTTACAGTTCCAGTATCAAATATTTATAATCTTATGAGAAATGAATGTTTCTATTTACAACTGTGGTTATCAACATTGTGAACATTCCCCTTGCATTTTTTGTGTGTTTAAATTCTTGAAAGTTACATTAAATAAAAAAAAAAACAACAACGCTTTATTGTAAAATATTGAATGTCCAAGGTGGCATGACTAGTTTTTCTAAGCGTGTTTCTAAGTCCAGCCCAACTGCTCTGGGCATCTTCCCTGTGGTTCAGGTGCTCCTGGCCTTTGCCTCAATCAGAGCAGGGGTGCAACTGTTTACCTTTGCAGCCAGAGGTACAAATTAAAAAAAAACCAAACAAAATAAGACACTTTGAATATCTCCTGTGTGAGCACAGAACAACCAAAATAATTTAAGTACATTTCTTTACCAGCAGGAAGTGTTCAAAAGTATTGTGCTATTTCATTGCATAATTGTAGAAAAATCCTACAGAATGCAACAGGTCTCTGGCCTCCCTACTGTCCCTATGGGAGAGTGAGAGATGCTGTTCCCTTGGGAAGGGCTCTCTTTTTATGTTTTGTTTTTACCCCCCAAAGCAAAGGACATGGACACATCCAGAGACAGAGGTGGGGAAAGGACAGACTTTGCCCGAGCTGACCAGGCGACCAGAAGCATCCATCCAGGTAGTGTTTTGGAGAGGGTGGTGATGGCCAGTGTGTCCAGGCAGGATAGCTGAGCGCACCCGGTGTGGAAAAGCACACTGGCTTGGAAAAGATTCCTCTCCCAGTAAAAGAAACTCAGAGACTAATGAGGATCACCTGCTGCCAAAGGAGGCTGGTGCTTTCGGTACTACATCGGCTTCCCAAGTGGAAGCTGGGTCTTGGGGCAGGAGAGGGGCTACTCCCAGGATTTGCAAAGATGCATTGATGGAGAGAGAGCTGGGGTCTCACCACGGAGGCTCTGGAGCCCGAGCTGCCTGGTCTCAGGAGTGCCCCAGGGTCATCGCCAATGGGGTGTGATCATTCAGGCAATCCCAGTGTCTCTTCCCTCCCCCTGCACAATTCTGAGGATTCTTTAGAGTAAACACTAAACAAAAAGGACAGGGACAACTTCTATTACCTGATTGGCCACTCTCTCTTTTTAACAAAAAGACAGTATGGCAACATTAAGCAATCATTCTTATTTTTTAATCTATTCACAAATCGTAACATTGTTGAGGGGCTGTGTACAGTTTTGTGAGGTAATGAGTTCCCCGTCCTTGGAAGAGTGCAAGCAAACATTAAGCCTGCAGTGGCATAAGGAGTTTTTCTTTTTTTGTCTCTAATAGGGGATTGGGCTGAATGAACCCCCAGACCCTCAAAACGCTAAGATTCCGGTTTTGCTTCTATGTTTATTACATTTTTAAATTCCGCATACAATCTAACTTTGAGACTCATGAAGAGCCACTGTTGCACCAGCCAGCCCCCTCTCTCTTAGTGGCAAGTGGAGACCAGAGCCAGGCCTGCAGGGGAGGCAAGTGTCCTTTCTGAATCCAGAGCCTGGACTCTCGGCTTAACTTAAGGTGCCTCGGATCTGGACCAGGACTGTAGCACCGAGAGCTGGTGGAGCCTCGGGCGGACCCGCCAGACTGCTGCCCCTCCAGAAGGCCAGTTTCATAAATGTTCTTCAGAGGAAAGCCCGTTTATAAAGGAGGCCCTTGCTCCTTCCGGCCAGAGGGCTGCCACCGCCCAGGCCTGTCTGTGTCCCCAGTCCTCCGTAGCCCGGCGAAATCTAGGCGGGGCCTGGGAGCCCGGGTGGGGGAGTATGGACGCGGATTGCCGCGGGGCCTGCTTGAGCAGCGACTCCTGCGGGGGTGCCAGACACCGGACAGAGAGGCCTAGCAGGGCCCCTTGGGGTTCAGAGGGCTTTCCTCTTCCGCTGCCCAAAAAGTGGTCAGAGAAGGAGGGTCCAAACGTCAGGCCGGAGTCAGAATCCGAGGGTCAACACAGGCCTGAGGGTCACCCAGTGTGGACCCGCCATGTGCTTTCTTTAGGGGAAACAAGGAAGGAGCCACGCGGGTGAATCAGAGTAATCTCCAAGAGGACTCCAACTTTTTTTTCCCTTGCGTGAACAGGTTAAGTCGATGGGGGCTCCTAGACCTCCTGGCACAGATGTGCCGGGCGCACAGCGCTCAGCTCGCGACAAACACCGGCCACTATATATGCAAATACGCTCGCTGGCCGCCCGCGCTGGCGGGGAGGCCGCGTTCGCTCGCTCTCGCTCGGCGACAAGTCATTCTGTCTCCCGCTGATTTAATATCCGACCTCCGCGGTCTCTGCCTGCCCCGACACTCCCCCAGCGTCCCCGCGACGTCCCGAAACCTGCCGCCGGCCAGGAGGAGCTGCGGCGGCGGGAGGTGCATACAGACTGGCGCCCAAGGGCCAGCGCGCAACGCCGACTGCTCCCTCCACTCCACCGCCGCACCCCGACACCGCCCCACACTCGCTCGGCAGCCCCCGCGCCAGGCCTCGCGGCGGGGCCCCCTTTCCGCGCTTCTCCAGCCCGCGGGGCCGAGGGCGAGGCCTTCCGTAGGCCTCGCGGTAGAGGCGGGTGGGGTGGCGTGGAGCGGGCGGGCCCCGGGCGGGCCCGAGCCTTGCGACCTCCGGACCCCGCGGGCTGGCAGGCCGGGGAGGCCCCGCGCCCGCGGACACAGGCGCGCGCGTGGGTGCGGCGGCCCGGAGCTCCCGCGCGCCTTGCGTGACCCTGGAGGGTGCGCCCCGCGGCCGCGCCGCGTGAGCCCTGGATACACCATTCGCGTTGTTACTAACTTCAAACGCTTCATTGTGCTAATTTCAAACTGCTGCCCGCCCACAGAAAATAAAAGGCCATTCTTGAAATCGCCTGAAATGTAATAATATTCATTTAAAAAGTGGCTCCTAATTGTGAGATTTAATCAAGCGTGATCCGCTGCTGCTTGGCTCCGGCTGGTGAGGCCGACGATGACTGCGTTACTGTTACTGTTTGTTGTTGTTGTTGCTGCTCTTGTTGTTGTTGGTAGCCCGGTGCTCAGGCGCCAGAGTGCCGGCCACTTCTTCAGTTTGGGGGTTGGGGGAGCCGCAAGATGGAGGAAGGGGGGCGGAACGACTCCGGAGTCCCGGGGAACAGGTGTGGTCCAAGCTTACTGCCCTTGTCGACCCAGTCCCAGGCCGTGCAAGGCCTGAGCAACAACTCCGGGCGGAGGTAGGGCTCCCCAGACTCCTAGGCCCTCCATGTCGCCGAGAGACGCCAGGGCCGGTTTTCTGGGATGGGGAACCTTGGGTCCAGAGCCCGGGACACCTCCCCCCTCCATTGGCTGGCCCCCTTTCAGGGCTGAGCCCCGCGCTTTGCTCGGAGCAGAAACAAAGAGTAGCCGGATCTGCCTCCTGGGCCGCCTCTTCGTCCCCTCGGCCTGGAAGGCATCCCAGAAAGGCCCCCGTCCCATCCCCCGGAGACCCGGAGGGAAGAAGAGCTGCGGGCCCAGTGGGTTGCGCCGCTGCTCGGCCTGCGCGCCTCCTCCTGCGCAGAGGGGGTCGGGGTGGCGCGCGCGGGCGGGAGGGACCCTGGCACGGAGGGGTGCTCCGTGAGGCCGAGGAATGGTGGGGATCACTGCGTGCACGGACCGTCTGGAAGAATCGGGGAGGGCCGCCGCTCCTCCCCATCTGCCTGGCTGCGAAACTTGGCCGTGCGGTCCGCGCGCGCGCTGCCGGCGGAAGGGGCCGCCCAGAGCCTTTCAGCCGCGCCTTCGGGGTTCTCTCCTCCCGCCAAGTCCTTTGTCTGGAAGGGGACTGTCAGCTCGGCCGTGGTTTGCCTCCTCCTTCCCCCAACCTCTACCCCCTCCGCTAACTGCCCTTTCTTCCCTTCGCTTTTCTCTCCTCCTTGGATGGGTAATCACAGGCTCCAGCTGCCAAGCGCACTGCGAGGAGTTGCTGCCCCGTTTCTGTGTCTGCGGCCCCTCCCAGCAGCAGACCGGCCGCTTCCCCCCAACCTCGCCGGGACCCCTGGCCCCTGCCCTCTGGCGTCACTTAGTGGCCAGGGACGCTGCATCGGACTTTTCCCTTTAGGCCAAAACTTTGTCCTGAGGTTTTTGGTAGCTTTAGTCTCCCACTCCTAGCAACAAAATGTGAGTCCTGGAAGCTGGCATTTCTTTGGATTCAAGCAGTAGGGGGGACATGGCAGAATCATGGAGCTCCCAGGCCAGTACCCCTTTTCTATTACTACAAGTAAGGTGCCCCCAATAAACCACTTACATTACAATTCAGAAGTCTCAGATTATACCTTCCCATGCTAAAACATCTGGATGAAAGTTGGGAAAATCTCAATCTGTCAAATGAATGATGAATATGCTGGCTTCCAAACATCTGTTCCTTCGGGGAAAGGCTGGAGCCCGCAAAGAAGCAGTGGGCTGAGCTTGCTGTCGGGTGCCCTGAGGTCTGTGCTTCCACACTAGAGCTCGGTCAGCTCAGGTTTCAGGGTTGGTTTTTTTTTTTTTTTTTTCATGCAGTCACATAACGTCGCCCAGCACAGAAAGTAGAGCCCTACAGTAAAGGTACAGTTTTGTAACTGCCCCCATCCCAACTCAGCCATTCATCTCTCCAATAGCAAGAAAACCTACCTAATGGGCTTCCCCATAGAGTTTTTCATGAGGGAAAATGAGCCTAAAGCGCCTGGCCCAGAACAGGGCTCGGCAAGTGAGAGGTTACCTTTCCACTTGGCAATGACCTGTGCTGGACTCGGGCTGTGGAGGCCACAAACCTGGTACCAGCTTCTGGTAGAGCACTTAGCCTTCCTGGCTCCCACCCCCTAAGGCGGCCTCTATAGAGTTTAGGGAAAGGAAAAGAGGAAATCGTGACTAGGGGAGACAATCACTGCTGTGCGTGCTTTGTCATGGCAGGGCTCGGACATCATGCACACATCCTTACCTCAGGATTTCCCCCCACATTGTTCTTGACCACAATATAAATAAGATGCTGCACCTGGGCTTTCCACAGAAGCCCAGTAACATCACACACCGCTCCATTTCCCGTTCCCATCCATAGTCACTGCGCTTGGCAGCATCATCCCATCGCCCCGAACCCGATTTGACTCCAAGCACAAGACGCAGACATCCTACTGGACAGTGAGGCCGGAAGCCAAGCTACACCTTACACGTGGGTCCCAGCCTATGTTCACGCCTCTTGCTGTCTCCCCGTCCTTCCCCCCCCCCCCCCCCCCCCCCCCCCCCGCTTCCTCCAAGAGCGAGTGGGCAATCCTGATGGCCTGATGAGCTATTTGGTCTAAATAGCGAAGGATCTAAGTAACCCTTTTAAATTAATTGCTGTTCCTATAGCTAAAAGCATAACAGGCTTTGATTACATGCTAACCAGAATGAAACATAATCCTGAGTTAATTATGTGGAGATAATTTTATAATTATATCATTCAATTTAAGAAGCAATGTGTTGTTAACCTCCTAATTTTCACAAGAGTGATGATGATTCAAAATAAAAATGGTCATAAATCTGGACCTTTTAAAAGACCTATCAGGGCTGTCTCTTCGTTTTCCCCAAATGGCAAACGTGAATATCAACTCAGCCTACCTATTGTCCCTTTACCTGCACACACTCCCACCAAGAAAGTGGAAAAGGGTGGAAAGCCTCAGACAAAGAGGGCCCTCCATCTGAGCAGAGCATTTCCCAGCGCTGACCTGCTCTCAAATGCTAAGGAAGCCCATCTGCATTTCTATTCTGTCCAGCTTGTATGTGGAAGTAACACCCAAGGTCCCTGACAGAGAGCACCCCCCCCCCCCAGAATGTCCTGTCTCCGAGACACTCCAGCTGGGAGTGAATGGAGCCTGGAGCCTGGGGCTGGGGGCTGAGGTGAAGGTCAGACCCCAGCCACCCCTGCAGGTGGTTCATTTCCTCTCCCAAACACTAGTGCCCTCCAAGGGGTGCCCCAGGAACCCCGCGGGACCAGGACTGGCTGTCACTGGCTCCCCTCCCTCCTCCCTCCCTTCCTTCCCCCACCCCTAAGCCATGGTGGAGGAAGCTCTGGTGGTGTGGGAGGTGAGGCAGTTTAAGAGGTGCCCCACTGGGATCGAGTCAAGGCCCATTCTGTTGGCAAGCTGGCCTTTCTGAACGGTTCCGGGGAATCTGCAAAGGGCTGGAGGGTCAGAATATCGGGTCTGGGTGGAGAGTGAAATTGTCTGATTCTTGTGAGGTGATCAAAGGTCAGCCAGACACATTCCCTTTGGACACCGGGTGAGCCCCAGAATTTATTCTGGCCGACTGCACATTGCCTCAAAGTGGGCGATTCGCTGGTGACTCATCACCTGGCAGGGAGGAAGGCAGACTTTATGTAGCCACGGGAGCGTGCCCTGTAGGTTCCGAGCCCTGAGGACACAGAACCAGCGCGTCAGAGGAGGAACAAAATACAAACCACTGGAGTCACAAGCCAAACAGCCCCAAACCCAAGGCGGGCGTGACGATGGCCTTTGTGCCCGGCACCGAATGGGGTAGCTGGGCACAGCGCAGAGCCGGCCGGCGTCGGGCTCAGGCTTCCACGCAGGTAGGAGCATCTCGGGGTGAGGGGGCCCCCTCCCCACACACCGAGGGCGGCCCCTCGCCTTGCAGGGCGAGATTTGCAGCCCCCTCCCTTCCCCCTACGGGGGTATCTCATTCGCACCTTTTTTTTTTTTTTTCTAAATGCTTCCTGGTCTAACTTGAATATGCAATGAGGCGCCAGGGCTTTGTGGCGGAAATATAATTAAACTGGTGAAAGATGTAAAAGATGGAGAATGAGGATGACATCAGGCCGATTTCACACTTGGCAGTCGGATAGCTGGGCCCAAGCCGCGCTCTTGCCACGCAAGGCAGATCAAAGTGTCCTGCCAGTGCTCAAAAGGCAAGAGGAGACTGAAGTATGCTAATCCCCAGGACAAATATATTTTAATCTTGTTAGAATACAAGTTAATGCTGCAGCTCAGTGGCTGAACTTGGTCAGACGGTAGAGATCCATTTTTATTTTAGCTATGAATGAGGTAGACCTCCTGGTTTATTCATAGGTAGTAAATGTACAGACCGAACCCCTCTTTGGGCTGCGTCCCCCTCACCTAGCCCTTGCTTTGCTGTGAGGTGGGGTTCGGGAGGCTCCCAGGATGGGGTGACCCCTGACACAATTCATCTCTCTTCATGCCTCCCTCTCTCCGCACAGGATCCTGATGGCCAAGAAGGAAACTCCGCTCATTTGGCAGGAGAAGAAACAGGGAAACTCTGAAATTAATGAAAAGATTCTCCAAAGCAATCTGTTTCCCTTTAGGCCTGAGGTTTGACAACCAAACCAATTCCTTTCTATCAGCCCCCTCACTTTAATTTTTACAATGTCAATTTTCATTACTATTAATTACTTGCTGAACTCCAACTGTATATTCAGGATTGCCCTGATTAGCAAGAAGCTTGCAGGTTCTTGCGACTCTGAGTTTCAGTTCCTATTAGATGTGAATACGTAAGTCGGGGGTATATGCATATGGAAGGTAATTAGTTACACAGAGAGGGAGAAAAGCTCAGTCTGTAAACCATTATGGTAAAATATTATATGTAATTGCAGATATATCTGTACATCTGTGTGTGTGTGTGTGTGTGTGTGAGACAGAGAGCGATTGTGAGAGGGAGCGTGCGCGCCCACTTAGCCGTAAGGTTACAGAAGGTTAAACTGCCCCGTGGACCTGCCCGCTGCATATTGCTGATGGCAGCCATCTAAAAGGTAATTTCTATCTTGCTGCTCCACTGTGTGTTAGAACTCCCTCTGCCTCGGGCATAAAACCTGACTCCCACTCAAGCCAGCCGCACATCCCTGCGTTCCAAAGACCCGCCCCGCAGCTTGGCCCACCCCGGTCCCCAGGAAGGCTGCGAGCGGGCCAGGGGGGGAGGGGCAGCCCCCAGCCGCCCCTGGCCCCGGCCTGGCGCGTCCCCGTTTCCAGGACTTGGGAATGTCCGTCTGCCCTAATCCTCTCA
Organism: Mirounga leonina; assembly: GCF_011800145.1. Classification (NCBI taxonomy): domain Eukaryota; kingdom Metazoa; phylum Chordata; class Mammalia; order Carnivora; family Phocidae; genus Mirounga; species Mirounga leonina. Next base: position 3,428,791 of record NW_023270680.1, read on the forward strand.
AGCCTCCCTCAAGTTATGAAGTGGCTGGCAGGCACTGTGATTATGGTGCCCACGCAGCTGGTCCGTGGTGGGTTCCGCCAGCCGGGGAAGCCAGGCCCCGGGGGCTTCTCGGCCCCAGCCAGAGAACAGTCCTGGGATGCTCTCGGCTCCATGCCTTTCGGGTTTTGTCCTTCGGCTGGTGGTTACCTTAGAACACGTTCTAGTCCTTCCTTTGTGCTTCTCGTCCCAGCCCTCCGGCTCGTGGACATCCGGGCTGTTATGCCCTTCTGTCTTTTTTTTTTTTTTTTTTAATTTTATTTATTCATTCGAGACACAGAGATAGAGAGAGAGAGCATGAGCAGGGGGAGAAGCAGAGGGAGAAGCAGGCTCCCCGCTGAGCCAGGAGCCGGACGTGGGGCTCGATCCCAAGACCCTGGGATCACGACCTGAGCCCAAGGCAGATGCTTAACCATCTGAGCCACCCAGGCGCCCCTGCCCTTCTGTCTTAAAGAAGAACATGGCCTAACTCGGGCGGAGTCCCTACTGTGCGCCCACATATCTGTTTCCTAAGGCTGGGGTAACAAAGAGCCACACACTGGGGACTTAAAACATAGAAGGTTGTCGTCTCAGCTCTGGAGACCGGAAGTCAGGTGGGTTCAGCCACATGGGTTCCTTCTGGGGCTCCGAGGGTGGCACTGCCCCCCCCCCCCCGCCCCCAGCTCTGGTCATCCATGCTTGGCGGTCCCTTCCTCTGTCTTCACAGGCCTGCTCCCTCTGTGCGTGTCTGCGTCCCAATTTCTCCTTTTCCTAAGACACCAGTTACATTGAACTGAGGGCCCACCCTTCACTTGATTCCCTCTGGAAAGACTGTTCCCAAATACGGCCACATTCCCAGGTTCATGCATGGTCCTGGATTTGGGGGCACGCAACTGCAGCCAGGACAGCCAGGACTTGGCATGCAGTGTAGACTGTCTTAAACTCCTCTGGTGTCAAGCCCCGCACCGTGGATTCTGTTCTTACCTTGGGTTTCGGGGTGCAGCCTCTAGAAGTGAGCTCCTCCTGGAGGGCGAGCGTGCAGCGGTCTCCGTGGCTGGGTCTGAGCATGCCTTTGTTCTCCGTGTGACACAGCCTTTCAGCTTCCTCTGCTGGGCTGGGTTCTTGCTGACACCACCTCTGACAGGTGGGGCCTGGCCAGCCCGCGTCCGTGTGACCCAGAGAGACATCGTCCCTCCCGTGACTCAGTTCACATGAACTGGCTTCGTCAGATGCGGAGCACGAGGTTGCTAGGTTGTCACAACCCTTTCCCCCTCTGTGCCTTGTTTTCCTCCCCTGAAACAGAGAGAGCATATGATAGAGGGTCCTACGTGCGCTCGCTGGTGGCTTAGTGTTAGGCACACGGGATCGGGCCTGGCACGGGGTGGTCACGCTCTGGGTAGGCGTCAGCTCTGATGCTCCTCTTTGCCAAGGTCACCTAGGATGCTTTAGTTGTGAAAGTGTGGAATTATAACTCCTGTGTGCTGCCCTCTGGGTTCCTCAGTTTCAGGTACGCCTCACCCCCTCCTCCACCCTCCCCGGCTCTGCAAGCAGCAGATGCTGAGGAACCTGAGCTTGGGGACCAGCCAGACCTGTCTGTGAACTCAGGTGTCCCCGGCCAAGTCCCTTGTGTGCTCCAGACCCTGCTTTCTTCAAAACAGAATTCTACCCCCCTCAGAGGGTGGTTGGCATTCTGCACGTGTGGGCCTCCCCACAGAGGCCCCTGGTGCTCTGGCCGAGGCGGGGGCCGAGGCTGGCCCTCCCGTGGCCCCTCTCGAGCACACCCTGCGCCCTCAGAACGCTTGTTGCTGGGTGCCTGGGTCGTCCCTGTCCCACTAGCTTCCCGTGGGGGCGCGTCTCGTTCCCACAGAGCAGACCAGGGGAGTGTGGGACTGCGTGTCTCAGGCCGGAAGCTGGTGCACCCTGCAGGGCAGACAGCGGAGCCTGTCCTTAGGTGCCCAAGCAAACACCCTGCAGCTAGAGATTCTATTTCAGGCGGAGGGGAACAGAAAGAGAAATGTTAGGTGGAGACCCGCGTCTGCTCTTTCTCAGAGGCCCAGCAGCAAGCTCATCAGCTGTGCAAGGCAAGCACACCCCTGGTCGTAGGCTCTGCCTGTCTTCCATCTCTGGCCACCTCAGGGCCTGCCAAGCGCTGACCCTGACCACTGACAACAGGAACCGCGAGCATTCACTGAACATTTCTGAGTGCTAGGTGCCACGCAAAGCCTGTACAGACTAGCTCACCTCCGGTGGGTGAGCCCTATTACTAGCAAGGTCCTAGCAAGGCCTGGGGAGAGTACAGGACTTCCAAAAGCCACCACCCTGGGACCTGCCAGACCTGAGATTTCCTTTCAGGCAGATGCTTGGCTAATCCCAAGGAGTACCTTGCCAGGATGGGTGCTCGGCATCAGGACATATGTTGGGTAGGGAACTGTGGCAGAGACGTGGTGCTCCCCAAACATTCCATGTGCACCTGGGGGTTTCCCAGCCTCCCTGACAGTTAGGTGGGGACACCAGATTAGCACTGACTAATGATCTTGGGGCAAAGTGGCCCCCTGGCACCCTTGGCTCTGAGGTTACTAAAAGCAGGTATGAGTTCCCCATGTTCTTTCTTTCCTGCCTTCACAGTTCTGGACACCAGGGTTAGATGATGATGTCACGGAGCACTGAGACCCACGTCTGCCTGGGTTCCTAAATGGCTGCATGGAGCAGAGCCGCCAACCCATTTTGGACATGTGGTGGTAGACTCAGCAGACCATGAGATACACGGACTTGTCAGCCAGCCCTGGCCACAGAGTGGCCTTCTGAACCCTGTACCTCACAACAGGACTCTGGGACCAGCCTGTCCTGAGGGAGGCAGACAGTCTCCCTGCCCTTGACCCTCCAGCTCCGTGTCTTCACTCTCCTCCTCTCCCCATTTGCACGTCCAGGCGTCTAGACCCAGAACGCAGAGGCAGACTGAGGCTCACACACTGTGCCCAAATCGTCTCCATTGTCGTATGCACTTACTGCATAATTATGCAGGGGCATTTGCTGCGGAGGGAAAGAGCAGGGTTCAGGAGGATGTGGCATCTTCCATGAGGGCGTGTGTGTCTGCGGCTGCGTGTGAAGCCCTTGGGCATGCCACACGCCCTCCTGCTGCCCGGGGCCCCCCGTAATGTGATGGGATGTGTTGGTGTTTGCCACATTCTGGTAATCTGCTTGGGATGATAAAAATTCAAGGCTAACATGTTTTATTATTCCTACATCCAACCCTCTTTTCTGATGATTCTGGGTGACACTTGTCTAACTCAGATAAATTTACATTTTCATCTCTATTTACCTTAGTAGGAGAAAACCATATGTTTAACCACGTGTTATTGGTTGTATGTCTCGTATGACCCCTCCACCCCAAAATATAGTGCTTATACACCACCGAAAACTGAAAGCAGTGAGTGGGTTTTTTCCTTGCTTTTCAGAGAGCATCCGCTGACCTACATTGGAGTTTCCTGTTATTTGCTAGTATAGAGACCGAAGTGGTCCAGAACCACTGGGCCCACTGTGGGTCCCTCAGACCTTGTTCAGGGTGAAGGGTGTATGTGTGTGTGTGGGGGGGCAATGGGGAAAGCATGATCTGTGTCTGAGCCAGCAGCTTGGAACAGGGCCCCAGGACCCCTACTATCTCAGGGGTGGGAGGAAGTGGGGAGGGGTGTGCAGGACGCAGATGCCCCCTCTCCCAGACCAGAGGGCTGGAACCAGCCTGAAGCTTTTCTACTGGAGGGGCAGGTAAATGGGGCTCAGGCCTTCGGGCCACATCCTGGGGGATGGAGGTCCGTGGGTGGCCATGAAAGAGGCTGTTGCCTGACTATCCGAGGTTGGAGTGGGATGGTGGGAGATCGTGCAGGCATGCCCACCAGATGCTAGTTCATGCAGGGATGGGGATGTGGAGGCCGACTTCAAGTTGCATCGTGAACAGGCCCAAAGAGATGGCATTCCTAACCACTGACCACTGAACTGCAGGGACAGCTCACTGAGATCCACAACGGATGTGCCCAAGGTGCACCTTGCAGGACCAGGCCAGGGAGGGGGCAGGCAGGGGTGAGAGGGCTGAGGACAGATCCCAGCCAAGGGGCTGAGCAGGCCCAACCAAGCAGGACAGCCTTAGCCTGCCAGTGGAGGTAGGGCCCCTGACCGAAGGAGCCAGATGAGCTGAGGATCCCCAGAGTGGAGTGAGGGAGGCCCCAGGCCCTGTGGCCTGGGTGGGCAGGCAAGGCCCATTTCCCCAGCATCTTAGGCCTCTGGTGAGCACAGCAGTAGGAGAGGACCACCCATCTGCCCCGGGAAAGCTCACGTTCTCGGGAAGCCATCTCTGGAAGTTGACCTGGGGAGTAGGTGTGCATGTGTGCAGGTGAGTGTGCATGTCTGTGTGATGTGTGTTCATGACTATGTGTGATGTGTGCAGCTGTGTGTGTGTGCATGAATGTGCGTGCCTGCATGTGTGTGTGCATGTGTGTGCCCACGTGTGTGCACACCCACCTGTGTGTGCATGTGCATGTCTGTGATGTCTGTGCATGACCATGTGTGATGTGTGCAGCCGTGTGTGTGCATGAGTGTGCCCACGTGTGTGCACACCCACCTGTGTGTGCATGGTGAGTGTACACATCTGCATATGTGCGTATGCACGTGTGCATTCGTGTGTGCGTGCACATCTGTGTGTCAGGTGAGTAAGGTATCTATGAGGGCAGGTTTCTACTTGTTACTGTATTTGTCATCAAATGCTAATTGCCTTGGGACCTGAAGTCAAACTATGATGTAGTCAACAGGAGGACAGAATCTCTTTTCCCACTAGATTTTGGGGACTAATCGGGCAACTGCTCTGCACACAGGTTAGATCCCCGGGGTCAGTTGGATGTCAGGAGTACCCTGTTCCTAGTTGGGATGGATGAGCCTCAGCCAGCAGGGCTGGGACTGGGGGCATCAGGATCGCTAACAGGGACCCAGGCATCTTGAGAACACCCAGTGCACACTTGCCAGGCTGGTGCCCCTGCCTATGAACCTGGAAGGGGGCACGTGACGCTGCAGGAGAATCCGCAGACCCACCCCCAGCTGTGCCCACGGGGCGTCCAATTTTGCGGAGGAAAGAAGAAAGCAATCTGGAAACAATCTTGAAAAATAGGAAGAGTTCCATTTTTACTCCTACACAAACTCGAATTGTCTTTCTTGGTCTGGTTGATTCCCATCAGCAGGAGGCCTTTTTAAACATCCAAAACACGAGGGACGCAGCACAGGGCCCGCTGTCCTTTACTATCTGCACACTGAGAAACTGCACAACGAGAAAACATAGTGATGAATTAAGAAATGCTTTTAGATGCACTGATCACAACGGCATCTGCAGATACCAACTTGTATAAACATGAAACACTTCATTTATCCAGCCTGTCAGAATTGCTTAACATAAAATGGATTAACAGTTGTGTCATTTAGGATGCTTTCAATCACAAGAACAGTAAAAGCCAACTCAACCTGGCATAGAAAAGCCCCGCGGTTCAGCTGGATGGCATCAGATCAGGCTTGACCAAGGCTTGCGAAAGTCAGGAGGGCTCGTTTCCTTTGTCTTTCCCTTTGCCTGCCATGGTGTCAGCTTCATTCTAAACCTTCTTCCCTGCATGGATACAAGTTGGCTTCCTGCAGAAACGCAGGTCATGAGCTTCCTAGTTCACATCCAGAGGGAAAGCAAACCCTGGCCCCAGGTCCCATCCTTAGAGAGAAGATCCTTCCCAAAGGCTCCCAGCGAGCATTTCTCCACTCTTCACTGGCTTAAATTGGGTCATGTGATTTCCCTGAGCCAATGATCAGGCGAAGAGCTGACTGACCCACCCAGTCAGGGCCCTCCCGGGGTTTGGGGGCGGGGCCAATCCTTCCACGGAAAACCCTGGTCCTGTGTGGAAGGAAGAGTGCCGGGGTGGCACAGGATGGGGCCCACCGGAGGTGGGAGACCTGCAGGCGTGCTCTGTAAGTGGACCTCGCCCCACCCTGGGGAGCGCATACTGGTTAAGGCCACCTGCCCTAGGGGCAGGGTCTGCCACTTTCCAGACCTCTCGGTTCTGGCCCCAGCTCTGTTCCAACCCTGGACTGAGACGGGTCAGCTCTTCCCCCCTTAGGACATGTTAGTCTCCTAATGACTCCTCCGGGGCTTCTGCTCCTCATCCTTTCAACTCTGGCCTGCCCCTTCCCACCATGTCCACTGTGGGCCCACACTTGGGGTCCGTGCAAGGCCTGAGCATCTCCTGCTCCAAGTCGTGAGCGGGTGTGCATTTGGGCACTGCTGGCTTCTGCTCCGTATTGGCCCGACAGTGACTTTCAGGGTCTTTGCTGTCCGTTTGTCCAGCCACCAGCTCCTTCTGGAGCCGTGACTCCAGGAGTCATTGTCCCTAAGACCCCATTTTCATCCCAAGAAGAGAACAGCCCCTTTGCCGTCTGGGCTCCAGGTGACCACCTACCCCACACCTGCCTCTGGGCACAGATACGATGAAAACATGCAGGCTGGTGAGGTTTCTTCGATCAGAGCTCCACCCTCGGAGTCGGACAGGGCCTTCCTTGGCTTTAGGAAGCCACCGATGCCTCCCTGTCCCCGTGGCCAGCTGGTCCCTGTGAGCACACTTCCGGGATTCTTCCCGACTCGTCTCCGGCCCTGCTCTCACACTGTCCCTGTGGCCTGGCCCCACCACATTCGTGGGCTCCCTCTCCCGCCAGGGCGCTTCCCGCGGAGCCTCCCAGGCCACTCTCCGCTTGGTCAGGGGTCAGGCTGGATGGGCTCCAGCAGGGGTCTTCCCGGGGAGAATTCCTTGAGCTACAGGTCGCCCACCAGGCCCTCTGACCCAAAGAGGCTTTCAAGGCTGCGGGAGGGGAGACGCCTTTGTGACATCACACCGAGCAAACGTGGGTTCTGCCCTCAGTGTCCCCCTCTCTGAGGCACAGGGAGGAACTGCGGATTGTCGTCATCAGCAGAAAGTGTTGGGTGACCTGTACAAAATTAATTTCCTGGCGGTCGTGTAAATTCCCAGGGGGTGTATTCGCACAGTTGCCTGTAATGTGACAGCCTGAACACAGGCCAGTGGGAGGATGATGAGACCTGAAGGAGGGGAGGTGACGAGGGTGTCCTCCATGTACCCCCACACTGTGCCATCACCAGCTGCCTTTAGGGAGGACGCACCGCAGGGTGGCCGAGAGCAGGACTCCGGGTTTAGATCTCCAATCAACCACTGCCCAGCTGTGTGAATCCGAGAAAGTCTTTCAGCCTGTCTGTGCCTCAGTTTGCCTATCTCTAATGCTTTCCTCATTAGGCTGTAGGACGATCACCTGTACCCCCACAGGCCAGACACCTGGGCACTCCTGTTTGCCTTGCCTACTCCAAGTCATCTGCTCCGAGAGCCGAGGTCCAGGCTTGCAACGGAGGGTGAGCGGTCAAAGCCCCCAGTGCCCACACAACCTCCTCACAGCAGAGTGCAGACCTCAGGCCTGGCAGCTGTCCGTCTCCGAGCCCCGCGTCCTCCTCTCGAGCCAGGCTTAGGTCTCGTCTGTTGCAATGATTCTCCACCTTTTCAAGTAAAAGCGTCTCTTTTTAACATCCAAATACGGACTCTGAGGTCTATAACCTGATGGTAGTTATCGTTTTAGTACTTTCTGAGAAAAGAGACAAAACCGAAAAACCTTAGCATTTGTCGATCACATTAGCACCCACACGTATTTGAGGCACAATTTATATATGTGTTCATATGTATACACACAAATATGTGCATTCAAAAATACATACACCCATAAATGTATCTTTGTATCAACATAGATAACCACAAATATATATGTATGTATATAATATATACACCTACACATATATATGTATAAATATATACATAAACATATACATCCACAAATGTATACATAAACACATACACCCACAAATACATATGTAACGGTAGGTTGCTATAACAAAGAGGCCCCAAAATACAATGTGTTCTGCAAAGAATACAGAAGTTTACTTTTCTCTGATGACATGCTTCTGCAGGGAAGGGGACGTGGACAGTGGGCCAGCTTTGGTCCAAGGGATCATTTGGAAACCCACGTTCCTCCCCGCTGCTGTCCAACAGGACTCTCCATGATGACGGGAACATTCTGCGTGTGCCCTGTCCAGCACACTAGCCACTAGCCCGCATGGCCACTGGGCATTCGCAGTGTGGCTGGCGCCACTGAGAAACGGAATTTCAGTTTTATTTAACCTTAGCTCATTTAAATTAGCTGCCCACGGGGCTGGTGGGCACCGGGTGGCCATGGCACGGGACAGCATGACTCCACCCCAGCCCTGCCGGGTCCCAGGCGGGAGACCCTGTTCGGAGGGGGCAGGCCCAAGGGGAGGGGAGCACTGTGTCTGCTCACATTGTCCTAGAGAGTCAGTCCAGGGCCACTCCTCAAGGCAAGGAACCGGGCAAGGGACTGACCAGGCAGCTGCAGTGGGGATGCGCCAAGTTGCGGTGCAGAGACGGGGGGTACTGGAGGACAGTTGTCTGAGCCGTGCCACCTAAACTTGATACGTGTTATTTATTCTGTATGTAGAACTCACTGGTGAGACTAGGGGCTTGCAAGGCCCTTGGCAGTCACTGCACACCCAGGAGTCCTTGACTAGAGGTGGGCCCCCCACCTCGCTCGGCTCCCACTCAGTCCTTCCTCATCTGACACCGGAGCCCATCCTGAGCTGCGTGCCCCCCTGCCTGTCGCTGATCCTTCTGTGATCCGCTTGGAGAGGGCTCCCTGCCCCTTGGGGCCCAGCTGCTCTGGGAACTGGCCCCTGTAGCCCTTGAGACACCTCATCCCAGCCCCAGACTCAGAGCAGCCCGAGAGCCCCCCACTTCATTGTCAAAGGACCTGGATGGGTCTTAGCTCATTCCATCTCCCCGGCAGCCCTGAGAGGGACCGTCCGCCCTCCCTGAGGAGCAAGCTCGGCCCGACGACCTCTCCTAAGTCCTCTTCCCTCTAATAAAGCCCAGCGTCCAACCCTCCCTTCACACAGAGGGATGCCGGGACGCCCCCCTGCATTCCCCACTTTGTCTAACAGGAAATCTGACCATTTCAAACTTTACTAGTCCATAAATATTTGCTGATCGTTTCTGCACCAGTAGGAGCTGGAGGCCCACGCCTCCAGGGTGCTCTGCTCACGCCGGGGCCCTGACCGGCTGCTCCCAGCCCTCCCTATTCCAGTGTCTCAAGCTGGACGACAGATTCTGCCTTACAAGCAGCATGACTGTGTACGCACACACTTTGCAGTTAGCCCCTCTACTGCTCTGTGCTGTTGAAACTGTCCCCCGCCCGTGTTACAGGCAGAGAAACTGAAGCTCAGAGGGTAGAGCTGGGAATTTAAGGCTGAGCAGTTTCCTTCCCGAAGGAGAGCGCCAGCGGATGGGCAGACCTCTCCTGCGGTCACTCAACAGGAATGCATGCGGTCCTGGGTGGGATGCTCCGTTGGGGACCAGGATCCAGGCCCAGGTAGATGCTTCTCTAGAGTCGCATCCTGTCCCGCTCCTGGACCAGTGCCCGACAGCAAGGAAGGGTCCTGGCGGCCACTGGGTCTGAGACACAGCGGCTGGGTGAAAGTCTGTGTGCAGGGAGCGGGGCACAAATGCTAGCAGGTCTAGTGGGGTTTGGGATGGGGGGAGGCCTGCCCGAGGGAGGTCGGAACCCCTCCCTGGCAGCCTGGCTGGGCCAGAGAGGATGCGGAGAACATAGAGGCTGAACAGCAGCAAGGAGCTCGTCTCCATGGATGGCCTGAGGAGCCGGAGCAGGCCGAGGAGGGCGCTGTGGTCAGACCCAGCTGCCGGAGGCGTTTCTGGTGGCAGAGAAAGGGCGTTGGACGGAGGGCCAGAGAGAAGGACTGAGGGCCTGCGCTGGGCATGGAGGCATCGTGGTGAATCCCAAGAAACGGAGGCCGAGAGAGGCGGCCGAGGCAGGGGGGCAACGTGGTGCTGGCGGCTGGCAGGGCAGGCTTGCTCCCACTGAGGCCCGCATCTGCCCCCGCTGGGCCCAGACTCCCTTCTGCTTGGTCAGGGGAGAGCGGGGCCCCATCCAGGCACCCCCATCCCTTCCACCCAGCACAGGCTGGGGCGACCGAGGCTCAGGGCAGCAACTGCTTTGCTAAGTGTCCTTGGGTGTTCTCATCGGGCGCTCCCCATCCCAACCCCGGGTCAGCCGAGAAGGAGGGATCCTTACAACAGGAAACATTCTCCTGGGGGAGCCCCTCCCAGGGCCCCGGCCCCTGGCCTGCCCCTTGCTCCCAGGGATTGTCCTGAGCACCACTGACCAGGACTTCATGGTTCAGAAGCCACCAGAAGGAAAGGGTGAATGGCGGCCGTTCGCAGACTCCGCCAGAGCCTGGAAGGGGCTGTGCCGGGCTGCATGCACGGCTGCGTTTTCTGTGTGCCGGGCGTCTTTAAAAGTGGGAAGAGCTGAGGCCCAAAGAGAAAAGGAGGACCATCTCAGGAAGTGATGGGGCATCTGCTCTCCCCACACTCTTTTACATTTCTAATCAGGAGCCAGGCCAGGATGGGCAGGGCTTGGTGTGGGGACAATGAGGCCAGGAGGCATGGCTGTGGGGCAGCTCGGGCAGAGAGTCAGGGATGGGCTTGACTTCGGGGTGCCGGGCTTTCCCAGGAGGAAAAGGGTCAGAAAGTTTTAACGTGCAGCACAGAGGGGCCCCCTCGGCAAGGCTGAACGTCCTCCCCAGCGCGGGGATTGCTACAGGATGGCATTCTCTTCCATCTTGACGTTAAGGTTCTTAGACACTTAAAATTACCTGATAGTTCTTAGCGACACATGACACTGATGAGCAAGGAGCTCTTTCTCCACTGAGCTGCCCTCATGCGTAGCCCGTGGCTCAGCCTTGAGACACATGAGGCCGGAGCCATCTAAATACCTGGACTCAGGGCTAGGTGTCCAGAACCTTCTCTCTTTATGCCCCGAGATCCTTTCTGCATGAGGACGGTGCAGCCGGGCGCGCAGATCCCGGAGGCCGGCTGCACCTCTGGCTGTTGCCATGGTTAGCTCCAGGCATCCGCGGGGGCTCCAGGAAACACGGTGGTGGGACTCGATCGGGCAGGAGAGAATGGGCCCATGGGGAAGACGGAAATTTTTCTAAAAGTGTGCAAACAGTTTAGTGAGCCCCACAGAAACAAAAGGAAAAGAAGGGAAGACAAAGCAACAAAGGGCGCGGAGCAAAGCCAGACTCAGCCCTGAGATGAGGCTCATGGGAGGAGCGGGGCAGGGGGGTGAGGGGCAGGGTGGAAGTGTCAGGTGTCACCCCAGCACCAGGGACAGCCAGGGAGAGGAGAGAGCGCAGAGCATCTGAGGGGCTCCTGAGGACAGGAGGGGGCGGACATGGGGAACGGAAGCGGGACCGAAACACGTGGACAGGAGCAGTCGAGGAAGACGGACGGCAACTGCAAAATATCTACGTGCGCATCACTAAGCAGAGCATGACTGCAATGCCACACAATCAGGGAGGAATCAAAGGAGCTTAGCCCTTTCGGTCCCAGGGGAGCCCAGAAACTGAGCCAAGGGTGAGCGGATGGCCCAAGGTCACACCGCCAGGTCTCCTGCATCCCTCTGTTGCAGGCTTTTTCCCGGGCACCACTCGGCCTGCTGTTCATTACTTGCCCTCCCTTCCTTCCTTGCTTGCTTTTTATTGAGGCACAAGGGACGTATAACCTTACAGGCACTTAGGTGTAGGCACAATGATTCGATACTTGTATCTACCGTGAAACAGTGTGATGGGCAGCATGGCCACTGTGGGTGGCAACACCATAGTGCATACTGGAAAGTCGCTAAGAGAGTACATCTTAAAAGTTCTCATCACACACAGATAAGTTGGTAACTGTGTAAGGTGACGGATGTTAACTAGACTTATGGTGGTGTGGCTTTGCTATACATCCAGCCTGCCTTTTAAACACACGGTCATGCTAGAGTTCTGGGATACAGAAACCTGGAAGGAGCAAGAATGATGTTGAGACGGAGGGAAGAAGCAATCGGACAGGAAGCAAGAGGGCCAGGCTTGAGGGCAGGCTGTGAGGACTGCAAGGGCGCAGGGCAAGGAGGCACGGGGTGGGAGGGGCTGGAGGAGAGGGAGCTGATGGAGGAGCAGGGGGGCAGCTGGGGGAGCAGGAGGAGCAGCTGGAGGAGGAGGAGCTGGAGGGGGGGAGCTGCTGGAGGAGGAGCAGCTGCTAGAGGAGGGGGAGCAGCTGGAGGAGGAAGAGCTGCTGGAGGAGGGGGAGCAGCTGGAGGAGGAGGAGCTGCTGGAGGAGGAGCAGCTGGAGTAGGGGGAGCTGCTGGAGGAGGAGCTGCTGGAGGAGGGGGAGCAGTTGGAGGAGGGGGAGCAGCTGGAGGAAGGGGAGCAGCTGGAGTAGGAAGAGCTGCTGGAGGAGGAGCTGCTGGAGGAGGGGGAGCAGCTGGAGGAGAAGTAGCTACTGGAGGAGGGGGAGCAGCTGCTGGAGGATGGGGAGCTGGAGGAGGAGCAGCTGGAGGAGGAGCAGCTGCTGGAGGAGGGGGAGCTGGAGGAGGAGGGGGAGCAGCTGGAAGAGGAGGAGCTGCTGGAGGAGGGGGAGCTGCAGGAGGAGCATCAGGTACCATCTCGGTCCATGGCACCCAGCTGAGCCTGGAGCAGGAACAGACGGAAGAGGTGGCTGATTTGGGGTGGGGGTAGTAAGGTGGAAAGCAGTGCAGTAGGGATGCAGCCACCAGGGAAACAGGAGAGAGCAAGACAGCCCCAGAGGGGGTGCGGGTTCACTTCCTCCTGTGAAATCTCTCTATGGCTGCCGTAGAGCATCTTTGGTAAGGGAGCGATGACCCTGTGTGCGTAGCACAGGAATCCTGACCTCGTGGGGTTGTGAAAACAAGTGAGAGGAAGGGAGAGATTTAGGGGGAGTTACACCTTTGGTTTATGGAAATGGTGGAAGAGTCCAGTTGCCCACTTTTCATTTGGAGTATTTGTTCAATGAATAAATAATCATGTACTGTTCTATTCTTTGGGGTATATACTTCTGGAAACATATGAAATTTGTATTTTTGGGAGGCTACCTGCCCCCAGAGCACTTTATCTTGTACAGAATTTTGGCAACGCGGGACCTGAAGACCCAATGGCCACATCCTCCATTGTAATCAAATATGATAAGTGAAGCTTACAGTTAATATGCCTGTAAATATTTATTTCTTTTAAATCTGAACTTGGTTTGAAGGATTTCTTTAGGCAGTCTTATTACTAATCTTATTACTAATTTTATAGTGCTCCCCAACATGAGCACTATGGATTGAATTTTTGAGATTTTCTCTGATAAAATAAATCTTCTAATTCCCCCTGTTTGAGCAGTCCTGCACGTGTGGCTCAGGTTTGGGTTTTATATTATCAGTAACTCTTTTCCTATTTCCTAAAACGCTTTTTTCAACGTCTTAGGCTTTTGTCAATGGTATTCTTTAGTGATTAGTAAATGTGGTCCAATGATCTTTGTGGAAGTGTGTCAGGCTGAACTCTCTGGGGCACTAATGGGGAAGAAGACGTCTGAGCCAGCAGTGACCGGTCCTTGCCTTCAGCAGGAGGTCCCGTGTGGGGCTCTGACCTGCTGCGTTGCCCTAGACCAAACAGGAGCCTCTCTGTGCCTCAGTCTCTTCTCCGCACAAGTTGACTTCTTTCTGTTTACTTTAGGGCAGGAGTTCTTCGTCGAGATTCTGTGAACTTGGGCAGGGAAAATGCATCCTGTTCTCACTAACCTATATCTACCAGCAATTTACCAGTTCTTTTCATTATGAAAAAGACCTAATGATACCACGGGAGGATCCAGCCTTGCCTGTGATCCTGTTGCCAAATTCCTTTAAGTTTTTATTTAAATTCCCGTTAGTTCACATACAGGGTAATGTTAGTTTCAGGTGTGCAATGTAGTGATGCAGCCCGTCCGTGCACCAGCCGGTGCTCAGCAGGACAGGTGCGCTCCTTTGTCCCCATCCCGTTTCCCCCGTCCCCCACCCCTCCCCTCCCGTGACCAGCAGTGTGTTCTCTGTAGGTAAGAGTCTGTTTCTGGGTTTGTCTCTGTTTCTCTTTTTTTTCCCCTTTGCTCGTTTGTTCTGTGTCTTAGATTCCACCTGTGAGTGAAATCATATGGTATTTGTCTTTCTCCGCCTTATTTCCCTTAGCTTGATACTCTCCCGCTCTCCTGTTGCCAGCTGAAACCACAGACACTTTCATATCCCGCTACCGTTGCTGCAGATGATGGCGGAAGGTCATCTCTGCTTGTCTCTACTTCAAAATCATTGATGAGCACATCTTACCTAATATATTAGTAAAGAAACACAACACGATTAAAATATATTTTATAAGTATTTTAATCGAATTGGGTTTCTCGTGATCGCGTACGTGTTATTTTATGCGTGCATATGTATCCGTCAGAGGAGGGCATGGCCACGGGCTTCCCAAGGCTGCCGGGAGGCTCTATGGCATTAAAAGAGGTTACAAAGCTCTGCTTTAGAAGGGATGTTGAGAGGCGAAATGCACGTTTACTAAAGGACCAGCAGCTCTCTAGGGTAGAAAGGAGAGAAAAGGAAGTTCAAAGAACAGTGTCATTACAATGGAGAACAATCAATGAAGTAGCTCAGAGGAGCGGAGGGCTGACCCTAAATTATTAATATTCAGAGCAGCCAGTCCCTCAGGATGGTTTTTGGGCCCCTGCTCCCGAGTCTGGTTGTGCCCTTGGACGTGGGCACCGTGTCAGCCGCCACCGCCTGGCCGAGCCCAGCCTCCGTGACTCTGCAGGTGGACTCGGTCGCCCCCATCCCTGAGCTCAGCCCCCCACGTGAGGGCTGTGCCCTCTGCCTCCCCTTGACACATACCTTCCTGCATGGTCTTTAGGGGAGATGGCACCATGGACAAGCCCACGTCCCAGCAGCCGCAGCGCTGGCCCTAGAGTCCTGCTCTCTGTGCAGCAGACTTCACTCCGGAGCTCTGTGCACAGGGCTCCTGGGGGCTCTGGAGGCGCCGAGCCCAGACGCCCAGTCCTCCCGCGTCATGCCCTCACATCACAACCCAGAGCACCTCGGAGACTGTCCTGTCCAACCAGTCCGTTTCAGGGGCCCACCTTTACTGCATCGGAGGGCCCCCCTGCTGGTGCTGCAGTCAGGACACCAGGACCCTTGAGCCTGGCCACTCCTGTCTCTCCAGACCCTGGTTTCTTCATCTGCAAGGCGGAGATGAGAATTATTATTTCTGCACAAGGTTGTGTGAGGGCAACAAGAAGGGGTGCCCGCGGGAGGGCCCAGATAATGCACACTGGGGCCCATCACTGGAGCAATGGCATGCCCCCGGGGGGCCCAGATGACCCAGTAGGGGCTCCGCGCCGCCACCGGACCCCGGGAGGGCTCGGGTTGTCCTGGGACCGAAGACAGGGCATTTCCCAAATGGGAGAGGACTTTTTGGACTCCTCGCGTACAGGGGTGCCAAATCAGGAGGGTAGGTGCCGTTCTAGACTCTGATGGCATCACTGGTCCTATGGGTCCGAGGCTGTCAGAGGCTCTGCCGAAGCAGCAGGAGACCCCAGCGAGGTCCGTGGGAGCGTCATGAGCGACTCACACTCCGCACCCACGCCAGTTTCCCGTCTGCTCAGACTCAGGCTTCCAGATCTGCAACCTCCTCCCAAGCGAAGCCTTTCTGAATTTGCTAAAGATTCAGCTACCAAAAGTCATCTCCGCCTTGTTCACAATAAAAGATTGGAAATAACCTAAGTGACATGGGAGGCCAGCTAACTAGAGGTGACGCACCCCAATGGAACTTGTAGGAGAATATCGAGCATGAGAAGAGACTCCAAGCACTCGGAGTGGAGGGCCGGGCCAGAGAGCACCTGGGCACGCACCTGATCCACAAGCTCGTGTGCACACATGCGTACACACAAAAGCGACATTTCTCTAAATACATGTATTTCTTTTTTGCTTATAAGAAAAAATGCAGGGTTTGTGTGTGTGTGTGTGATTTTCCTTCTGTTTTGTCTGGTTTTAAAGGAGACTCAGGCCGCAGAGAGTGAGGTTCCTCCTCGGCAGTCCTCCTGCTCGGGGCACTGGCCGCCACCCCTCCAGTGCACAGCAAGCCCTGGTGGGACTGGTACCTCCCAAGTGTTTGGGGGACCAAGGGTTCCCACAGTGTGGCCCCTGGGGACCCCGACTTGCCCTGCTGCCTCCAGGAGGGGCAGCACCAGGAGGCACTTGGCAATCTTGGATGTGGTCTTCCCAGGAGGACGGGGGAGAAAGACCAGCAGGGTCCGCTCAGTGGGCTCAAGACGGACCAGGTCAGGCGGGCAGACAAACCAGGGATCAGAAGGCCACGGGGTCAGTGGGTCCCTCGATTCCTAGCTCAGGTTGGAGACTCTCTCCTGATGCCAGGCTTTCAGAGGGAAGATGACCAGGATGCAAACTGGTCACAGGCACTTAATCAAATAGATAAATAAAAACTCCAGAGGGGTCCAAGCAATTCCATCTGCTCTCCTCCACCCTGAGCACCCCTTGCACTGTGGGAGCCTAACTGCAAAGAAAAATTATGTGTTTTCTACTCTACTGAAAAATAACAAGAGGAGAAGAAATATATTTACAATCTGAGTTTGTGTTCAGCCTGAAGTAACATGCATGCCCCAAACCTGCCCCTGCGGGCGACCAGGGAAGGCAAGTCCAGGGGACGTCGGCTGCAGGTGCTGCCCAGGCTGCGTATGGTGACGGCCCTTGGGGAGGCGCAGGCCCAGCGTTCTTGCCTGTCCGTCTGCAAGACCGACAGCAGCCCCATGTCAAGTCCGTCTCTGTCTGCGCTGGGATCACAGGCGATGTGGGAGATACCCCTGCAAGGTGCCTGCCAGGGGCGCAGAGGAAAGACCACCCAGCGGCTCTGCCCCCAAACCCCCATGGTCTCTGCCTCTTCCCTCTCAGGGCAGGAGACACTGGGGGTCTGTGTGAGCTCCTCACCCCGTTAGATTCCTCCCCTTGCTCCCACCAACGGCCCCTGAGCAGGGAACACACTCCCAGCCCCCACCTCTCATCGCAGGGGGTCTAGTTAGGGTTTCTTCCCGCCACCAGCGGGGGTCTTTTCCGGGTCTGCTTTTCCCACTACTGATCTCAAAAACTGTGGTGGCCCGGGAGGCGGTGGCCTTCTCGAGAACGAAGACGAGGACCCCGTCCTTGTCCAGCATGTGGAGGGCACCAGTATTCACGTCGAGGCCTCCGGCGAGGTCCCCCCACAGCTCCCCTCCCCACGGACAACCCCAACTTCCCATCTGAATGTGGAGGGGGCCCGGCCCACCACCCCTCTGCTTTTCACTGTGGGGTCTTAAGGCATAGACAGGTGTTTGGTGAAACGTGGGGGTCAGCAAGAGTCGCCGTAAAGGGGGACCGTTACCGCGGGGGTGCAGGCTGCCGGGCACCGCAGCCCCAGGCAGGCAGCAGCGAGTCTGTGTGAGCTTGTCCGCCAGGTAGGACGAGGGCCTCGGGTGAGAAGGTTCTCCAGTTCGGGCCCGTGGCTCGCTCTGAGCTGAATATGAAGCCCGGATTCAGGGCCCAGCCTGAGAGCAGAGCGGCGAGCGGGGCTCCCATGGAGTAGAGAACAAATGGAAGGGAGCCAGCGCTTTGTTTGAGGCTGGTGGGCTGACCGTGTCGTTTGCTCCTCTGGGACCCAGGGCAAGGACAGCCGGGCTCAAGGGCATGCTCAGGCTGCTCAGAGCAAGGTGGCAGGCCAGCGCCGGACAAAGGGCTGCCCACCTGGGCCCGCTGCCCGAGGGGCCCAGGGTCACGCAGCGGCACTCCCCGGGGGGGCCATGGGGGTCTCCGGGTCACCGTGTGGTTAGTGCATAAGGGAACACTTCCATCTTTGGGAATACGCCGTACGAACCAGAACAAAGGCTTTGCTGGGTTTGACACTCAGTCACCAGGTAGAAGGAAGAGCATTTCTAAAAAAAAGAAAAGAAAGAAAGTATTCTTTTTTTAAGGTTCAAAGCGCCACACCCAATAGGTGGAGAGTCAGCTGCCTCTCTCTGGCCTTGTTTACCGTGTCTGTTCTCACACTGGGGCTGCCCGACGAGGCTTGGCTTTCTGCAGAAGTCCCACAGCATCACTGGTGCCTGGACACGGGACCACGGGGCTTCCTGTGGCTTGCAGAGGGTGAACGGCCACTCCACGGCAGCCACGCATGGCCGGGCCAGAGCCTGGAGGTTTTCACGCTGGAAACTGGTCCAGGCTTCAGAATCCACCAAGTATACAAAATGGAGCAAATTCACAATATCTCCTGTTCACCATTTGGGGTATTGCTAAAAAGCAAAACAAAATAACAACAACAAAGAAACAAACCCCAAAAAACGAAACACAAAAAACCCCCACTCAAGTGGCCATTTAATCTTAGGGCATTAAAATTTAATCACAGCTCTGATTGCATATAAAGGCAGTTCAAGGGTATATTTTTACCTTAAGATCTAATAATTTAATAACACTTATTGAATCTGCATTTGTATTAGACTTGGCTCTGTTTTAATACCACGTTGCTTTAAATAGGGTCCATTTTTAATGGGGGCCAAATAGTCTATTTTTTGGTTCTCTGCTTTCTTCTACAAACCACAGGGCATGAAGGTGCTTAATCAGCGCCCTTTGATGAAGAACAACAAAGCCATAAAGATCATTTCTATCAGACAATGAAAATCACCTGATTGAAATCTTCTCTCTCTCTGTTGACAATGGTGTCACCTCAAGGATTATCATCAGCCTTTCTCGGCTAATATCAGAGAATGTGCTGTAGAGAAATTCCCACTTGTTCAGAAAGCAGCTTTGAGGCAAACCCTTAATATAAAATGTCAGGAGTACATTCTAACTCTTCAAGTGCCAACCTCGCTATTCACGAAGTTTGAAATTGGTATTAATATTTTAACTTATCACTTACAGGATCTTTCCGAGTCTCGGCCATGCTTAATTAGCTGACATTGGGCATCCAACGTTCCATTATGTAACTTGCATTCCTTAGATACTGGTTTATTAACATCCCCGAAAGGAGGAGGAAGTTCCTGGAGCCTCTGTCTGTTCCAAGGGAAGGCATGTGCGCATCCGAGTTGTATCATGGCTCAGCCAAGTGTGCAGGCAGCTCTCGCCCACACTGTGGTTTGAGGGAACTCAGCGCTCTCTGGCCTATTTAATTGCTCACCTCTCTGTATTGGCTTCTACTTTGTGCCATTATGTTTTGGGGGATACCGTTTTGACCCATGGCTGGTCAAATAAAATCTGTGTTCCATAATAACGAGCCATATCACAATATAATTCTGATATATTTCCAGCACAGTCTCAAAGCTTGTTGTTTTCCAAGAACTTCTTTTTTTTTTAAGATTTTGTTTATTTATTTGACAGAGAGAGACACAGCGAGAGAGGGAACGCAAGCAGGGAGAGTGGGAGAGGGAGAAGCAGGCTTCCCGCTGGGCAGGGAGCCCGATGCGGGGCTCGATCCCAGGACCCCGGGATCACGACCCTAGCCGAAGGCAGACGCTCAACCGACTGAGCCACCCAGGTGCCCCTCCAAGAACTTCTTAACAGATGGAATGTGTTTTGTAAATGTCTTGCTGTTGTGAGGTAGACTATTTTCTCTATGTGTTATAATTTAGGGTATTTTTTTTTCTTTCTTGAAAATCTTGAAAATCAAGATTAAGGAGCACAGGGATGATTTTTTTTTTTTTCTTAAGGAATTACAGAAATTTCCAGACACGTTTTCCTCGGAGATCTCCACCTTGGAGCAATCCCAGCTTCAGCTGACTTCCCTGTGTCCAGACTGCGTTTCTATCTATGGGTGTGGGTTTGTGTGTGTGCACCTGTGTTCCCATCCTCCCACCTGTCTCCTGAGCTCTCCGAGAATCGAGAAAGGCGGAGAACTCTTTCTGATGGCTCAGACTCCACGTCATAAACTGTCCTTAGGAAGCCAAACCGGATTTTTCAGGTAATGTCCTTACAGACAAATGAGCTCATAGTACATTAACTTTAATCACCATCTCCAAGAAGGGCAGGTCCTGAAAATGGATAAAACCAGTGGGCTGTTCCCCCTCAGCAAATACACGTTCAGGGCCAGGGGCAGCAAGTACTAGGAAGAGGACATTGTCATCTGCTGCATCTTATCCTAGGTAACTTAAGGGCAATGAATGTCTATGATTCCATATTTTAATTTCACTTATTTCATTTGGTCTTTTATCTATTTAGTTCCTTGCTATACATATAGGCAAACAATCTGAGGAATTTAGGAAATGTATAAAGGGGCAGTAAGTTATAGGCAGAAAATCATAATAAAACACACACTTGTATCTAACAGGTATTGTGACAATTTAATATCATTGCTAATTGCATTTTGGTATAAAACTATGCAATATGCTATTGTGTGGGCTTCGAGATTTAAGATTAACTCATTTAAGATTAGCTCAAAAATTTGTATCAAATCTTAAAACAGGCCACAAAATCACATCAAAGAATGGCTTTTTCTCATATTCCATTATAATCTGAATTTTAAGAGTGATAGTTTAAAATTTTTTATTTAGATAAAGCCATTACATATATGAATAAATATCAACCCAAGCAGAGAAATAGAACAAATATAACCAGCTATTGACTCTATTTTTTTAGGGCTTGTCTTAGTAAATAAAGTATTGATCTCTGCCATTTGGGACTTTGGCTCAATTCCACTTTCCACTCCTCGGTGGAATGGATTCATTGGTCTTGGCTTATTCTTAGCAAGTAGTAATCCACATAACAAAATATAAACAGTGCATCTCAGCTAATTTGGTTTCTTTTTATAAGAGCAGGTTCCCCGAGTCTTCCAGGGAGATCCAAAGAGCCTGTCTCATAAAAGCACAACTTAAAACCACTTGCCCCAAACGTGTCTACTCTCCCCGTTATTTTAATGAGCATCACCCCCCCCCCCCCGCCTTTTAACTCCAAGGAATTTTCTGACACAGAATTAGGTTGCTTTTCATCGACTCTGAGAAACTTTTGTGCCATACTCTGGGTGCTGCCTTTTTTATTTTTCCCAGGCTTTTTGCTTTGTTTTGGTTTTGGTCGATAAACGTCATTAAGAAGGCAGGGCTGTGACTCAGAGGGACGCTAAAGCGAGCAACTACTCTGTCTCATTATTGCTCATTAGCAAAAGTGCACAGCCTGACTGTGCCCTACAGGGAAACTCCCGAATATTTGCAGCCGTAAGAAATGCAGTGGTTTGTGTCTATCCCTCAAACATACATTTAATCAGTAACTCAGTAAGCTGCAATATTTACATGAGTTTAACAAGTTTGCGCTGGAAACAAATTCCTGGAAAGAAAAAGTCAATAAGTCATGAGCTACCAAAAATCTTGGAAGAGACAAGACTATTTTTCCTGGGAAATAAGAAACAACTGAAAAGCCATATTTGGCGAAACCTTCGATGTTCACTATTAGAGGCAAGACGTGTGGTTCGCTCCAGTCAAAGCAAGTGCATCACCATCCGTGAGAAACTTCCATGGGGGAAGGAAGGCGGAGTCCTCATGTTCACTTAGGTTGTTAAGCAGGAGCCCACATTGTTGTATAGTGTATCCTCAGCATTAGCAGTGTCCGCATCTGAGAATTTGTAACAGTTACCAGTGAGAATCTGGGAAGCCTGAGGTCAGACTTCCACAGTCACAGATGTCCAGCTCCAGGGGCACCTGCCAGCCACGGCCTCGGCCATGTTCTCGTGAAGGAATCAGGTTCCTGGGCAGCGCACGTAGGGAGGAAGCCCAAGTTCAGGGGAGGTTCATGACTCGGCGTTATTCGAAATGCTGAACTCATCTTAGATAGACAGGTTTACATAAAGATGTAGGGACTGTGTTGTAAATCACAACTTTACTACCTGACTGAAAAATGGTGCTAATTATTCTGAAATCCTATTTCCATCTTCTATCAGTGCAGGTTTCCTGGGCTACAGTACATAGGGTCTGTCCTCGTTACCCAACTATAGATGTGTCCAGACATCACGTGCCTCTCCGTTTCCCTAAATAAACAAGTGACATGATTTTAAAAATCTGACTTCCAGTAAGAAGCGGGGTGGAAGGAGAAAAGTGGAAACTGCTTCCTCTTAATTTTGGTAAATGTTCCTAAGTTTCAGAACTATCTCCTCCCTAAAGCCTCAGCTCAGTGTTTTCTAGGAAATGATGGAACACATGGCAAGATGGTTTTTGCTCTTTGGGGGCAGAATTTATCTCATCCTAGCTAGTAAATTCTCACCACCACCAACGAGCATTTCTTTTTAAAGAGAAGTGTGTAGAATATGCTCTGACATGTTAAATAATTAAAGTCAGATACCACTGAATGTAAATTTAACAGAGACAATGAAATATCCAAGAGCAATATGATTACTATGTTCTGGTATTAAGTGTGGTCAATAGGTAATTTCTCATAGGGTCCCACCTCCCCTTCATCTCCACACCAATGAAAACACCCAAATTGGGAGAATAATAGGTTAGTTAGTAGCAAAATATACATGCTGTTAGCTGAAGTCTTTCAAAAACCACACACACACAATAGAGCTTGCAGCAAAACAAAACATGGTCATTGGTGTCATCTTTGAAGAATATACAATGTAATAAAAAATCGACTCTCTGAATCATCTCAATTCAGAAGGTCTGCGGGAGAAGGCCACTGTATTGCTCGCTATAAAAATATTCATTATTTTTTACACATTCAATTACATTTTAGAGATTAAAAAGTTTTTAAACTTAGGGTTTAAAGCTGGAAATTTGATTTTCATTCCTGATCTAAAGTAAGTTTGTTTCTTTTATTGATCACCATATATATCCCAGAGACATAATCTGGAATTTGTGGCAACATATTTTCTTAATTTCATGACCAATCAAGTATTTAAGAAATCAAATCAAGTTCTTATCACATAGAACAGGATACTTGTAGACATGCATAAAATATACAGTATGCATTATCAAATCCTAAAATGGTTTCACTTTTTTCTTATTACCAAATTAAATGCTTTACTCCCAGCCCTGTCTGTACCAAAATCCACAAAGGTAATTTGTTTTATGCACTCCCCAGCCTCCCCTGTAGAAAGAACCAGGTTTGTCATGATGCCAAACAACAGATTTTCAATAAAATGTCCTACATGAGACAACAGGGTATAAACGAGAGACATAGCCTTTCTTTTCGTGAAGAAACATAAAGATATGAGCGCAGACGTTGACCTGTGGGCCGTGGCTCTCCTCCCCACTACCTGGTAACACCGGTATCCTAGAGCTCAGTTTGCTTAGCAGAGGTTTCACAGAGATCTGGGAAAAAAAGTTATACGGCATCACACTCACATTTAACCACAGCGTGTGAGTCACTAGCTTTCTGCAAAAAACCACATTTTTATGGAAACACATTCTAAAACCTTTTTCACTGTGGAAATTTTCAAATACACACAAAAGCAGAAAAAAAGGGTATAATCTACTCCCCTTGACCCCAAACCTGGCCTCAACACCTGTCAGTGCTCTGCTATTCTTGTTCCATCCTCCAGCATTTTTTCCTGGAATACTTAAAAACCAAAGCCCAGGGATCGTACCATTTTGCCCATGGCCTTGGGAGTATTTAAGAAACGCTTTAAATGAGGGCACAGCACGCTTGGCATCTAATCCAAGGAGCAGAGAGGCAAGGGGATGCTCTGACGTGCACTACTTTTCCAACTAGAAGCAATGAATGCCAGCTCTCTTTAGCAAGGCTACGGGTTCTTTTAAGTACATCGTCTATTTGAAACAGGAAATATACCAGCCTTTGAAAGTAACCATTTGGCATATGAAAATTCAATACCACCACTAGTGTTGGGAAGGCTACACAAAAAGGTAAAAATGCTTTTCCTTTAAATGCAGGCTAAACATTTCTAGATACTTGGTACCTTATTCCCTGTGTTGCGTTCAAAATGACCATGTGACAGATTCATCAGTCTAATGGTTTAAATGTGAAGATTTACTATCAAAGCAGAAGTGACGTGTATCCAGAAGACATTTCTGTCTTTCCATCTGTACCCTCACACTCTAGCTAATGAATACCCCCATAGACCTCAGAACATCCATTCATCCATGATCTAGAGTGTTATGTTCTCTACCATCAGTGGAATATAGCTACACTTTTTATCACGACCTGGTATCTTATTAAGATTTTAAAACATCATTTTGATTTCAGGACATTAAAATGACAATCTGGCAAAGCCTGGGTCATGTGCCACAAAATATTCCATCAGGAAAATCTAATGAGCTCACTTTTCTTTTTTTTGCCTAGGGAAAAAAAAAACAACAACAGATTACATAGGGGGTAGCCCTATTACTCTGTCCCACACCCCAAGAACAGGATGTATTTGATAAACTTTTATTTTATGCAGTGAATAAAGCTGCAGGGACATCCACAGACCCATCTGCAATCCTATCGTCTTTCACTGAGGTTTTCTTTACTGATTCAAAAGGTGGCACATAATGTTCGTGAAAATCCCACTGATGTGTTATTTTTAAATCCAAACGGTCATCTTGAGTGTAACAGATGTTTTCTCCATCACTCCCCATTTATATGTTTATGGGTAAGGGGTACACTGTAGAATCCTAATACTTAAAGAGTCCAGTGTTAATTAAGTAGATGGGAGGCTTCTTTCACAACAAACACACATATCAAATCACCACGTTGTACACTTTATACCCCTTACAATTTTATGTCAATTATACCTCAAAAAAGCTGAATTTTTAAAGTCTGTGAATGTGCCCTCATCTGCCCTTATGTAATTACTAAAAAATAAACTGAAATGATCTACAGTAAAGAGAAAAAAGCAGAATTCATATATAGACACATATAACAAATGCATGCACACACGTACACACACATATACATAAAGTATAAAAAGGGACTAACTTTCCAATTAAGACTCTAGTTCTCGAAATACCTATTTAAAAGAAGTTATCTCCCTAAAAGCCTTTAGCAGACCTCAGTAGAGCGTCTTGCATACAGTAGACATTGGGTGATGCGTTACTGGTTAATGAGGGTTCAGAGCCTCCAGGACACACACACGGCTGTATCTTCAAAACATCTTTAAATCGTGGCGATCAATCATAGCAAAGTTGCTGGACAATAGAACAAGATAAAGTATCACCTCGATGAAACAGAGCACGGACGCCATGCTCTGACAGGACACCTGCTATCCTTGTATATACATTACGTTGGAGAGCGCCCGAGTTTTTCTACAATGTGAGCGTCTCACCTTTTACACGGTAATCTGCAACCATCCCAATATGTTAAAACACACTGCTTCTTTGTTGCCGTGGTCATTGCGTGCAATTTTTCTCATTGATGTAGCGCTTTAGGCTTTTCTGGCAATAATTTTTAAGTTTGAAAAAATTATTGAAAAATTGTTATGGGGTGTTACCTTATTTCAACAGTAGGGACTCGGTGGGGGGGGGCGAGCCTAGCCTCTTTTTAGGATTAATGTACTCACGGTTTTTAATTTATGAGTGGTTTAGAACATCCATAAATAGGTTTCACAGAGAAACACAGCCTGGAAAAACTCTCCACTGCACTGTGGTTACCCTCTGGGGTGGCTGGCTTGCATTCTCAAGAGTTCTGAGGCACTGATGTTTATGTTTATAGTATAAGTACTTAACCAGTTTTTAAGCAATCAAATGCTATTAAGAATTAATTGTCTAATGTTTTATTCTACACCAGCAGTCCTGCATGTAGCTTAGGTTTCCCCCTTATGTTTGTGTTTTCCCGGGGTTCACGTTAATTTTTATCTCCAATTATAAATACGCGAAAGGAGTGAAAAGACAGTATTATTGAACTTAAGTCAAACTGCTGCATTTAGGAACAGAGTCTTTCCCCCCAGGAACTTATTATTTGGGTCAAGGGCTGTTGTGAAGACTTGGTGAAACTTTCTCAGGCCCTTCTGTAAGTCTGAACAGGTGTCTAGAGAGCAAATTAGTTGCATTTGCCATACAAAGATGATTATGACGAGTCCAAACCCTTTGTGAGGAAAAAATAGGAAAACAGGTATTTTCAGGATCGGTCATCATATTTTTGCTTGTATCTTCAAGCATACATATATCTCCGAATTGTTTGAAAAACTTCAAAAATACTTTCTTCGGAAAATCGTGGCTATGCACTTATTGATGTGAATTTCACAAAATTGCAACATTACGTAGCTGAACTCCATGAAAAAGCTCTCAAACTCCTGAACAATCCTGACTGTATCATTCCACTGTACTCTTCTTCAAACTCCCAACCAAACTGGATTTTATTATTATTTTTCAAACTGGATTTTAAGCAGAAAACAACCCCATTATCTACTCAGAGTAAGAAAACTTTTTCCTATTAATGTGGATTTATAACTTTCTTGTTTAATAACCTTTGATGACATGAATATTTATCTACAAATGGGCAGTAACTATTATTTTAAGGACTTTGGCACTAAAAATTTGATACTTTGGATGCAGGTATATTATACTTTATTATAAACAATTGCTAAATGTCTCAAGCTTCTGCAAGGGCATAAAAGTATTCACAGGACTTTCAATCAGTCTTCATACGTATCATTCATTTGCTCAAAGATATCGGAAAAGACTGCACAACTTGCGCTACATTCTAGTAAGTGTATTAAATAAGCATTATAGTGACACTCCCCTAGAAGGTTCATACTCCACCAAACAGGTGGAAAGGCCAGTGGTGGTAACATGTTTCAACTTTGTATAAATCAAGTTCTGGTAATTTTTTCTAGCTTCTGAGTGTGTGTGTGTGTGTGTGAGTGTGTGTGTAAGAATATGACTCAAATATCATTTTCTACCCTCTACCAGAAAAGAAAATTTTTTTAAAGAAGAAGTGGATTTCTGGGAAATAAACTTGAAAAAAAAAAAAAAAACCCAGCACCCTCGCAAATCAGCAAACAAACAAGAAAAACAACTTTCAAAATCCCGTACTAAATAAAGGTCCCACCTTCTGTCAGTGTAGGCAAGTCATAAAGAGATTCTCCTTCCTGATCCAGGATGGAGAATCCCAGCTCTCGGAGTTTAGAAAGAGAAAGTGCTTTGGATCCATCCAAATCTGATGAGCATGTGCTCCTTAACATCTGGAAATCGAGTCCTTTAGACTTCCTCGACAATGCAGAGGAAAGGAAGTGCCACCCGAGAGCCCGGTAGCCCTGTGGTTCTGTTTGTTTGTTTTCTCTCACTTGGTGTCTTTCTGAGTCAGTGGAGAGCTGTTGGTGGCAGGGAGACAGCAAGGCGCGGTTTGAAAAAAAAGCTGGTGCAGTGCAGAGGGAGAGGGGGTGGGCGCGCGGAGGACACATGTTACATCAGACACAGTACCTGCCTTTTTACTGCACAGCTTGTCAGCGAGGTGGTGTGCCTCCTGGGCGATAAGTGAGAATATTTCGTCTTCATGCTCTTCTATTATGGCTTTGCACTGTGGAAACAGAATCACAGCATAGGTGGAAAGACACGCACGCACCGGACGTCTGGTTAGAAGCACTTACCAACATTTTCTTAGCTGAAAATAGAAAATCGTGTTGCCAAGGTGGCCCGTTTTTATTAGCCCCTTTGGTTTAAGACTCCATGGCATTGGATCAACCCTCTCCCCAGAATGTTAACTGCATCATTTTCCTGGGACCTAACCAACTGATTAGTCGTGTTGAAAGACGAGGGTAAGGAAGGAAACTAGTTCTTTGTATTTGTTCCTTTTCCTTAAATTGGAACGCGAGGACTAGGAAGAAATGGGTCTCCTAGGTGGAGCTGAAAAGTCTTAGCTTTCTGTTTTTGTTTTTTTTTTAGAACCCTTTAAAGAACACAGCTCCTTGAAATGGTTAAACCCGGTTCCCTCAGATTTAACATAATAATCCATGTTGTGGTTTTAAAACAGAGTCTGAAGTGTGAAAACAATTAAGCTTTCTCAGCAATCAAAAACAAACGCATCCTCAATTACACTGTGGATAACATGCTTGACAGTTAACTTAAGCAAGTTTCCTTTCATACCATTTAGAGATCCATTCATAATTTCACTCTGCTTCTACCCCCAAATCTAACTTTTCAGAGAAGAGGCAGCCCAAATTTGCCCAGGCATTAAAAAAAATATCTTAAATTCTAAGTGAAGTATGGGTCTGTGTTAGAGACCCACAGGGTTACAGTTTCAGGAACTGGGAAGCTGCAGAAGGGCATTCGCTGGAGACTTGCAAATCATTTTCCAAGTTCATTAAGCAAGACTTTAAAAATTTTAAATGGCATTTAAAAATATTTAAATTCCACTATAATGTGTTTATTTAAAACCTGTGAAATGCAAGCACACTCACTCATTGCAATTTCTCTTCCACGGTGCTTTTAACCTGGAATTATTGCCTTTACTTTTTAATTAAAATGAAATCTTCAAAAGTCAGGTAAAGCCCTTACTTCAGGGTTTCAGCATGCCTGACATTTTGGCCAGTGTGTGAACTTAATACATTTTTTAAACAGGCTTTCCCATTAGTTTGTCTGATTCAACAGCGTTAAGTAAAGTGAAATATATTGGAATATATTTTGCCAGGCACATTCTAGCAAGCCAGAGGCCAGCCTTCATCTAAAATAAACACTATACTGGACGGAAGTTTGGCATTAAGCCAGCTATCATACCTAAGCCTTTGTTTAACTTAGTTTGTGCTAAAATACTTGAATTAACTCAGGAAAGAAATTCTCTCTCTTCTGTGAAGCCTGGTGGTGATGGGGGGGGGGGGGGGGGTGTGTGTCACTCTTCCTCCATCATTTGGCAATAAATATTTGAAAGTGACATTCATTTTAATTTGGATTTTAACCTAGGAGCCATGACCCCTGATTGTTTCTGTGGGAACCTGGAAGAGACCTGCCTCAGCCAGGGGACCCACGGGGACCCACAGGGACCCCTCCCCGAGCCCCACCTCACAGAAACATGCAAACTGTGTCTCCAAGTCCCTGGGAGCAGCAACAGCACTTTCTGGAAAACGTCTCCTGTCTCAAGAGCCCCGTTAGATGTCTCACTGGCGAGTTCCTAAATGCCTGGTCAACACTGAAAAAGCAGGACAGACAACAAAGCAAACAGATAACATTTTAATGTTCAGTGTCTAGAAACTCAACAACCCAAGCAAATAGCGAAAAAGAGTAACCAGAGTGTATTCATGGCGCCCAGGATTCACCTGCCAGGAAGAGAGCTTACCGCGAATTTCAGAGGTCTGTAAGCATCAGAATAAAAATAGAATTTTTAAAATTCTTTGTATGTTTTGTCTCCTTTCCTTGGGGCAAGTCTCTTAAATGCCTTCTCCTTGGTCACGGGGTCTTCTTCCAGCTTGTAGTCGTTCATCGGCTCACACACTCCATCCAACAGGTCTGCTAGGAAAGCCTCCGAGTGGGCTAAGGGGATCTGTGAAGACAACACGGGCAGGCAAGCTGTCCTTCTGTGCACAGGGTTCGAGAGCTCGCGATGAGGGCGTGTGGAAACACCCGCCACCCCCATGAACGCCAACATGCGTTAGTCTCCTAATATAATACGTATGCAATTGTACTACTTACAGAATTTAAGAAGTTAGCTTAAATGGTGCTTTTGAAAAAGTGCGGATGTTTGAAAGTGGACAGAAAAAAACCCTATACTCAAACTAGAAAGTGCACTTACACAGGTAATCATTTCTAAAAGTCCCCGAACATGCAGACTAAGGCACTGAGGACAGAAAACGGCTGTGATTATTTACTTGCAATATAGAGGGAGAGGGAGGGAGCGAGAGCGCGCGGCAGAGAGCGAGGGAGACCTGGACCTGGGGAGGACAAGACGGGGACAGGGAGGGATGGAGACCCGGCGAGGCAGCGCGCCCCTCCATCCCGGACAAGTTCGGCCGAGCCAACAGTTGCGCCCCGGGCGCGGGTCCTGGGCGCGGGTCCCCGGCCGCCGCGCTGACGCCCGCGGGCGCCGGGGGAGAGGGGCGGGCAGGGCGGCCCCGGGCGCGCCGCGGGCTCTGGGGACAGCTGGTGCCCGGCTCCGCGCGCCCGGCGCCCTCCGGGATCCGGCGAGGATTCGGAGGACCCTCTGGCCACCACCTCCGCCCCGCGCGGGGGTCAAAGAGCACCCCTCGCCCTTGGTAACCGACACGAAAACTCGGGGCGCGTCTAGACAGGTCAAGGTGCAGGATGCCGCGTCCCCGCGGCTCCTTCCGGAAGGGGGCGGGGACCCGCCAAGGGCGCCGCGGACGCGCCGCGGCCGGGCCTCCGCGGCCCTTCTCCCCCTCCACCCTCTGCTGATCAAAGTAGGAAGTTTGCATGACAAGCCTGGTGAAAGGGGCCGAATCACAAATGAACTCGATTTCTGCGATGTTGATCTATCCAGACTCCATTGTCCCCTTTCAGACGCAGTGTGAACCCTTCCGGTGCCGGCGACCGCGCGGCTTTGAGGCGCGCGCTCCGGGCGCACAAAGGGTCCCCGCGCCTCCCGCCATCTGGCCGCGGGTTCCCGGGCGAGCGCAGCGCCGGGCGCGGTGGCCCTGCCTGCGCCTTCGGACCGCCGCTCCCGGGGAGGCCGCTCCGCTGTCACCGCCGTCAGCCCCCACTCCAGGGAGGAGTGGACTCTGTGAAAAACGGGCTTAGAGAAACGGGGACGAGGAAAAAGCCCAAGGAAAACACCACTGATTAACTTCCCGCTGCCCCACCATGTGCACGGTAATGACGGCCCCCCATCTCCCGAAACTTGATTTGAGGTTGATTCTTTGGAGGCCCATGCACTCACTTTTCGCAGTTAGATCGTTTATTAAACTGGAATGTGCCACCACATTTATTTGTTCACTAAGCCATCAAGTTTTTAAAAACTCCCGAGTGTGTATGTGTGTGTTTAATGTCTCAGTCAAAAGACCCTAAAGGAAGCGGCTTAAAGTGCATTCCCAATACAAATTGCGTTTAACGTACACTTTTAATGATGCCAATCGAGCACTGTAAGTTGTAAAAAAACAACAACAACAACAACAAAAACACCGGATAATACATGGGTTAACAAGCAAACCGAAAATCTGTTTTATTAACTTACAGGAGCTAGGGATTAAATTTGTATTGGGTCTGCAAGTTGTAAAACACAGAGGTAAATTCTTAATTACAGTTAATCAAGCAGATCATTAGCAGAATTATGAGGGTTTTTTCCTGCCAGGTGTGTGCCTTCAGTGTATCTCCTTCGCTGATACGTTTGAGATCCGTTCGGGGTACTTTGTCCATGTCAGCAAAACAGCATTTTACTTCCCAGTGATGAGCAGACTCACCTAAAAAATCTGACTCCGACGACGGAGACACCCATTCTCCCTCCTCTCCCTCCCCCCTCCTTCCCCAATCGGAAAAGTAAACAGGGTGGGGGTGGTAATCTCAGGAGGGCAGGGGTCTGAGCCTGGAAGAGCTTGGGGAACCCTCAGCGCCATCCTAATACATCCCAGTATTTCACGTTGACTTGAGACCACTCTCGAAAATGTTTTTCAAAATTGGCCTGACGTCCTGAGCTGGGTGCAGAAATCCCCGAGCATCTCAGATGTGAGCAGATCAGAGGCTAATGAGTGCAAGGCCGCCACAACTGACTTTTGAGAGGCTTTTTGTTTGTTTCCAGGGCTGGGGATTTTTAAAACAGTCCCCACATTAAAACTTGACACAAAACGGGATTTTTTTTTTTTCAATTTTGAGGTGTAAATTTACATGTTTGAATATACGAGTATGGGGCCTATTTTAACACAAATATGTTGTAGCAAGAGATCAACACGTGAATTTTGTTGGTTTTTTGAGTCTGAAGGCGAGCGGGCTTTTAAAAATGTCATTAGCTGGCTCTTTTGTGTAAGCATTCTCGAATAGTAGAAAATGTTTGCCAGTAGATAGCTCAGAAAATGCTTCATTACGATCACCACTAAAAACAAGAAAGGAAAAACACCCAACGGGAGATTACTGGAGGCTGTTTTTAGAAGATTTTAAAAAAATAGATTTTAAAAATCTCAATCAAAGCATCCAATTTTATGAGAAAACGCTAAAGAAAAAGATGCTTAAGCATCGCAGCTCTTCCCACGTTTGTTAAAACGCACACACGATTGGAGTTTGAAATGAGTCCACTTAGCCGAACCGCCTTGGGGAAATTTAAAGACTGTTCATAGAATAATTGGGCCCTTTTCTCCCCTCAAAGTGTTTTGATTATAAGAGTGCAGTAAGTATTGAGACAAGTGGAATAAAACGAAGTCTTTCTTTCTGTACTATGAAGGTTTTGAATAGTACTTGTCAATAAAGCAACTCCTATTGTAATCTTAGGGGAGGGTTGTCTCCACCCTGGAAGGACTGTCTCTGAGATACCGGCCTCATTACAATATGAATGGCAACGGCCGCCATCATTGTATCCCGAGAAAACCCGATTCACTGGCAGTTTTCTTATCACCCTTACTTTTCCACATGCGCTCATTGGTTTGAGTTATACATCCAGAAGCGATCCGTTATGACTTCATTGTACACGAAGTAGAGCCTAACTTTGGCGTTCCGAAACCTACCTACAACTCTGAATCCTGCTTGGTATACATAGTGTCTGTTTCTGCTTTCCTTCAGGCTTCTTCTGACCATGTGCTTGTTCTGCAAGCAATGAAATGGGGGTGGAAGGACGTACCCATACTTGAAAGCGGGGGGAAAAAAAGTAGCTGGAAGTTTTGGCTCTGGGTTCTCTAGAAAGCTGGAGAGAGGGGTTTATTCAGACACACCTTCCTGACAGTCGGCTACAGAGAGCCTCGCCTGAGCGTTCATTACTGTGTCTCTGTTCATCTTGTAGCGAATTTCTTGCTTGATAGCTATCACAATTAGGCAGGAATACAATTACGTTACAGTGTACAATTGGACGCGGAAACGTCCTTGTGGTGGCTCTGTCTTTTGCATACCAGTCTGGCAATCTCAAATAAATCTCACTTATCTTTTTCCTCAGATATGAAACCAGTACTTAACCTGCTTAGTGACTGATAATTGATTTCGTATTGTTGCAGAGATTCTCTTTGTAGAGGTTTAGTTAATGGAGAAATGTTAATTGCATTATAGCAAATATTGCATCTAGCTTCATCACTAACTCTTCATCCATAAAAATATTGCAATCACTTCTGATATTAGTTAAAAGTCAATATTTAGAAGTGAAAACTCAAGCCTCCTTTGCTCTAGGCTACAACAGGGGAAGCGTGAATTCAGAAACTTGTAAGATGATGAGATATATAATTAGCTTTTATGTTAATTGACTGCTATGAGTTTGTTGTATGACACTTCTTCATATAATATGCAAATAGCATTGACTGTTTAGTTTTATTAGACAATATAATTAGAAGGCTAAAGGAGCTCATTTCGATGAGGAATAACACAGCCTGACAAATCTGCCCGTGTTCTGTGTATCAGAAGAAGTGAATTCCATCTGGACTTAATCAATAACAGGGATTTTAAGTAGCCTTTGTTTAGGGAACTAAAGCCAACCAACAGATAACAGAATTAATATCAGTTTTTCCAGTTACCATCAATTCCATGTTAAAACAGGTGAATTTCTGCAATCAATAAATAAAACGTTGGGGACAAAAATACAAAGATTTCAGCATGATTTGCCACAAAGACACAGTAAATTCATGAAAATAACATCAACATCTTGCTTTCTTTAATTTGAATAATGAAAAGAGTCATTCTTATCATTTAAAATAAAACATTTTACAAGTGTCTCCTATTCTTATTCTTGGACATCTTAGGTTATAACAAAGTATATGCTCAGGTTGTTAGGAAAACAGAAATAAGGAAAAAGAATAATGTGATTTGGGGGGAAATTTTCCTAGAATTCAAACTGTGAAAGTTTCAATCACTTTTTTTTTTTTTTAATTCTCGAGCCTATTTCCAACTTCACAGTGATAAACAGAATCAGAGAAAAATTGCGTAATGGGTCATCATTGATGAACTCCAAATGGGCTCATTGAACTCCATTTGACTTTTCCCTAAAGTTTAAAAAAACTTCCATTATCAAATGCAAACTTGGCACTCACGTTTGATTTCCCCATTCTAAAAAGTATTCTGTTCATCTTCAAGAAAACCCTTAATATTCATGCATTTTAGGTAAAATGGGAAAAAATGCATTTATCCCCATGAAAATGTCACAGTTTTTCAATCTTTTAAAAGAATCACCCGAAGCAAGGGCTCTGGGCGCCCTTCCCGTGGTGTGTTCCTGAGCTGTGCCCTCCTCTGGCATACCCCGGAAGCATTTGGCAGATTCAAGGAGAGAAAGTGTCTAGAAAAGAGCATAAAAGGGCAGAGGCAGTGGTTCGGCACTGTTCACAGAGTGAGATGTGACTCTGTCCATTCATTCAACACATACTTATTGAACTCCATTACGTGTCAGACAGATCGTTCAGGTGGTTTGGAAGGGGATTCCTCTGTGATGCTGAATAAAAATTAAAATACTGGAAGAAGCAGGGTCTGGTAGAGGTCCAGCAAATGCTGATGAACGATAATGTGGCTCCTTGTCCGTCGGTGGAGCTAAAAGTCTCATTAATTCAGTATCTGTCTCCTTAACTAACAGGTTCCTGCCCTCTTCCCAAATCTGCGTATCCTTCACCATCTAGTTGCCGAAAACATGACTGAATCAAGGGGCTATTTGTTTCTAACCAGCTCCGCAGAACACTTTCCCCAAATGGAAAAGGTGAAAACTCACGTTTGTGGAATCTCTTGTGGCATTTCCCAAGTTGGGGGGCAAATGGTAAGATTTCCTTAGAAAATGCGGGTGGCTTAGAGGAAGAGGGACAGATACCCGGGATCCTGAAAGCCCGTGTTGTTCCTTCTCCGCAGATGTGGAAATGTGTAACACACACTGGTTTCCTCGGACTAGAAACACAGTGCATGTTTTTCTTATAGAAAGAGTAACACATTCACTTGATTGAAAAAAAAATCCAAAAGGAACAAAAGGGCAGAGTCAAAAGTGAGGCTGATACCCCAGACCCTAAGCACCCCCGTTCTCCTCCAGCCAGAAACCTTCCACATGCACATCCATACATGTGTGTCTGCATGTGCACACGTGACCATGTGTGTGCATACAATACACATGACTGTATGTGTACCTGTGACCCTGTGTGTGCATACACATACATGTGACC
>NW_023270680.1:3463970-3568054 GCF_011800145.1 Mirounga leonina
ACGTACATATACATGTGACCGTGTGTGTGCATACAATACACGTGACCATATGTGTATACAAGACACGTGACTGTGCATACCTGTGACCCTGTGTGTGTATACACGTGACCCTGTGTGTGCATACACGTGACTGTGTATGTGCATTTGGGAGTGTCCCTTGTCCTCTTTGCACACGG
This sequence comes from Mirounga leonina, assembly GCF_011800145.1. Lineage (NCBI taxonomy): Eukaryota > Metazoa > Chordata > Mammalia > Carnivora > Phocidae > Mirounga > Mirounga leonina. The sequence continues at coordinate 3,464,147 of NW_023270680.1, forward strand.
ACTAGAGCAGAGTGCACACACGGTCTGCTGTGCCCTTCCTCACCTGGTGACAAGGGGGCTCAGCCACGTCCGTCCCTGAGCGGCCCCTGGACGGAGGCACACTCACTGTGGAGACGTCAAATCAGAAACCCATTCCCGTGGGAGAATGAGTCAAAGGCGCCGCACACCCGAGTGCAGGTTCAAAAGAGGAGCTGCTGACTGTCGTGAGTGGTGGCAAATCCCCGGAGTATTTGTTAAAAATCCATTTTTTGATGAGTCTTACCTTATTCTAACCCCAGACACTAGTTTTGCGTGGGACAAGGGGAGCGTTTTTGCCCCCATTTCCTGGGTGAGGAGCCGAGTGTTGAAGGGCCTGCTGGGGGGTGGTGGCTGTCACAGCAAGGCCATCGCTCTCATCCCCCCCCCGCCCCCGCCCGGCTGCTGGACACGAGGGCAGTGGAGCTTGGAGACCTTGCAGCCAGCATCCCACATGCCAGGGGAGGGGACAGGCACGGAGAGGACAGAGCCAGGGTCAGAGCCGGGCCAGGGGACGTCACCGGCCAGTCCTCGGGGGCAGGCTGTTTCCTAACCACCTTCAGCCCTAGCCGCATGCCACGCCCCCACCAAGGGACCAGGAAGGGGCACTCTGGGGCTGAATTGTGTCCCCCAAGTTCCTATGTTGAAACCCTAAGCCTCGGGACCTCAGAATGTAGCCTCATGTGGACATGGGGCCTTCACAGAGGTCATGAAGGTAAACTGAGGCCGCTAGGGTGGGCCCTGATCCAATAGTACAGTTGTCCTTATATGAGGAGGGGGTCAGGACACAGACACGCGGGGGGACGACCGTGTGCGGCGGGAAGAAGGCGGCGCCCACACACCGGGGAGGGAGGCCTCAGGAGGAGCCAGCCCTGTGCACGCCTGCATCGCGGACTCCCCGCCTCTAGAACCATGAGACTAGGTTTCTGGTGTTTAAGCCCCGCCGCCGCTCTTGGGCACTTTTTGGTGGCGGCCCGAGCTGCAAATACAGCCACAGACCCTGAGGCTCCCAGCCTGAAGCCTTGCTAGCCACGGCTCAAGCCCATCGAACCAAATATTGACGGAGCTGGTCGGGCTGCGGGACAAGCTGCACATCACGAGGAGCCACTGGCCTGGCCATGACCGCTGAGCAGCACGAGGTGCACACGGGTCCGTCCTGGTGCGCGTGCAGGGACCCCATCTTCAGCGCTTGTCCCGCCGCCGTGCTGGGTGGGGAGAGCCTGCAGACGCCTCCATTCTGGTCTGTCGTGGCCCGGCCAGCTGCCGGCCTGCCCTTCCGTCTATGGTCCTCAAAATAACACCACTGTGCTGAATCGGATCGGCCGAGTAACTGATAGCAAATCCTTCTTGAGCCCGACAAATCAATGGCAAGTGCCATTATTACTTCCACTTTGCTGGATGCTGTTTTAGTTTGTCGATGTCCTTCAAGTGACGCCAGTTTAAGGAGCACAGACTGATTTCTGTGCTCTCCTTCCTGATGGGCTGGAGGGAGAGGAGCTGCCGTCCTTCACGCGTCCGAGAAGTAGGACACACTGGCGACTCTCCTTGCCGCCCCTTTCCCCTTCCTGTCTGCTCAGAACCGAGAGCTGCCAGGAGGGGCATCTAGGCCCTTGGCACTCCGAGTGTGTCCCGGACCAGCAGCATTGCAGTCCAGAGCCCGGGCCGCCCCCAGACGTTATCAAGGCGCTCAGGCGGCCTGTGTGCACAGGGAAGCTTGGGCCGTGCGGCTCAGAGTCCTGAGGATGAAGTGGGTGGTAGAGACAAGCGTGTAGCTGCCCAAGCTGCTGAGCTCCGTCTAGAAGAAGCCCGTCAACAGAGACAAGACAAGGGCCATATAGTGAGAGATCTGGCTGAAAGGCTTGTCTTTAGAAACACGGTGTGTGATGGCCTGAAAAAGATGCCTCCCTCCTCAGACCCAAATGGCAAGCAGACAGCACATTTGGGAGAGCCAGATGCTCCCATTTTCTTGACGAGGGCTGAGTGCAGTGAGACACCGTGGTATTGCTGTTAGAGAACACGCTTCCAGACCGAGATCATTTATCGACACTCAGAGAAAACTGAGAGAAGCGAAGGACAATAAAGGGTGCCTGGCAGCTCCTCGGCACCTGGCTTACGAGGAAGATCTTTTATTGTATCCCACGGCTGAACATGCTCGAAGCCGTTGCTTAGCTCCTTCTCTGTGGCATTATTTCTCATGTGCATTTCTGACCGTCCCCCCACTCTGCGGACCCACAGCAGGCGGGTGAGTGGGTGCCAAGTGCGACTTTGCTGTGCGGGGCTGGAAGCTCCGTGGAAATGCATGCCCTCTGCTCCGGAGCCCCGCAGTAAGATGGGCAGGGGGAGAAGGTGGCGTTTTCTCTGCTGAACCAAATCCAGGCGGCTTGGAAGCGGCTCTGCCACTTCACACAGGGACGCTGCCTCTCCACCTGCCTCAGCAGGCTCTCTGTCCCAGAAACACCCAATTCTGAGCAGCCAGTCATGGGGGGTGACCGTGCGCTATAGCTTAGCTGCCAAGGGGGGGGGTCATTAGGAAACTCTCGGAGTGTTTGAGGGGACCAGAGGGGCCCTCTGTGTCTTTGCTGTCCCAACGATGCTGGGACCCTCTCCTCTGGCCTGGGAAGACCGGGTGCAAACGTGAGAACTGACAGAGACCAAACCCAACCCACGTCTGTAGCAAAGAGACTATGAATAAATCAACTTTGTTCCTGTTAAAGAACGTGTTTTTGTTTGGCTTGGTTTGGTTTTCCTCATTTAGGGACGCCGAGTCTTCATAAATCAGTATGCTCACAAGCTAAGTGTGCAACCTAATGCTCCTTCTACTGGAGCAACGGGACTGGCACGTGGCCACCCAGCGGCGTCCCCTTCCAGCTTCCAGCCCCGTGGAACCGTGCACACCGTGGCACCAACCGCAGACCCGCCCTCTGGTGTCACGGTCTGGTGTCCGCCTTCGCGGGTAGCAGAGCGCTCCGTGAGAATATAGAACCCATCTCGCAGCTCCCTGACTTCGGGACATCTAGGGTATCACCCACGTTTAAAAAATAACCCCGCTCTGTGCATTGTTGTATATGCAGCGTTTCTTCTGTTGGATTATTTTCTCGGGCTGTGGTCCTAAGCGTGGGGTAACGAAGTCATTCTTGATACACACCTCCACATGGGTTTTTTTTTGCGACTTGACTCTCTCCGGTCAGCCCATTAAACCTATGCAGGCTAATAACAGAAAGACATCTCTAAAAATAAACCATTAGCCAAATCACTGAATTTCTCCAATGGTTTCCATAAGGAGAACCAACACCACAGGCTGCCCGGGTCCCGAGGCTCCTCAGATACCCTAGGTCTTTCTCCTCTTCATTCCAGCTTGAGAGCAGATGGTGGAAGGACCCATCGCTCAGATCCATCATGGCGGCACGAGGCGCCTCCACCACCTGAAGGCCGGTCTCAGTGCCGTTCTGGTGGCGACCACCAGCCTCTGTACTCCTTCTCGGCGCTCAATGTCACTGTGGCCTCTGCCGAGGTGTTCGGAAGTAGATAGATATGAGATTATTTTGCTCCGTTGGAACTGAATTATTTTTTCACTATTTAAAAATTATTAATCCCAAGAGATAATATTAAATCTGTTCCTTCCTGACTCTCTGTGTATTTAGATAAATACTATCTTTCTGCTAGTTAGTACCCAGACCTTAGAAGGTTACATTTCTAAATCGAGGGTAAGAAAGACTCCCTGTATAGCTCCTAAAGAGAAGAAATCCTGGTCCACCATCCTTGCAGGTCCTGGGACCCTTGGTTGAGGGTGTGACCAGCCTTCCAGGGAGGTTGGCAGCTGGGCCCTACGATGGTGGAGGCCGAGCACATTCTCCAAGATCGGTCCACTGAGTGCTGTGCTGGGAACCAGATGTCCAGGACAAGTGGTCTGTTCTAACGGGCCAGGCAAGGAGAAGGCAGGTCGAGGCGGCACCTATAGGAGAGAGAGTCCAGGATGGCTCACAACCCACACGGTGATGTTTGGTCACGTGGCCACTGCCTGTTGACCAGCTGCTGCGTGCTAACTTGTGCTAGACACGAGGAGACGGCAGCGAACAAAATTCAGGTGGTCCTTGTCCTCCCAGCCTGGGGGCACTGGTGGTCTGGGCCCCCACCGGAAGTCACGCAGGGACCATATTGGCCTTGGGTGGAGCCCCCCCTTGGTGCCGGGGTCCCCCAGGCCACCACCTGTGTGTGCGCAGCCTGTGAGCCAAGACTGGTTTTTACATTTTTTTTTTAAGATTGTATCTATTTATTTGACAGAGAGAGACACAGCGAGAGAGGGAACACAAGCAGGGGGAGCGGGAGAGGGAGAAGCAGGCTTCCCGCGGAGCAGGGAGCCTGATGCGGGGCTCGATCCCAGGACCCTGGGACCATGACCTGAGCCGAAGGCAGACGCTTAACGACTGAGCCACCCAGGCGCCCCTGGTTTTTACATTTTAGAGTGGCTGAAAAAATTAAAAGAATCATATTTTGTGACACGTGAAAATAGATATGAAATTCAAATACCGGTGTCCACAATAAAGCTTCATGGGAGGCAGCCATACCTGTCCACACGCATCCTGTCCACCCACAGCTGTCGCCCAGCTTCAGTGGCAGAGAGGCCCACAGATCCTAAACCATCCACCGTCTGGTTCTTTCCAGAAGCCGCTTGCCCAGCCCTGCTCCTGCCCATCCACCTCCGTTGGCAGCCCCGAAAGGGAGGGCTCTTGCTCAAGGTCACAAACCAGTGTCTATGCTGAAGCCAGAAGACGACCAGGTCTACCTGATGCTCAAGTCCTTCTCCGCGTGTCAGGGGCCAGAGGGAGCGACCCCTCCCAGCTGGGGATCTCGGCAGTCCTCCCGAGAGCCCCCCACACGGATCTCTACTTCTGTGCACGCCCCCGAGCAGCACCGAGGAGGTGCCCCCAAGGTCACCGTGCCTAGGAGAATTAGTGTCCCGGAACTCAGTCTCCCGTCTGGTGATCTTTGTCAACGGCTCTCAAAGCCTCCCTTTCCCTCCAAAGTTTCCACAGAAAGAACGTGCAAACACCTCAGGCCCAGCCACAGCCCAGGAGACCCGGCCTCCCTGCTCGCGAGCTGCTCGGCGCCCACCGTCAGGCCTCGCCCCTTTGTCCTGGGGGAGAAACAGTGGCAATCCTCTAAATGCGTCCCCATTATCCCTCCATTCTTCACCCGATTTGAGGATTCCAACAACCCGTATTCAGAGGAATAAGGAGCAATTAACAGGACTAGGGATTTATTAAGGATAAGTCATGCAGACAGTTTTGACAGCTTGGTTTGAGTGTGACAGAATTACGAAATGCATTATGTATTTAGACTTTTGTGCAGCGTCTAATACCAGGCTTGTGAAATTATTCTTGCCAAATGGGCTGAACCAGCCTGGATGAGAACAGTCTCATGTACCGGAAATGAACTCAAACATCAGAGACAAAGGGTAAATGGCATCCAGCCGCACACCCAGATGGGGGTCGGGAGGGGCGGGGGAAGGGAGCAGTGTTTCCTGAGGGGCCGTGGAGGTCAATGTTAGGGTTGGTTTCCCTTAACACCTCTCTTACTGATCTGCAGGGAGAGGGCGCGGTGCCCACTACAGGGGTATACGGGGGGGGGGGGGGGCGTGCCAGCCCCAGCCAGGCAGCCCTCCGCCAGCAGCCTAGCAGTCTGCCAACAAGAAGAGGGGCGGCAGAGGGGACGTCACCCCATCCTTCCAGCACCCCCATCGCCTGAGACAGCCTGGCAGATGACTGGGTAGAGAGGAGAAACCCACTCAGCCTCATGGAATCAGCAGGAAGACCCCAGGTCATCAACTCTGAAGCCTGTTGTGGGTCACACTGTGTCCCCCCAGAAACGACATGCTTCCATCCAAACCCTTGGTACCTGTGAATGCAGCCTTATTTGTCAACAGGGTCTTTGCAGGTATAATTAGCTCAGACGAGGTCGTAGTCATTTAGGATGGGTTTCAACCCGACATGATTGGTGTCCTTATAAGACCTGGAGAAGACACGGACACTCAGAGAGGGGACCGCCGTGTCCCACAGAGGCAGAGATGAGGGGCGGGGTACAGCCACCAGCAGAAGCTAGGCGGGACAGGGAATCCGTGTTTCCTGAGCGCTCAAGAAAGAACCAAGCCTGCCAACACCTTGGTTTGGACTTCGGGCCTCCTGACCAGTGAGAAAATCTGGTTTCTGTTTCAGCCACCCCGTCTGTGGTATTCCTTCACGGCAGTCCTGGGAGACATGCTAGTCCGGTGTCAGGCACAAAGAACTGATGGGGGGTCCAATGGGCCTGCCTCTCTGAGCTAGAGGTGGAGCTATGGAGGCACCCCCAGGACAGGCATGGCCAGAGGAAGGTTTTCCATCCTCTCCAGGGCCCAGGGGATGACTCAGGTCCTCGGGGAGCGGCACATCCCAGCACACTTTTTGTTTGTACCGATGCAAAGAAGCCTGCATGGCCAGCATCTGGTTAATTAACCCTCTTCTGTGCCAAGCTACTACAATCCTTCATTCTCTCCCATCACTTTATGCCCTCTGATAATTATTCTTTTTAATCTGTTCAGGGGTGTTGAATCATCTGTTTTATTTCTTCTCCCTGAGGATGGTATAGCATTTAATCCATCTACATGCCCAAATGCTAAAGCTGCTCTTTTCTCCCTTGGCTAGAATATTCTGGTTCATGGGAACACGGTGCCTCTGCCCCCGTGACAGAGCGTGGTCAACTCTCAAGCCCATCCCGGGCAGAGTGCGTGCACGAGCGCAGGGAAGAAGGCGGCACCAGGGACGCAGGGACCTGTCACAGGCTCACCTCCTGGACCAGAGGCTCACGGTGGGAAGCTGCCCTCCGGGGAAGCAGGACTGACCAGAGCACAAAGCCGCAGCTCCCAAGTCTTGCCTAGAAATGCCAACCTCATCTAGAGACTGTTGCCCTACTGTGCCCGGCTTGATCAGCACACACCTCGACCACAGACACGTATCCTCAAATTAACTGCTCAGGGGGCTAACAGGTGACGGATCCTCTTTTTTCCTTGACATTCTATCACTTTCCTAGAGTCGTCACAAAACAGCGCAAATCGTCCCCAAACACGACACAGAACCAATAGAGAAGTGGCACCTCTACGGGCAGAGGTTTATTCTTTTATCCTTTCATTTCACAGACATTGAGAACACACGGGAAGCAGATCCTCTGCTGTGAGGTGCAGGGAGCGGGGGTGCAAGGGGAAGGTGAGGTTCGGGACAGACGTAGGACAGTGTACCAACTGGAAAGGAACACACGCTCTAAAGAAGCCACAGAAACACTTCTGGTGTTAGGAAAATGTGAGGGAAAGTTTGTGTTTCAGTCTCTGACAAAGTCATCTTCATAAAGAGCTGACAGGGTGTCATCTGAGCCCCGGGAGGGGGGGCATGGCTCGCTTCCTAACCGGGACTTCCACCGTCAGGGAGGGGAAGCTGGACCGCACCGCACGCCACGCCAAAGCCGTGCTCCGCGCAGATGCAACACTTGCACCTAAGAGCACAAACTCCTGGGAGAAAATTCAGAAAACTGTTAGTACGACAGAGTGGGGAGGCCTCCTTCAGCAAGAGGAGAAACCCCCAGCTGTCGAGAGTCAAGGCTGTGCGTGCGCCGAAAGGGGCAAGGCCACCCACACACCGTGACCAGGGACACGCGGGCGCAGCGGGGAGGGCGGACGAGAGGTCCCGTCCCTGTCCGCTGAGTTGTGGAATAATCATGATGTAAGACCCAAGCCAACAGACAACGGGTAAAGAACACACACACACACACACACACACCTGGAAGCACAGGGAATCTAACCCCATGGTGTGCTACTGGAAAAATGCATCACTTCCTTCGGAGCCAATGAAAGCAAAAGTGAGATGAGTGAAATACCACCTTTCGTTGATCAGGTTACCAAAAATAAAGAATGATGTAATCCAGAGCAGGAGAAAATGCAAGAAAGCTCTCATCCTCCTCGGGCGGGGGGATCAAATGCCGCAAGCCTCAGGGGAGAATAATCGGGCAGCGGCTCAATCGAAAGCGCGCACGTGGTGGGACCCCTGCCCCTCGGGGCGTCCGCGCCGTGGGAAGCGCGCTCACCATGCGGGAGGACATGCCGCCAGGGTCTGACTGCGAAACTGCTGGGTCCTGCAGCACACGGGACACGCCGCTCGGCGGGACGGTCGGCGGGGGGCAGACATTGGCCGAAATGGGTGGGGTCTCTGTCCATTGGGCTGGAGGGGTTCTGACGCATCTTCGATAGGGGGGTGTCCTAGTCTGCTCAGGCTGCACTGTCCAGGGGCTTAGGCAACAGGAATGGACTTCTCCTGGTTCTGGAGGCTGGGAGCCCAGGATGGCGGCACCACCAGGTTCTGTTCCCGGTGGGGACTGTCCTGCTGGCTTGCTCTGTCCTCACACGGCAGAGGCTGCGCTTTGGAACCTCCTTCTCTTCCCACGAGGACCCCAGTCCCATCGGATCGGGGCCCCAGCCTTGTGGCCTCCTTGAGCCTGACTCACCTCCCTAAGAGCCCCATGTCCAATGTGCTCACGTGGGGGGCTAGTGCTTCGACATACGGGTGGGGCGGCGTGCAATTCAGTCTAGAGAATGGGGAAAGCATGGAAACTGCACATTTGAGTTTATTTAACATTTCCACGTTCTTCAGAGGGATGTATAGAGCATGATTTTAGTATTACTTTAAACTGACACAAAGACAACATCAGAAAAAATACTGAATGTGTGGATGTTTGTGGGAGTTCAGGTGAGCATGGGGAAAGCTGGTGGGGGCTCTCTGACTGCTGACCATCCGAGTGGGTGGGAAGGTGGGTCACACAAGCGTCTGCATACCTCCAGCTAAGATCACTGTGTGTTACTTGGGTAATGTAAAATTTTTAATGAAAAAAAAATTTAGAAAGCCCAAAGTGGAGTCATCAGACTAAAGTGTCCCTGTTCCGACTTCCTCCCACCCGAGAGCCACTCACAGCCCAGCAGGAGCCCCCAGCCCCCGGGAACCCACAGAGACCCAGCCTCCGGGCGGCATCGCCTGACCCCCTCCATCAGAACTCGGTGCCTTCAGGACAGCCCGAGAGCTACCTGGCTAAACAGATGATCTTGTTAGTGAAATCTAGCCTCTACCATATTAGAGATGACCCTAATTCTACATTTTCATACGGAAGGGAGAGTAGAGCTCTCCAGACGGGCCCAGACTCCAACAGTTCATCATGGCTGGAGAGACTCTCTCCCTCTCATGTTTCCAGAAAGTTCACAGAGAAAGACATGAGAAGGGCCCAAAGAGCCTAATTATTTTTTCACTTGACTTAAACAATGGGCAGGAGAATAAGACCTTCTTAATCTAAAATTTAAAGTCTCTCAATCAAAGCTTTGTCCACCCCAACACTTCCCTTCACAGATTTCCACTCCTCTTCCTGGCGTGGGACGGCCGAGGGGCTGCCAGGTCTCAGGCCGCTGGGCGACGCTGGCCCTGGTCACAGCTCACCTCCCCTTCTCCGTCCCACATGAAGCTCTGCGGGAGGGATGGGCTACTGTCCCCAATGTGCCGGTCACGTGGAGACCGGAGATAAGGATGTTCAGGTTAGGCACTGAATTAGACCCTCTGTGCTGCGCCAGGCAGCCCCTCGTCTAGAGCCAAACTCCAAAGACGGGGAGCTTGTCTGTACTTCCTTCCACAGGACATCCCGAGGCTCCCATTTTTCTCCAAACACGTGGCATCTTGGTCTTTTAAAAGGTGCCTCTGTTGTTAGAGACCTGGTTGTGGACCCGGACCATCCACCTGTACGGAAAGCACTGCGCCCCAGCGGTGAGCACTGGGCTTGGCGGCCTGGGAGGCCACCGGAGGGCGGTGGACACCGCAGAGGACATGCTGGGCGGAGGGATGACCGAGGCCCAGGGGCCGGTCTCCAGATCACCCAGAGAAACCAGACACACGACTGTTGGTAGGAAGTCTTCCATACATGACTGTTGGCTCCAGGTCTTGTTTTGGTTTTCACGTTGTGAGGACTGGATGTGCCCGAGCCTCCAATCTCTCTCCCCTGCGGGACTGCGCGCTTCACCCCTGCCGTGCTCCGGCCTTGCTTGCTTCTGCACACGGTGGCTTAAAACAGCAGAACTCTGCTCTCGCCCTTCTGGAGGCCAGAGTGTGACACTGAGGTGTCGGCAGGGCCTCGCTCCCTCTGAAGGCTCCAGGGAGCGTCCTTCCGGGCCCGGCTCCAGCTGCCGGGGTCCCGGCCCTCCTCGGGGACCCTGGCTTGCAGTGGCACCCTCCGATCCCTGCCTCTCTTCCCGAGGCGACCTCCCCCCCGCGTAAGTGTCTCTGCTGGCCTTCTGGGAAGGACTGCAGTCCTTGGATTAGGGCTTACCTCAATCCAGGATGACCCCGTCTTAACTAAGAACATCTGTGAAGATCCTATTGAAAGATAAGGTCACATTCTGAGGTTCCGGGTGGACGTGAATTTGGGGGGCACTGTCGCCCCAGTGCACTGCCTCATCAGACTTGGGTACCTCAATTCCTCAGTGTCCTCCTGACGCGTCCCTCTCTCCCAGCCGGATCTGACCACAGTCCAGGTCCAGAGCGGGCAGCAAGCGTTCTTCAATCCTAAGAGAGCGATGCACCTCGAGTGGGGCGTCTCTGTAGTTAGAGCCATGACTTTCCCCAAACACTGGAATTCCCCATCTGAGGAAAGAAAACTCCTGGTCTCCGCAGAACGGGGCTTCTCCCCCTAAGCACTGCTGACATTTAAGACCGGAGAATCCTCTGCTGTGGGGCCTCTCCTGTGCTTGCAGGACGTCTAACAACACCCCAGCTCTACCCACTAGAGGCCAGGGGCAATTCCTCTCCCCAGGCTGTACATGTCTGCAGGGGCTCATCAGGCCTCCGAGTCACTGCCCTGGGCTCCCACGGAGTGGCATCCCGGCTGAACTCCAGGGTGTTTAGTCTTGGCATCCTTGGCCGTTAAGCCCAGGCCAGTCCCACCTGCTGGCCCTCAGTGCGCATGCCCGCCGGACAGGCCTCTGCAACCCGCCCGCGCTGTGAAATGTGGGACCGTTTACTTGTTCATAGACTTCTTCTTTTTTTTTTTAAGATTTTATTTATTTATTTGAGAGAGAGAGAATGAGAGAGAGAGAGCACATGAGAGGGGATAGGGTCAGAGGACGAAGCAGACTCCCTGCCGAGCAGAGAGCCCGATGCAGGACTCGATCCCAGGACCCTGGGATCATGACCTGAGCTGAAGGCAGACGTGTAACGACTGAGCCACCCAAGCGCCCTCCATGAATTTTTTTACTTCTTCTTCTTTTTTTTTAAAGATTTATTTATTTATTTGAGAGAGCGAGAATGAGAGAGAGAGAGAGAGAGTACATGAGAGGGGGGAGGGTTAGAGAGAGAAGCAGGCTCCTCGCCGAGCAGGGAGCCCGATGCGGGACTCGATCCAGGGACTCCAGGATCATGACCTGAGCTGAAGGCAGTCGCTTAACCGACTGAGCCACCCAGGCTCCCTGTTCATAGACTTCTTGTTGTAGAGCGGCTCTTTGCAAAAGAAAAAATTGGGCCGTAGTATGCCAAATCCTTGACCATTAATCTCTGCCTTCTACATTCAGTGTTTATTTTTTAAAATCGAAACTCAAAGAACACTGTCCATATTTGGCACTCGGCTCTGTTGCTTAACACTAAGCTAAACGACAGGATTTCTTTCCCTCAACACCGTGTGACTCTCGCATGTAGGTCGTTACACTGGTCATGGCATTTAAAACTGGGAGGTTCAGAGAACACTGAGCAAGTCCACAGAGTGCGTGGTGCAGCAAGGGCCTGCCGAGCACACAGCGGGGTTGGGGTGGTGGCAGCCTTCCACCGGGCGGGCCATCCTGCTCGGCTCACCCTCCCGGCAGGTCAGGACCCGGGCACCTCCTTGTCAGACGGAGGTGTGCCCGAAGACACAAGCCCACACTCAGAAACGGGATAATTCCTTCTTGGTATTTCTGCTTCCTGAGAGCTGCTCAGCCGAGAGTTGGGGAGCTCTGGCTGCCTTCAGCCTCACACAGTCCAACCACAGGAAACCCCAGGCAGGGCGTCAGGCGAGTGGTGACAGCTGAAGGGATAGAGTTCCGGGGAAATGCCTCGGAAACGGGGAAGGGGGATTGCGCCTCGTCCGCTGCCTAGACGTCTAAGTCTTGAGCCCCTGAACACCATCAACCTAGGATGTTCAGAAGCATTAGAAGGGACCTCAGCGAAAAGGGGTCCCCTCCTTGCTGTAAATTATCCTAACCCCCACTGCACATTTTGCATTAAAGTGTGACAACCAAGTCAGCTTGGATTCCAGATGACAGTTCGAGTGCATAAAACAGAATCTGTGCAAATATTGGCTCAAAATAATAAATAGGAGTTTACTTAGATCGATGGCTAGTAGGATACTCCATAGGTAAAAGTGATATTGATATTTGCTTGTTTGTTTATTTATAGCAGGCTGCACACCCAGCATGGAGCCCAATGTGGGGCTGGAACTCATAACCCCGCCTGAGATCAAGACCTGAGCTCAAATCGAGAGTAGGGCACTTCACCAACTGAGCCACCCAGGTGCCCTGATAGTGACATTTAGAGAGGAAAAAAATTTGTTCGGAAAGTTCAGCCTGATTTTTCAAGCCAATATGTTAACAGTGAAGGTTTCTGTCTTTTCTGCTTGCCCAAGAGACATATCTGTAGACAGTCCTGAGGCTATTTCTTTCCCACGGTCATTGTCTTTTTATACGATTCTTTGACAGTAATTCTTCGCCATTTTGGAACCAGGAAACCTTTATATACCATTGCTTTATTTTACGTTGCCTACCATCTCCTCCTAGAAATATTGCCAGAAATTTTTCTTAAACCCAAAGGAGAAGAACTTGCATTGAAAATTCCCACTATACCCTTACTAAATTATCCCATATCCCAAGAATGAAAAGCTTACCATGTGGATGGAGTACCTTTCAGCCTGGCCACAGGCCAGGGCCGTGGCTTCTCCTGCCCACGGGCATCTCCAGCCCCTGGGGAACATTGCTACAAAGTCCGTCTCGCAAATCAGAAAGACGCCCCAAAGATTCTCAAAGCAACTTAATGTTCGAGTTCCCCTTTTGTTTTTTTTCCAGTTTGTGGCCAAGAGAGAGGCTGGAGGAGGCCGCAGATCACCCGGGTCACAGCGGGCTAGAGAGGCCCGGCACGAGAATGAAGAGAAGACCCCGTGTACCCACCCGGCGTCAGGGAGTCCTGGGGATTCCCACGGCTCACTCCCCACGGTCCTTGCCCAGTTCGAAACCCCGGGGAGGCGCAAGAGGGCATCGAGCCTGAATCCCACCCGCCTGCAGTACCAGGCGTAGGAAGATCTGAGCCTGCACGGGAGAAGCAGTCTGGGCTGCAGGCCATCTTGTCACTGTGGAAGTCTGTGAGCGGACCGGTCTTGGCGGCTGACCTTCGCGCGCCAGCCGAACGGGGCAAATGGTCCGCTGCTCTGCCCCTGGTTGCTGCAGTACCCACCAAGAGGATTAAAATAATCTCTTGCCCTTTTAATTTTCATCCCCCGCCGCCCCCCTTCCCTGGGGACGCAGGACTGTTTGATCTGCGGTTGGGGCGGGGAAGGCCGTGGCCAGGATGGGAAGCCCTGTGGTCCCCCTGCTGGCCCCTCCAGGAAGAGCACTAGCACCCCCACGCTGGGGCAAACAGTTGGGCGGCGGAAAGGTGCCTTCGCCCCACCCGGGGCCAAACAGTCCTGCTGCCTGAGGGCCCCCCTTGGGTCCCAGCCAGGCCTGCCCACCCTCCTGGGTCATGAGACCGAGTCTCGCACTCTCTGTTCTGTGACAGGTAGCCCCAAGCTAGTGCGTTTGCTCCCGTCCTCGGGCCTGCATTCTCACCCCGGCCCCCCTGGAGACCTCACAGGCTGAGAAGGAGGCGGTTTGTGGGCAGGGGTGGTTCCAGTCTGAGGGGGTGGCCAATGGCCCTGACCCAGAGGCAGCCCCGGGACAGGTCCTGGGCGATTCAGAGGTGGGGGCGCAGAGGGGCTGCGTGAGACGGGAAAGTGGGTGAAGGAGGACTCGGCGGTCCCGCAGGACCCAGAAGGCCTGCAGCTGCATGGGTTCCCAGACACGGAGTGAGCAAGGGCTGGGCAGCCCAGCAGGTGACACAAACAGGGCGAAGGATCGGGAACCTTCAGCCCTCGCTCAGCGCTCGGCGTCTGGCAGGCAAGGGAAGGTGGAGCCTGTCACCTTTCCCGGAGGGATGCGGTTGAAAAAGGCCTGTGGTGGAGGAGGTGGGTACTTTCTGGGTCAGGAATATTCTCCGGAAGGGGGCGAAGGTAGCTGGAGGCTACCTGGCTAATGAGGAGCATCTGGGCTGAGTAGGAGCAGAAGAGGTGGCGGGATGTGTGGGGGGAGGTAGAGAGCACGAGGACGGCTCCTCCCACCCCAGAACAAGCAGACAAAACCAGGGGCCGGCCCCAGTTCCCGAATGCAGATTCCGCACCCACAGAGTCCCGGCTGTCATGTGCAAACCCCCTGCTGACGCTCTGGGACGGACCCATGTTGGCGCCACGAGGCGTCATCCAGGTGCATCTGCGTGTTTTCTGCCCGTTGTCGGCGCCCTGCCTGCCCTTCCTGCTCCTGCCTCCAGGGAGGTGAGTGCTGCGGGGCCAAGACCCAGGGTCAGCCGCCCTCGGCCAGTGTGGGGCTTCCCGGCCGGGGAGAGCGGAGCACCGGAGGGAGTGTTCCAAAGACCGGGAGAGGCCCGAGCCTAGGTCCACGGTCACAGTAACCACAAAGGTACCCTGGGTCCAAGAAGGAACTTTGGGCTTCACGGAACCCTTGGGACTAAGACGAGCAGGTGTCACTGGAGGACAAAGAAGCCGAGGATACGCAGCGCAAACACCTGGATCACGGTGCTGAGGGCCGCCCCACGGACAGGCCACCACTCTGCTCCGGAAGCCGGCGGGCCGGGCGGATGGGGAAGCTGGCACGCGGCCCCCAGCCCCCCGCCTCCACCGGGCAAGGGGGGCCGGACGCCTCGGCCCTCTTGGCAGCTGGGGTTCTTTCTGGGACCGAGGTCTTGCCAACTGGATGCATTCCCATGTGACTGGGAAGATGGGGGAGGGGAGGCCATCTATCCGCGGCTTGCGCGGTCCGGCTCCGGCCAGCATGTCTGCACCCCCCACCCCGTGCTTCCTGAGCGGTTCCCAGCACCCCAGCGTGGGAACCGTAGTAGTAGGACGGGGCTGGGGGTGAGGGCTTCCATTTTCTTCCTTCTGTGGCAGCGGACCCAGCAGGCAGGTCCCGGCTGCAAGGTCAGCGGCCACAGTCACTTGCTGGGCCCTGAGTCACAGCTCACAACAGTTCCCCTGAATCCAGGTGGGCCGCTCAACCGTGGCCTCTGGACTCTCCCTTCTCCAGCGGGCAGTTCCCTGGTGGTCTGGGTGTGCTGTGTGGAAGCATCTAAAAGCCTCGATCAAATTCCTTTCTGTTTCAAATAGTTGGAGGGATTCTTACTCTCTGTAGAGCCCTGACTGCTAGTGTTTGCTAGAAGAATTGGCCACAGGCAAGAAACCCTCGGGGGTCAGAGTACGGGCGAGGCTGGTCTCACCTGGTAACAGGCAAGCCCTGTGGGGCGAGCCGGTGTTTCCACCTGCCCTGGGAGGCTGACGAGCTTCGGGCTGCTCCGTACTCGAGCTCTGTTAATGTGTCTGCGGAAACTTCGTGCACACACGGAGCCCCGGGATGCGCGCCGTGTCACCGGGCACAACTGCAAAATGGTCACCGTACTGTCCCTTTCTTCTCCTGGACACACAGCTCAGCCGTTTCCGTGGCATGTGGGCAGAAGTAAGGCATCCCACTTTTCATTAGGTCTGCCCAGAAAACCTTCCCAAGGAATCCTCCCTCCCCCACCATCCTGCTCATGACCAGGACTCTAAGGACAGTGACGAGGAGTCCGGGTGGAGCAGACTCCCTGCAGACCCACACGGGACCCCCGCGTGAGCAAGGACTTGGCTCCCACCATGGGACACTAAAGGATTATGCTGCACTTTCAGTGAAAGCTTGAGTAGTAATATTTCTCTTTTTAAAGAATCTAGAGAAGGAAAATAAAAGACGATACACAATAAAAGTCACCAAACACATTTTCCTCACAAGTGCACAGAAAGAACCCCAAGTGTTATGGTCTTGAGGACTAGGTTTCACTCCGCTTGCTCTTCCTTGGGAGGAAAGCAAGATGAAGAGCGTGAGCAGACCAGTCAGTGTTTCGGACTGAACACACTAACACCTGTTCATTTCCTAGTAGGAGGTTGGGAGAGACAAGACCTGAGTCCCAGGGGAGGTTCTTGGCCAGCAAGGGCTACAGGGAGAAGATAGCGCCTGACCAGAGACAGAGCTGAAGAGCCACCCAGTCCGATACCATCTTCCTGAGACTCTCACAACGTCCAGAGGACAAGTGCGTGCCGACTGAGTTACTCATACGCCAGTATGAGCCCAGGAACGGGCACTGAGCAAATCAGGAGAAAGCCACAGTATAGCTTTATGTCAAGTATTTCGTAGAAAAGAAAATCACGAGTCCATGCGTGGCTTTCCAACAAGAACAGTGCTACATTTAAGCATTGGGGAATTCTTGAAATGACATGGAATTCTTTTGATTTCTCAAAAAAAAAATGAATGCACACTTTGGGTTTTTAAATTATAGTGATAATGTGTTCACTATGGAAAAAATGTAAAAGACAAGCAAAAAGAGAAGACAGTCACAGTAATACCCAAAGATAACCGTGATCACCACTGTGATGTGTATTCTGGAAGCTTTCTGCCCACAACGTACGAGTACACATAGGGTATTCTGTACGCACTGGCAAATA
This sequence comes from Mirounga leonina, assembly GCF_011800145.1. Classification (NCBI taxonomy): domain Eukaryota; kingdom Metazoa; phylum Chordata; class Mammalia; order Carnivora; family Phocidae; genus Mirounga; species Mirounga leonina. Next base: position 3,481,031 of record NW_023270680.1, read on the forward strand.
ACCTCTTTTTTTGCACTTAAAAACTGGAAAACAACTTTCTGGCTTGTTTTTTGGGTTGTTTTTTTTTTTTTCTGTTGGTGAACTACAGTTTCCTGGAGACATAATTTTATTCACAACTATTATCAAAGTAACATTTATTACAATGTTATCTGTGGGCTGACAATGTCCACAGGCCAACTTAGGGGTGATCCCCCAAATTCCTGCTTGCTCGGTAGAGTTCCCAGCCCTACAATCCATCCACACACCATCTCCTCCTCTTGCTGACCAGAAAATGCAAGGAAGGACGCCTGACTGGTCCCCACCACCATCTCCAGGCTCCCCCACCACACTGGGGTTCCCACCAGCTGCTTGTCCCCCCGACTCCCCGAGCACTCCACACTTAGCACCAGATGCTGAACGGTCAAGAGCCGCCCTCCAGTCTCCCATGAACGGACCCTGCTCCTGCCACTCCCTTCCTGTGTTCAAGCAGGCACCCCCAGGAGACCCGAGTCGGGGTCTCCATCAGTGGAGACCATCAGTGGGCTGGTTCCCTTGCCCAGAGAGGGGTTTAGCCATGGGTCTTTAAAGCTCTCCTGGCCCTGACCTAGGAGAGAAGTGCTTTGGGGCTGGGGTGGGGCTGGGGCTTCAGGACAAATTTCCCATGTGTTTTTTTTTTAATATTTTATTTATTTATTTGAGAGAGAGAGCATGGGGGGGGAGGGTCAGAAGGAGGGGGAGAAACAGGCTCCCTTCTGAGCAGGGAGCCAGCACGGTGGGTACTCCATCCCAGGACCCCGAGATCACGACCTGAGCTAAAGTCAGATGCTTAACCAACTGAGCCACCCAGGCGCGCCCCCCTGCTTTTTTTTGTTGTTTTTTTTTTTTTTTTTTTGGTGGGCAGCAAAGCAAGGTTATTGAGCGATATAGCAAGGTGATAGTACGAAGCTCCCAAGGGGGAGGGGAACCAAGAGGGTTGCCCCAAATCTCCCACGTGTTAAAAGAGGAACATGATACAAAGCTTTCCCTTTCATACTCTTGAGTGTTGTGATGGAGCTTTCATTTCGTAGGTGTGGTTGATTGAATCATCGGCTATTGGTGATTGAACGTTGCCTCCAGCCCCCTCCCCTCCCCAGGGGCCTGGGTGGGGTTGAGAGTTCAACCCCAAGGGTCACTTCATTAGCATCAGCTCTCATCCCTTTCACTCAGGACACTACCCGGGTTCCAGGAGCTCTGTGCCAGGAGCAGGTCTTATGGTTATCACTCGTGGTGTTCACGGCGGTCAGGGTGTCGCTCCTTCCGGGTGAGAACTCGTCTTGTCTACACCACACTTAGCACGGGCTGAACTTGCACCTGGATCCTGAGGCAGAGAGGCCACGGCGTCGGGCCCAGCCGCTGAGACTGCAGGAGCCAGGAGCCAGGCCGCTGGGGCCACCTCTGTGCTGGGAAGACATCAGCCCCCCCGCTGCCCTGCATCCTTGGCCTAGGAACTGCATAGACCACCAAACTCCCAGCTATGTCTGCCATAGTGTATGGTCTCAGACAAGTCCTGGCGGTTTCTTCAGAGGGAGTCAGGAATTACTGCAGCACTGTTTGGGTATTAACGATCTTCCCAAATGAAGTATCTTTAGGCTACTGTCCCATGCTGAGAACAGCCATCTGCTATGGTGGCTTTCAGTTTTTTGGACATGACCCACTTTTTGCATCGCAGCTCGTTACATGGTGTCATGAGATAGCAGTTTCCTTTGCTATAAGATGCATTCTGACACTTTATGTATATTTTCACATGCTGGTTTCCCCCCACCACACCGATTTCATGGCCCACTGGCAGGTGGCAGACTACAGTCTGAAAATCACCAAGGGACTAAATTCCCCTCTGCTTCCTAGCTGGTCTATTACAAAAGCCCATGCCTCTCCTCACAATAGCAAACAGGGCCCCACATACAGTTTTGCAAGTTGTGCACTGCACAACTCCAAGATGCCGTAGGAATCCGGTGTTATACAGGATGTAACAGGATGTGGTAGCTCTATGGATAGCAAATGATGTGGAATCTGTCTAAATTGACTTACCAGCAAATTAAGTTAATACCAGTTTGCCAAAATTTAGGGAGTCACTAAAGCTTTCTGAGCCTCAACTGTATTTCTAAAATGAAGCCAATTAGAGGTGCCTGGCTGGCCCCATCAGTAGAACATGCAACTCTTGATCTTGGGGTTGTGAGTTCGAGCCCCACGTTGGGCGTGGAAATTACTTGGGGAAAAAAAAAGAAAATGAAGCCAATTAAAGTGGCCTTATTTACCTTCCAGACGTGTCAAAAGAATCTACCAAAAAAGGCATTACCTTCTAGTCTACACCATCATCGTTATCGATTGATGGGATTTGCTGTTTGAACTTTGCAAGTTTAGAGAACTTGGCATATTCTCCGTCAGCCGAGGCAAAGCCGGCCTTCAGGCTCTGCATTTGCATCTCCTGCTCGTACCCGACACAGACGTGTCCGGGGCCCCGCCAGGCAGGAGCGCATAGGACTGGAGGTCCTGTGTCCAGTGGACGGACTGTAGGTCCGCAAACCACTGACTCCGGTCTCCACCACGAGAGCACAGGTTCGCTTCCACCCCACTCCTGCAGGTCTGGCTGTTGTAGTTTTTAGGAGAGCAGGATACACGCTTGCTGAGCAAGCAAACAAAACCTAACTGCCTCCAGGTTGGATTGTGCTGTGTCACTCACTGTGTGGAAAAACCTGCCGTCCACCCAGGTGTTGAAAACAAGGAAGACGTGACCTAGGAGCCCATGGCACTGCCCCTTGCCACGTGGGCTTGGCGTTGTCACGGAGCAGGGGAGGTGTTGGCGGGACAGGCCGCTCGTGCGGCACCGGGCACCGGGGGAGGGCTCGGTGCGCCCTCTGCCCCACTCGCCTGCAGGGACGCCACCGGCAAGAGGAGGACAGGCGCGCGCGTCTCCTTAACAACGTCAGACAAAACGTGGCTGTGTGTGAACTCAGTGTCTCCATTTGGAACAAGGAGCAGGGAGAACATTCCCAGCACAGCCTCGTATGTAAGTCTCTGGGGATGGTGGCCCGCGTGCTGCGCGTCCCTCCCCGGGACCGGTACGGACCCTAACACCGGACACCGAAGGCCTCCGAGCTACCTGGAAGATGATGTCAATCAAAGCAAAGGAGACAGTTCTCAGACCCCTGCCCCACGTGCCATCCCCTTGCAGCCTGCTCAGGTGGGGGGGTCCTCGGACCCCTGCAGCCCGCTGAATCTGTGCAGCAGCTGCGTGTTGGCCTGGCCCCATCACAACTCGGAGATTTGGGGGCATCCTCCCTCAGGGTCTGGCTACCGCCCCCATGCTGGGTAGAGAGCTGGCAGGGGCTCCCGCCTCCGTCCGGGAGCACCCACACTTTCACGCTCAGATCTGTGAGCATAACTCAAAGGAAACGTGGAGGCCCACGGAGCGGTGGTGTGCCTGAGGGGGGCCTTCAGTGACCGCGTGCTTGGGGGCCCCCAGGCTTGGGAGCAGAAGGGGCAGAGCTATGGGAAGTGGGGGCCCAGTAGAGGCGTGCTCTCCGGGAGGAGCTCGGGCCTAATTCCACTGGGGACTTTCCAGAAGCTGTGCCCAGCACACTTGAGAAGTACTCTGAAGATCCCAAGAAGGATTGAAAGCCCCATTCCTGGGGCCACTCCCTGGGGGGTTATTCCCTTCTCGCTCAGCCGGGGAAAAACGGTCAGGCACAGGGAAGGTCTTGCAGGAAGTCAGCTGCAGCCCCAGGGAACTGGGAGTCTCTGCACCTGCCATGGCGCCCCCACTCCCCTAGCCCTGTCCCCGACCACCGGTACCCCACCCAGTCCTCCAAGGGACAGCTCCTGCAGCGTCCCCACCTCCCAGCATCCTGCTGGTGGCCACGTGGGTGGCCACGTCTGGGAGTCTGTGGTTCTAGCAAGTGACCCCAGGGGCAGGCAAGCCCTTGCTTGTATGCGAACGATGCTGAGGGAGGAAAGACCGAAGCAAGGGCTCAACACAAGGCCAGCTCAGAGCCAGCAAGGGACAGGGAGATGGCACGGCCCACCAGAACACAGTGGGGCCAGCAAGGGGGCGGCGGCCCGGCGGGCACGCAGGGGCAGGGCGTCTGTGGCCACAGCTCAGGGCTGCTTTCTCCCTGGCCGCCCTCTGGGGGTAGAATATGCCCCCTCGAATCTTCTCACCAAGCGAGACCTGGCCCAGAGTAGCTGGGGCACACGTGCCTCCCGTCCATGCTGCCCTCGCCAGACCAGCCCCAGCACCAGGCCAGACACAGAATGAAAGCCCTGCGTGGACGCGGGCCATCTTGTGCATTTATTACCCACGCTGTGCTCGGAAGGCCAACTCACGTCGCTTCATCCTCTGTCCCCTCAGAACCTGGACTCTCTCAGGGGGCGCTCCCACTCGTGCTCTGAGGAAGGGGAGGCTTTCCAAGGACCCACTCTGCTCTGAGGACACAGCATGCACATTTCCTTTTATCCTTGGAGAAACACAGAATGAGAAGGGGAGAGAAAAAGCAGAAAAATGCAGGAAGGTGTGTGGTGTCGCCCATCTGGCCAGCCACGTCCCTGAGGCCCAGGAGGGGACCCTGGCATCCGAAGCCTCTCCCAGCCTGGGCGGCTGGTGCGAACCCTCCCTCCTTCAGTGTCCTGCTAGGCGCTTCTTTTGTTCCTTGCTGAATGCCAAGCTGAGCACACACATCCTGCAAGCTCACAGCAGAAGGACAGAGAAATGCCTCTGGATCCACACCAGCAAGAACCACCTGGCTCCCATCCAAGATGGGCATTTGAAGGGCCTGACTTCATGCCGCGAGGCTCCCCTGCATTTCAAGTTTGGCCAAGCAGCCTGCTGGCCGAAGAAAACAACGCCACAGGGTTTTGAATCACGGCAGGGGAGAGTTAGCTGAGTTGGAGGATGCAAGACGTTCCAGTAGCTTCCTGGGGAAGGTTGCAGGGCTCTTTAAACAATGCGGGCCGTTGGGGTCCTTCTGCTGTGAGTTGGCCAGAGGCAGGAAAACTGACCTCCACCCCGACCCCAAAACCACATGGTTCCCAAACAGGGGGGCTTTAAAGACCCGCCTTCTCGGGGCACCGCAGACCCACCCACACGCCTGCTGGGGGGAGCCCTGCTCCAGGGCCGGCGGCACCTCCAAGCGGAGCACGACCCAGGGTAGCACCCACTTCTGGTAGCCGGGACTGTGAGGTCACCCTGGTCAAACCGATGAACCCGGTGGAAGGATGGCTTTCCAATAGCCCTGTAGACCGAGTGTTTCCGGCAAAATCGAACAAGTTATTTCAACCCGATTGACTCAAAGTGGAATGTCCTTGGCAACAGGAGGAAGGGGAGAGCAGGCCTATATTCTCCAGGTGAACATAAGACTCTGTTTGGAGGGACCTGAGCCAGGACGCGGGAGGGCCGGGTGTGCCCCCGCGAGCCCCGTGCGGCCCTCCACCCACCGCGGGCCCAGAGCTCTGCGTACCTGCCGCGTTCCCTCTGCCTGGGACCCTCCCCTTTGCCCTGTTACTCTTTAAAGACAGATGTCTTCCTTTCTCGTGGCCTCGGTGCACTAACAGTGTGTCAGATAGCCCACATTTTAACCTACTCTGATCTTAACACCCCATTCGTTTCCGAAGCTGTGTTGGCCTGTCCGCAAGCATCCTCCCTGCCCTGCCTGACCGTGGGGGTCTGCTTCGGCGGGCGCCAGGGCCCCGGGCTGCTCCTCCGCAGTCTGCTGTGACCCCGTGGGACCGGGGGGTACCTGGGGATAAGCAGGGCCTGCAGCCTGCAGTTAGCATGATCCTTTTGGTGACACGATCTGAACTTTCGGGGTCCGTCCTTGGCGGACACAACCAATCCAAGAAAGACCTGAGCACCCGCCCTCGCAGATGCGCTGACTTGGAGGAGAGCGTCCCGCCCTCCTGATTGAGGCAAATATCACACCGAGGCCCTCCCTAAAGGCTGTCACGTTCACGCAGTGCAACACCTCATGGAGTCCTCTGCTGGACCTTGTCCTCCCCTCCTTCCTCTCTGATGGGCGTGCAATCCCAGAAGACGGGGAAAAAGCAGACAGCCCTCTTCGATTATTTGCTCTAAAATAGAGTGCAGTGCATTGGACTAAAGAGCAAGAAACCCCAAACTTGTTTCTGTTTAGCTCGGAGTGAATTAAGTGATGCTGTAGAATAACTTCTCCAATTGTATTTTGTTTAGGATGGCATTGCAGTCGGCTTCCGTGTTTGGAGCATTAGGACCTTAGTGCCAGGCTGGGGAGGAGACGAGCCGGCGCTCACAGTGGCCCCACCCGACCCTCCCAGCTTCTCAGACCCACTGTCAGAGCCGCCAGAGGGTCTCTGCGAGGAAGCACATCCTTCTTTCCCTTCGGACAAGTGCCGGTGTCTGTCCCGGACGGAGATGGGTCTTACCTTCCCACCCCACTAGCAATCTCTGTAGACCTTGGAGGGAGGGGTGGGAGCCTGGGGAGGGTGCTCAGCTTTTTAGTGGCTCCAGTCAGCCCCGGAAGCCGCTCTGGGACCCCTGCTGGCCTCGCCGAGAACCATGGAAGTGCTATTTTTATCCTGATGAACAACAGTGCCGCAATGTCTTCAGACATGACAAGACACAAAATTTAGGTGCTGGGAGAGAGACTTCAATTTCAAGCTTAAAGATTACTTTGGGTCCCTCAGGACTCAGAAGCAATTTAGAGCTGATACCCTGAACAAGAGGAAGGTTACAAGATTAAGACCAACTGCTGTTTGGATAAATGGTTGGTAATTGCCCACATCCGCAATTATACATTGGCTCATGATTTCTTTTCCGCTACCTTTCTCCTCTCCTGCGTCCCGTCAGGATTTATTCGGAAGGAGCCCACCTTGGTCTTCTTCTGCCGAGCCTTGGTGACGTCATACTCCACCTCGTCCATCAGGGCCCTGCATGCTAAACCAGGCACAAAGCATCTGTTACCTCTGGAAGGGGCAGAGGAAGGCCCTCTCCGAGCCCTTCTCTAGCTGGACCCTCAGCAAGTACACACTTCCCAGAAACAGGGAATGGTTCTCGTCCTCTGACTGCTTCTCCACAAGCAGAAATGTGCAGAGTTTTCAAAGACAGTCGACTGAGACTAGTTTTCTTTTTATACTCTTTCGTACAGTGTCTTTTTTTAAACCACATACAGTTGACTTTTTCATTTAAAATATGCTTTTTTAAAGAATAGAGAGACCCTTGCTCCTAGCCTGTCAGAGATCCCCAAGCCCCACTGGGCCGCATTAATTACACTCAGGGAACCTCTGCATTATGGGAAAGGTTTGCCCCAAACTGGGCCCTGCTCCCAATGACACATTTTTGCTGGATTTAAAACCTCAGGGAGCCTCTGAAACTTACCTCTAATGGGCTATATGGCCAATTTAGCCCTTCTTTCTAGGTACCTCCTGCCCAGCTGAGAATTGTCACCATTAACAAGTAAATGAAATGATGCCTCCAACATCAGCCTCATTTGCTCAACAGGAAACTGATTCTGGACTTGCTGTCTTTGCCCCAACCGTGGATGAGGGGTGTTGGAGGAACCTGGCTTTCTGAAAGACCCCCTCCTCCCAAGCGAGGCCCCCACCATTCAGGACTGCTCTGGTGTAGAAGGAGGCATGAGCACGTTCTTACTCAAACATTTCAGTCCCTTTGTTAGAACAGCATAACCTTTAAATGCCCGGAATGTGAATTCTGGCACCGGAGACCCCACCACTTTAGCGCTATCTCCTGATCAGACATCGGAACGGGACGGCTGAGGGCTCAGCCCGCACCGGTGAGAACAAAGCCAACCAGAATCCTGCCGGCCGCTAACACCCTTGTCTGCTCCCTGCCTTCCAGGCGTGGACTAAGCTGTGCTCCCACGTGGCGTGCCTTCCACACGCACCCAGCCCCGTGAGAGCGACCCCAGGACCACCCCCATCTCTCGGCCGGGACTGGGAGATCAAGCACCTTTCCCCAGGATTCACCCCTGAGTCGCTGGGGCGCGTGGGCCAGCCCGGGCGCCGTCCCGCCTCCATCCCTCCTGGCCAGGTGACTCTCAGCCCTTGTGAGCAGCCGTGGACCACTTTGATTACCTATTATGGAACGATAAGTCCTGTCTGTGTCCCCAGGACCACACGCGTCTCATGGTGGGGACTTCAAATTGTTTTGCAAGCTTGTTTCGGACAGAGTTGTATGTGGTTTGAACCTGTTTTGAATAACTTGTTTTGATCCCAGAAAGAAACTGCTGACACTGGGGAGGCCGTGTCAGGATGATGTCATCAAAATCGCTGAGCTGGGGCGCCTGGGTGGCTCAGTCGTTGAGCGTCTGCCTTCGGCTCAGGTCATGATCCTGGAGTCCTGGGATTGAGTCCCTCATTGGGCTCCCTGCTCAGCGGGGAGTCTGCTTCTCCTTCTGACCCTCCCTCCTCTCGTGCTCTCTCACTCTTTCTCTCAAATAAATAAATAAAATCTTTAAAAAAAACCAAAAGGTGCCTGGGTGGCTCAGTCGGTTAAGCGTCTGCCTTCGGCTCAGGTCATGATCCCAGGGTCCTGGGATCGAGCCCCGCATCGGGCTCCCTGTTCTGTGGGAAGCCTGCTTCTCCCTCTCCCTCTCCCCCTGCTTGTGATCCTGCTCTCACTGTGTCTCTCTCTGTCAAATAAATAAATAAAATCTCTAAAAAAAAAAAAATCGCTGAGCTACTGAGTGCTTTTCAGTAGGAACCTACCGAGCAGCTGTTATCACGTGATCTCACTTAGCGCTTAAATACCGAGGACGCGTGAGGCCTTCCGAAGAGTGTTCTGTCTGGGCAAGTCTGCTCCTTACTCATCTCGGTAGCTCTCGGAAGATCTCGAGACACCTGTTCCCGCCGTGGCCAGGCTTGTGCTGGTGGGCTGCAGGTGTGCAGTGGTCCCTGGAGAGAGACGCTCGGGAACAGCCCGCCTTCCCTGCCCACACCGGTGCAGTGCCCAGCAGCGAGGGACCTGCCAGGCAACTGGCACCCAGCATTTGGCTGGAAGGAGTGACTCGACCGAGGAACAAGTGATAGAGAAGTCCACCTCGGCTACACCTGGGCTTTGTTTCTTTCATCCCACCTTTGCCTGGAACAATGGTGCAATTAATCTATCATCATTGGTTCAGAGTGTTATTTCTTTGTTGGCTTATTAAGAGACATTATTGGGAGGGTATGTGCTATGGTGAGCGCTGTGAATTGTGCAAGACTGATGAATCACAGACCTGTACCCCTGAAACAAATAATACATTATATGTTAAAAAGAAAAAAAAAAGAAGATAGCAGGAGGGGAAGAATGAAGGGGGGAATCGGAGGGGGAGGTGAACCATGAGAGACTGTGGACTCTGAGAGACAAACAGGGTTCTAGACGGGGGTGGGGTGGGGGGGGTTAGCCCGGTGATGGGTATTAAGGAGGGCACGTTCTGCATGGAGCACTGGGTGTTATATGAAAACAGTGAATCTTGGATCACTACATCAAAAACTAATGATGTAATGTATGGTGATTAACGTAACATAATTAAAAAAATAAATTAATTTAAAAAAGAGAGACATTATCCTGTCTGCTACTGGCTTGTGAGGTATTAGTATTATCATTCCCGCAGTGAACCCGTGTTAAATAAATTATCAGCAAAGACAAGCTCGGTCTCTGGGCATAATGTGCCCCGAACAAAACAGCCTGTCTCTCCAAGGCCACCACCAGCAGGAGACGGAAGGCTCGTCAGCCTCTTGCCAGCAGCGTTAGTCACCGCCTGGGCTGTCCCCTCGGCACTGTCTCCTCCCGCCGCAGGTGTCCCTCCATCCCCAGCGAGGGAACGCCTAGCCACACGCTCGGCCACAGAGAACACACACTTCCTGTCCCTGTCCCTGACAGCTAGGCCTGGCTCTGGACCCTGTTCCAGGATCTTCCTGAAGAGAGAGGGGGCACTCGCCCTCGGCCCTGGTGTTGCCCCTCCCAGCCCACAGCAGGAGCCCCGATGAGCTCAGCCAGGGCCCCCGGGACCAGGGGGTGCAGAGATACAGCCGGGGAATTGCTGCAGGGCTCGGCCTCCCACTGACGGGGACAGCGATGCCCCGTCCTCCAGGACACACTCCAACCACTGCTGTTCCCAGCTTACCGTACGCCTGGACAAACCCGACTTACGGTTAGTTCCCTCATCCTAGGCCGAGGATTACAGCGTCTGTAGAGCGTCAGGCATGCGCAAGGCGGGCCCCTTCCCCCACCCTCTGGAAGAGTCCAGACTCTTGGAATCCCCAACCTGACCTGGTGACGGCCTGGGATCCCAGAGCCCCAAGGTCTCGCTGCTCTGTGTTGCAGAACCACGTTTCAGACTCCAGCCTGATCTGGGATAGTCTTGGCTCTAGAGAGCCCACAAGGCTGGAGCTGTCTGGCCCCTGGGGCCCTCTGGTCATATGTTAACACCTGTTCCCTTCCACTCGGGATTCAGGGGCACCAAGAGAGGCCCTGTAAAGGAGGGCTTGTGAAGAGGGACCCCCAGAGGGCCTGAGCTGATGGCGGGGCCACTGGTCATCCCCAAGCCTTGGTGGTCAGGGAGGACCATGACTCCTGCCTTTCTGGCCTGTGTCCCCCACTGCCTGGAGTCCCAGACCCCCGGGGTGGGGAGGGTCCACACTCACTGGTCAAGCAGAACATCTCAGAGTCAAAGGGGATCCCCACCTGCACGGAAGGCTCTAGCTTCTAGGACAGGCTGGGAGGGAGGGAGTCCTCCAGGTCTGCCATCCCTGACCTCCCCATGGAGGGGCGGCTCGATGAGAAAAGATCATTTTAAATTTCTGCCCCAGGTCACAGAACAAGTTAACAGAGTCACATCAGCGACCTGGGCCTCCAGATTTCCAGTCCGGTGTTAATTTAAATGTTAATCTGAAATCTTCACTTAAGTCACTGGAGTTTCAAGTTTATTAGAGCAGGCGGCGGGAGTGGAGCCTCATGGGGGGGTTGGTGGGTCACGTTGCCTGCCAGAGGGCGAGCCCTCCTCCCAGCCGGGCCTGCCAACCCCTTCTGTTGGTCTGCCTCCTCCCTTCTCCCGCCCTTGCTCTCGCTCTCTTTCTTGGAGTGAGATTTGGAAATGGTAAGGAGGTGGTGGAGGATGTCCCGGCAGATTCAGGGGACCCTGGGGGCCTCAGGTGCTGGAGCCCTCGGGAACGGACTCACATCTTCCCAGCCCTGCAGTTCGTGAGTGACATCACATGGGTGGCCCGAGAGCTGCCACGGGGTGCAAGCATTTACACACGGGACCAGCGACCGCGGTGAATCAGGGCTGCCCTCCTACGGGCCCCTGCTCCGCACCTGCCCTAGACGCTCCTGTCTCCACCAGCATTTGAGCAGCTGCCGTCTTCAAGAGCACGAGCAAAGTACAAGGAAGGAACAGAGTGTACGTCCCAGCCCAGGCCCTCAGAGGAACTCGCATTTGACTGGGGTCGGTGAGGGGCACCGATGTCAAAAGGAGCCAGGACAGCGCAGAGGGTGCGGGAGCCCAAGCCAAGCAGAGCCACCAGCAATGACCAGCCCCCCCGTCGCACACGCAGCTGAACCCGACTCTCCCAGAAAATGCCAAAACACAGACCCCAGGGCATAGCCCTGAGGCTTCCTGGTCCCTGGTCTGGGTGTGGCCTGGGCTCTGTCTGCATCTGGGACAAGCACCTGCGGTCACAGGATGGTACTCATCCACTACCCAAAATACCTGTGTCCTGCTTAGTGGAGCCCACCTTCTTTAGGGGAGATGAAGCTCTGATCCCCGGGGTGGGGGGCACGTCCCGGAGAAGGTAACACCACCCCACGCTCCGCCCATCAAGAAACACTCATTCTCCTTCAAGCAGAGATCTTGCTATGGGCTGAAATGCTGTGGGCACTAGGCATCCCAAAGTTGAGCAATGCTAGGAGGGAGCGGGAGAGACATTAGCCGAGAGACCCACAGGCGAGCCATACCTGTGTTGGAACAATGACCTGGAGCTCGGCCCTGTGCCTCCTTCGGGGCTGAGCTTGTGGGAGCAGACAGGAGCCTCCGACAGAGGGGGAGGTGTCCCCCGGGAGGGTCAGGAAGCAGCCCGGGCCTGGGGGGCCAGTCTCACTTCCCTTCCTTCCTTCCCCCCTCTCTTCCTCACTGCCGCAGGTGGAATCGTGTCTGGGAGAAGGATATGACCCCAACCTAGCCCCCAGTACCCATGAATGTGACTCAGCTGGAGATAGGGTCTTTGCAGACGATCAGGCTAAGCTGGGGGCCTTGATCTAGCATGACTGGCGTCCTTGTGACAGGAGAGACGCAGAGACAGGTGGGCAGAGCCCCTGTGACAACAGAGGCAGGGAGGGGCTGTAAGCCAATGATCCAGATGCTGGGACAGGTGAGGAAGACCCCTGTTTCAGAGGGGGCGCGGCCCGGCCGACGCTTGGACTTCAGACCCTGGGCTTCAGGACCCAGCAGGTATTAGGCCACCTGGCCACCCAGAGGGAAGTCACTGGGTTCCCCTAGCATTCTGCCAGGTGACAGAGACACGGCCAGGAGCGGACAGTGGGCCCGCAGGGGCTTGCACTCCAGCTGGGAAGACGGCCTGACACCAAGAGCGCCACAGAGACGGTCAGGGAGGCTCACAGGACGCCCGCTGGCTCGGGTTTCGGAGAGATGCCCTGAGGACACGCCAGGCTGGGACCCAGAGGGGCCGGTGTCCGCCCTGGGGGGAAGTGAGCTGGAGAGGACGTGTTTGAGCGATGGAAGACTTCATTACAAAAAGATGTCCTCTTCCTCTCGTTGTTTGTAATCCAACAGTATGTCCTAAGTATCTTCTCTACTTGCGGTGTAGCTGTGATGATGTTTTATTTTTATTTTATTTTATTTTATTTTATTTAAGATTTTATTTATTTATTTGACAGATAGAGCCAGAGAGCACAAGTGGAGAGAATGGCAGAGGGAGAGGGAGAAGCAGGCTCCCCACTTGAGTAGGGAGCCCGATGCGGGGCTCGATCCCAGGATCCCGGGATCATGACCTGAGCTGAAGGCAGACGCTCAACCATCTGAGCCACCCAGGTGCTCCCGTGATGATGTTTTAAACGGTTGCATGAGACCCCCTCAAGCAGATGTACCGTAATGTCCCTAACTTTGCCTTCTGTGCATATGAAGTTGTCCCCAGCTGCCTTTCACAGTTAAGCTGGAGCCGCCTGTAGGCTCCGCCATTCAACACAGTATCTACGTCCTGACTCCCTTCCTAGCCCCGATCCAGGTCGCAGGAGACACAGTAGAGAGTGAGGGGAGCCACGTCCTGGCCACGGCAACTCCTGGAGTTCCCACACGAGAGGAGAGTGCCACCAAGCTCAGGGAAGGAGCGCTCCCATGCTCCAAGGTCCTCTTCCATGGGCCTGGGTTAGAGAACGCAGCAGCCACATCGTGAGTTTGGGGTGCCCAGGATCTGCACCCACCCGTCAGTGGGAGGGAGAGGCTCTGCAGAAGCTCCTGGGGCCTCCGGCTTTCACTCTGGCTGAGGACAGGCCACGTGGGAATGGAATCAAGGCAAGAGAGGCACTAAGGCCCCAGGTGTGGGAGGGAGCTGCGTGGGTGGGCCCGGGGGAGGCCAGGAGGAGACTGAGCCTCTTCAACCTGTGAGAATAACCAGTTCACCTTTAGGCCTCTGAGTGTGGAGTGGTCATACGGTCGTGGGCTGGCCTTTGTCAGAGAAGATGGGAGGTTTCCCCCAGAAGGGGGCCAGGAAGGCCTGAGGGATGAGTAGCCATCCAGCTAGGGAAGAGTAGAGGGGACAGGGTTCTCGGGGGACGGAACAGCACAGACTCAAACAGCACAGTGAAAAAGCACAATGTGAATTTGAGGAACAATAAAACAAAACAGCCCTGTTCCTGAGGAGGAGTGTCCAAGACGCCTGTGGCCCGTGACGAGGCTGCAGGGGTGGGCAGGGACCAGACCCGGCAGAGCCTTACAGGCAGAGGTAAGGAGGTGTGCCTTTATTCTATGCCATGTGGGACCACTGTGGGATTTTGAGTAAGGTGAGATTTGATGTGATTTGTATTCTTCAAAAATCATTTAGGCTATCGTTAGAAGAGACAGAGGGGACCAGGGTGTGTGCAGGTAAGCCAGCTGATAGGCTACTGCAGAAGTCCCAGCAAGAGGTGACTGTGGCTTGGGTTACAGTAATGGTAGAGGAGATGCAGAGAGGTTGATGAATCCAAGAGCTCCTTAGGAGGTAAAATCAGTAGGTTTGGCGGTGATTGGATGTGCGGGCTGGGTGGACCCTGTTGGTTGCCTCCCAACCACCACTTCCGTTTTACTTTCTTCCTCTGTATTAGTAAAGCACCGCTCATATTTGGTTACTGGCAGTCCTTCGTAGCTGAAAACTGGCTCCTTCCTAGTTCACTCCAGCCACAGTAATCCCCTGCACATTGCCAGTTCTTGGTTTGGGATGCATGTATGTTGGAATCCTGGCCAGCGAGACACAAGGACTCTTTGACAAAACAGAGATGTGTAGGAACCTCATCCCTGCCTCTGCACGGGAGGGAGCTGGGAATGTGGCGGCCATCCCTTGGAGCAAGCCCACAAGCCGAGCAAGCGGGAAGATGGAAGAGCCCGGTGTCTAATGGCACTCGGAGACCACCATGGGCTGCTTTACTTCCGACTTCTCGCATGTGACTCAGCTGACCTTGTCCTCATTGTCAAAGCCACTTTGAGTCAGGGTTGAACGTTGCCGGCTTGCTTCGTAAGCCTGTCTGGGTCTCCTAGGGCGGCCATAACTCCGTGCCACAGGTGGGGACTTACATGACAGACACCTTTCCCTCACGGTTCTAAAGGCTGAAGTCCAAGATCAAGGTGTCAGCAGGGTGGGTTCGTCCGAGGCCTCTCTCCTGGGCTCGTCCATGTCCGTCTTCCCCCTGTGTCTTCACACGGTCCTCCCTCCGTGCGTTGCCCATGTCTCTGTCTAAAGTCCCTCTTCTTATAAGACCAGTCATATTGCATTGTGAGTTATTGATTCTAATCCATTGGTTGCTAATTATAACCTTAATCCTCATTAGGGTTATGGTCTCTAAAGACCTCATTTTAACTTAATTACCTCTTTAAAGACCTTGTCTCCAGTGGTTCCATTCTGAGGTACAGGGGGTGAGGACTGCAGCATACGAATTTGGGGGGCACACATCTCGGCAATAAGGTCCAAAGCTTCTTTCCACCAGTCAGGATGGCCCCAGGTCGGCAGCTTCAGCACTGGTGAGCTCAGCACCTCAAAGACATCCCGACTCTGCGTCTCCCGCTTTGTGATGCTCTCAGCCTCCCCTGCATGGTGGTGAGATGTTGTCTGCAGCTCCAGGCCTCCGATCCTCAGACTCCTACGCCTAGGGTCACAGACAAGCATCCTCACCCGTCCACTTCCGTTTGCAGGGCAAGTGTTCCCAGATGCCCCCAGCAGTCTTCCTCCTACTCTCCCTGGCCAGAACCATCCTAAGGCCTGGCCCAACCCAGTTACTGGCGTGGAAATGAAATTACTATGTTTAGCTTAAACCAGCAGAGACGCATCCTCTGTCGCTAGGAAGAGCTCAAGCTGTCCTAGGAAGCACTTGGCCACTCTATAGCTGAACAAAACCAGGGATCTGTTAGCAAGGATGTGCCCTGCCCGGAGACCCCAGGAAATGCCCTACTCCGTGATAGTCTCAGTGCTGGGCAGTGATTCAGGGAGGCAGCAGGTGGGGAGGGGTGCTGGAAAGAGGAGGCCCACCAGCTGGTGCAGAGACAAAGCCCGACCCGAGGCTCTTGCAAATACCGCTGGCCATTCATCTCCCCTCTCCAACGCATCACCACGGCAACCCATCCGTGTGAGCGACTCCCCATCGAGTTTTAACCCAAATTATATTTTCCAGGCCTAAAATCAGAGTCACTGTGAGAAGGAGAAGTCATTTTAACAACTTTAAGATGCTCTGGACAGGAGGCAAAGATGAGACATGAATGGCAGAAGAGAAAAATCATATAATATTTTACTCAGAATCCAAACCACAGGCATTTTCTATCTATAGGATTTTAAGAAAAAGAAGCAATATTAGAATTTGTTATTGGTGGTGTTTGTTTTCCAGGGAATGTTCTTGTTTCGCTATAATTCTATTTACCTCTAGTCTCATTCAGTCATCCTTGATGTTCAGGATAATGGCCTTTAGTCACCAAGGGAAGAGATAATTAAGATCAGCAAATGCTGTTTACTCTGGGAAAAATGTGGAGGAACACACAGCTGAAAGATTTCTGGAATCAGCAAAACACGGGTATCTGATCAGCCATCGGAAACCAGAAATCCACCGAACCAGAACACCCACTAGAAACCGCCTTCCTTTATTCAGGCAATTCTCCTTTGATTGCTCTTAGAAATTCTTTATTGTTCATTTCTTCAGTACTAAATTTTTCTTCTGTAAGACCTGATAATGTTAAGAAAAGTCTGGAAAATTGGTCACTTAGCTATTTTCTCAAGACCTAGAGCACAGCCATTTGAGCAGGGCGGGAGCCCTTTGGGTCCCTGTCCGTTAAAACCATGCACAGTGTGACCAGGGATCCCCAGGGATAGTCGGCTCTGGAGCTCTCCGTGGGGGAGGTGGAGAATTCCCTGCAAGGGGATGACGACTTTCATCAGGGACTGCTGGGCACACAAGGCTGCAGAGCCAAGACTCAAAGGCAGGTGCATCTCCAGAATTCACCCTCATTGCTCTCAAATGCCTTCTGTGTGGAGAGACATTAATGCCCATGCGGATGGGCGAGCGCGGGCATGCAGGGCACCTTCCAAGAACAACAGCGAGAGCATGGGTAAGTAACCACGTCATCTCATGAGGGCTCTGCAAAGACCCTCACTGAGCTTCATCATTTTCATTGCAAAGCCTTAGTCGTAGGAAGAAGCCGAAATGTAGGATGTCGCGTGAGTTCTGCTATGTCGACTGCGGAACCACCCAGGCTGACGTCATCCCGTAGGCTGCAAGCCTAATCACCTGGGCCAGTGTGCTCGTCCATCATTGGGGCCCCTCCAGTCCTGCCAAGAGGAACCTTACCTACATGTCTCCCCTGAAAGGCACCTGCTTTTCCTAGGAAGAAAGCAATTTCCCAATAAACTGGAAAGATGCCCACGTCGGTTCCAATAAGGCCACTGCTCTCCTGTCTGAGGGGGCCTCTGGCTCCACGGGGGAAGCCGGGGAGCATTTTGCCGGCGAACCCCACGGGCAGTGAGGTGCCTGGCTGTTACCAAGCTGGCGTTCCCAGAGCAGGGGCATCAACGGCTCTTCGAAGGCTCAGGCGTGACTTCCTCTGTGGACACAGACGCCCCGTAGTGTGCAGAGGGAGAAGACCCACCAAATCCCCGCTGTCTGAGCCCCCCGTGGTGGGGCCTCGGGCTCTAAAGCACCGCACATGTTACGCGCCCTGTCATGGACACACAGGCGAGGCCGGGAGTCACCGTGTCCCGTGCCTGGCGGTCAAACCACTCTCCACCCCGCCAGCTCTTATGTGAGCGTTGCTAAAGAGGTTCCGAATCCACGGGCCCCAGCCACAGTGTCCGGCCAAGAAGCCACACTGCGAGCCAAGTCCCGGGACAGCCCGAAGCCTTCCTCAACTGATATCTAGAAACTGGCCCACTTGGGTACAGCAGGGCAGAGGGAGGGAGGCAGGACCCAGGCGGCTAGTGAGGGCCGGTGGGCACGGACAAGCCTGTTCTGGCTTCACTGGCCCAACCAGCCATTTTCGACACATTCCATTTATTTTTTTTATTTTTTATTTATTTTATTTATTTATTAGAGAACGAGCGAGAGAGAAACAGCATGAGAGGGGGGAGGGTCAGGGGGAGAAACAGGCTCCCCGCCGAGCCGGGAGCCCGATGCAGGACTCGATCCCAGGACTCCGGGATCATGACCTGAGCCGAAGGCAGTCGCTCAACCGACTGAGCCACCCAGGTGCCCTATTTATTTATTTTTTAAAAGATTTTATTTATTGAGAGGGAGAGAGAAGGATAGCATGAGAGGGAGGAGTGTCAGAGGGAGAAGCAGACTCCCCGCCGAGCAGGGAGCCCGATGCGGGACTCGATCCCGGGACTCCAGGATCATGACCTGAGCCGAAGGCAGTCGCTCAACCGACTGAGCCACCCAGGCGCCCCACGACACATTCCATTTAGATCGAGAACCTTACGGAACATCCCCACTGCCACCATCAACCATTTCTGAGAACGAAACAAAACAGATATCATGCAGGTTTGTTTCTTTTTAAAATTTCATCTATTCATTTGACAGAGAGAGAGAGAAAGTGAGTACTGCAGAGGGAGAGGGAGAAGCAGGCTTCCTACTGAGCAGGGAGCCCGATTGGGACTCGATCCCAGGACCCCGGGATCATAACCTGAGCCGAAGGCAGACAGTCCACCAACTGAGACGCCCAGATGCCCCGCAGTTCTGTTTTTCTAACCAGGGTGAATAACTGTTAGCATGTCTCCGCTTTTAAAATGCCATCTATATGCCTTTAGTGCAGATTTATATTGGAGGAGAAAGAAAGACTTTAAAAGCAGGCATTTTGTGGCTTTTCTGTATCGCACGGGCAAACCTGTGCCAAAACAGGCTTATATTTTTGAGTCCTGAGCACTCGGAGAAAAACACACAAATTGTTGCCACCACGACCAGGATTGCCCTCGTATTAATTAAGGGACGTGCCAAGTAAACGCAAACCAGTATCTCGTTTTCCTTAGGGAGGGAGTGAGCTACGGCTGCAGGGGAAGGGGCAGCGCTGAGCAGTGGACAACAGGCAGAACACGGTCCTCGGTTGGTGAAGCCCTGGTTTAACTTCCAGAGAAAGATTAGGCTAAAGCTAAAGTCAGGGGAGGGATTGTGAAGGATATTTAAAGACAAGGAGGCAAGTCGTGTAGCAGGCCGGGTTATTGTCCCCATTCTTTCAGCCCTCTGTCCCTGTGTTAGCTGTATAGGTCTGCAGGGCTTGCTAGCCCACACCTGACCTCTGGGCTCAGACAACTCATGTGCCAATGGACTGTGGAAGAAGTGCCAACAGTCAGTTCTGAGCCTGTGGCCCTGAGCCGTCATCTATCTCCACTTGCCCTGGGGCACCGATACCCTTGCTGGAGAAGAATGGGTCCCGAGCAGCCCGTGGTCAGAGGAAGAGTCCCATCTGGCACATACGTGGACCTGCCCTACCCCTTTGAGCTGCCTGCTGACCCCCCTTGTGAGAAGAATGAGAAGGATGCCATTGAGACTCTGTGGTTGCTTGTTACCCAGCAATAGCTGACTGACACAGTGTTGAGACAAGTGTGTGAACCGGGGACGAGGAACGGGAAATCAGGTTATGAAAGCGAATTGGTTTATGCACTTATCTCACACTCTCATCTGCACCCCGTAAGTGTGGACATTTCATCAGTCACATTTGGAAAAGAGCTCCTTTGAAATGTATGTCCAGATCAATTAAGAATTGAGAACCTAGAGGCTGGGGGTGGATGCCGGGTTTTTCTGCTGCTTGTCTGTTTTTCAGGTCCAGGAGCCTATTGCACGGCACGGGGAAGATGCAAACGGGCTGAGTCTATGTTGGCCTCCCCAGCAATACCACTGACTCACGCTGGGATCCGGGAACCACGCTTGGACCCGGCCCTCTTCGGAGACGCGGCAGGGTGAACGCCCCTCATTTCCCTGGCCCATGGGAAGGTGGCCTCCCTGCTCCATGGCTCTGGGTGGTGCCAAAGCCCTCGTCCCGGCCCGTGGACAGGGAGCGCAGGTGTGGGTGCTGCTCTGGGTCCGGGCCTGTGTTCTGGCCAGGACCTGCCAAGGTCCAAGCGCCCGCAACCCCAGGGCTGCCGTGTGCTGTTTGGTGCACACACGGGGCTTGGGGGTCATTTGTTAGCCCCCTCCCACCCCCGCACCCGAGACACGTGGATTTCGCCTGCTGTGTGAAAAAAGATGAGAACCACATTTTTGAGGGAAAAAGCACAAACCCCCATAAAGGAAGGAATCGCCTGCCTCGGGGCTCCCTGTGGTATGCAACCGTAGCGGGTCCACCTGTGGGTCTGATCGCGGGCCTGCCCTACTGAAGGGACCCCCAGGGAGGCAGAGCCCACGACCCGGAACCAGGGGCCCTGTCTGGGCAAATGGAAAGCATAAGGAAGGGGCCAAGAAGTAGCCTGTTGCTAGGGCTTCTGGGCAGGTGACCCCGCCCCAAAGTGGCTATGACCCCAGTTCCTGGGACACGGGCTGGCAGGGGAGGGGGGCTCGGGGGCAGACCCCGCCTGTGCTCTGTGAGCATGCTGCGTCGCTGTCTGGGAATTTTTACCGATTTGTGCATCCCCATTTCACACGGGGCCTCGAAAATGATACAGAGGGTCCCGTCATGGGGACCAAGTGACCCATAAGTGACCGCCGGCTCAGACCAGTGGTCAAAGCAGAAAGCCAGCCCTCTGCATGAGGCCAGGCTGGGCACCTGCGCTCGGGAGAAGGGCACTGGGGCCAGGTGAGGCAGGAGCTGCGGCTCTGGGATGCCCGCAGCGGTTAGACCGGCCAGCTAGCTGGGGGTCCTGCAGCCCAGGGTGTCGGCCAGGCCGGTGGGAGAGATGGCCCCCAGCAGCCTCAGACTGAATGCTGTGACCTCCCTATGAACAGGTGCTCTTACCCACAGTTCTGTTCTTTCTTTCTTTAAGGTTTATTCATTTATTTGAGAGAGAGAGAATGCAAGTTCGGGGAGGGTCAGAGGGAGAGGGAGAGAGAATCTCAAGCAGACTCCCCACTGAGTGTAGAGCCCGACATGAGGCTGGATCTCCCCATCCTGAGATCATGACCTGAGCCAAAATCAAGAGTCAGGCGCTTCGCCGACCGCGCCCCTCGGGCGCCGCTCACCCACAGTTCTGTCTGGGGCCCTGAGGCACAGGGTCCCGTGGCTCGGATGCAGTTGGGACTCAAAGAGGGCCACACACGGTGGAGGCGCCCTCCACGCCGGGGAAACCAGGCGGGTGAGTTGACCTCCCCACGTGCAGACCAGACAGCAGGCAGCGTCTTCAAGGGCTTTTCAAGGGCAGGGACAGGAAGGACCCTGTGCCGGGGAGGCGAGGAAGAGGCAGGGCCCCGAGCGCAGGGAGCTCCTGCCGCAGAAGCCATCCTGAGTATTTCTAAGCAGGGAGGCCTTGCAGAGACAGTGAGGTGTCTGGTCTCTTCGGAGAAGGTGGCCACATGGCGTGAATCTGTGTTACTGCACGAAGGGCAGCTCTTCTCTCAGAAGGTCGCCTACGAGTCACCTTTCCTCAGGGACCCCGTCGGGACCAAGAGGATCTTTACCATCGCCCGACCCTGAATGAACTTGTTAAAGCATTTTTAGTGTAATGAAAACATTAGATCAATTCCTCGCGGTGATAGTTGTCATTAAATCAATAGCCTGTGTCGGCCATCATGCTGACAGACACGCAGCAAGGTCTGCTCACAACGCGGGGGACCGCCCGTGCCCTCTCCAGAGCGGTCGCGCTGAGGGCAGGAGAGATAAAAATCTGCTCTGTCCGCCGTTCGGAGCCCCCCAGAAGGGGACAGAGGTCCTGTCTTGGTGTGGCAGGCGTCCTGAGAACAGCGGGACAATGATGCTGGTGCTTCAGTAAGAAAAGCATTTGCACAGATGACTCGTGCGGACCGTGCAGTGTTTCTCTCACGTCCGCAGTGTTCACACCCGGCAGGAGTCACCGCTCGCTCCATCTTTGTCTCTTCTCCAAATGAGCCAAATAGACCGAAGGAGTCGGGGAAGTAGGAGCAGAAGGAAATCCTGGAGCGGGCACCCAGGGTGGTCCCGGGGATAAGCACCAGTGTTCGTGGGGCTCTGCTCCCCCAGGACAGGCCCCCCGGCAGCAGCCAACACACCCACCGAGAAGGAAGTGGGTTTCAGGAACGCTCAAGCTGGGTCCAGCTGATGTTTTCAGCTTTCAAAGAGGACGTCTGTTACTCAGAGAGGGGAGCTGGTCTAGATGGAGAGATCAAGTTATTCAGGACGCCAGGATCCAGGAGGGTTAAGACCACAAATATCTGTCCACGCACACATAGGCACTCCTCCACAAGTGCACATACCCTGTGGGCAGAATCTGGGGTGGGAACAAGTTCATCATGGATACTGTTGGGGCAGAAGCACGGAAGACCTTGGGGTCGGAGCACGGCAGGGTGGGTGTCTGTGGGTGAGTCTGGGGACCCCGGGAGCTCTGGCCCCATAGAAATGGGCAGATGAGGGTGTGAAGGTCTGGGGTCCCAGTCTGAGTGGGAAAAGGTCCATCTGGAGAAGTAGAGTGAGCTAGAAAGTTGGAACCATTGGTAAGACATAAGCAAATCGACAATCACTTGCAGATGACACCTGGAAAATGCACATGAATCCCCTGAAAGAGTACCAGGGACATGGAGAATTCAGCGCCGTGACAGGCGGGGAGCCGAGTGCAGACATCCACTGTGGACGTGTGAGGGTGGGACATCCCGGTGGAATACCAGTGGGCGTTCGTGCACACGACCGTGAACTCAAGGAAAACCACTGTGTGGAGAGGGACTTTGGAGCTATTGGCGTGGCGTGATGAACGATGCTGAGGCCCTGGCTGGGATCACCGAAATCAAGTATGCGGATGGATTCACCTAATGGAAAAAGGACTCCTGGTTCCAGGGAAGAGCAGAGTGGGCTCTTCCTCCTCTAGGAAAGGCGTCATCTACAGACAGGCTGAGCAGACCAGGGGCCTCCTGCCTGGGCCTGCCAGGGAAGGAAGGCTGACTCAGGATTCGTTTCCTACCATCTAAGCAGGGGCTCACCCATTGCCGGTGCTGGAGAAAGGGTGGGGAGCTGTGGGACTGACAACCGCAGAAGGGCACAGAGACCTTCCTAGCAGGTCCACTCGGCACAGGCCGACCGTGGGTTCTGCTGCCCCAGGCTGCCCCAGACAGAGGCCACCGGCGCCACCGTCCCTCCACCCACCATGGGGCCAGCTGGTGTCTTTGCCTTTTATCCCCAGTGGCCAAGCAGTGGGGGCAGGCAACCTAATCACATCGAGGGAGATGGGACGTTCTGGGTCAGGCTGCCCAAGCTCACTGATGGTGGCCCAACATTCAGGGCTTGGAGTCCGCAGCCTAATAGTCAGCACCAGATATTTAAAAAACACGTCTCATGCTGCTGTAGGACAATGAAATCACATCAGCCAGTTTTACAGCTAAGGCCCATGGGCTTCAGCTGCTCTAGGGGGCTGTCTGGCCCACGATGTGGTCACATCTCCAATGGGCTTCTGCTTCCAGAGGGCAAGGCACCAAGAGGGGGAATATCTCATCAAGGCACTTACCAGGACAGTGGAGAACCGAGAAGTTCATGGGTGGGGTAAGCCTGAGCCCCCAGCGCTCAGACGTGGGCAGAGGAGGGAGCCCCCAGAGCAAGGTGGAGGAGGGGTTCACAAGGAAACCAGGAGAGCATGACAGCAAAGACCCGGAGAGCGCAAGCGCAGAGCGGCGCGCTCGCCAGCCCAGCTGAGAGGCGGATGCTCTGCTGGATTTGGCAACACGGGAGCCGGGAGCCGTGGGGGAGGCACGGATTTGGGCCGCCTGTGAACTCAGTCCTTTCCTCTGATGCTTGCCAGTGCGTCCGTGCTCCTCGTTCTGGCTACAGCTTCTCCCCACCACGATCCACAGTCTCTATCTCTATGGTAGCCAGCGGTGCCCAGATGTACTGATGTCTGCTGGCTGCCTGAATCCTGCAGTGATGCGAGAGAGCATGGCACCTAAGGAGGGCCTACAGAGCCAGCCTGCCAGGATCGGACCCAAGCTCTGCCCTCCCAGCGCCCGACCTTGGGCAAAAAAACTTGGGTTCTGCTTCAGTTTCCTCATCTGTCAAATGAGGGTAATAATTTCATCTCCCAGTGTTCAGCTGAGTCCCCCCGCCCCCCAACAAAGGAGTAAGGGCAGAGAGCAGAGGATGCATCAAGGTGGGCACAGGGGCTCAATCTTTTGAGACCCCAGGACACTGTAGAGAGCAGAGCTATGCCTGCTCCAGCCACGCACCAAATCCAGACTGCCACCTGATCTTATAAATAAAGCTTCATGCGGGGGTACCTGGGCGGCTTAGTCGGTGAAGCGTCCGACTCTTGATTTTGGCTCAGGTCGTGATCTCAGGGTTATGGGATTGTTGGATCCAGTCCCGCGTCAGGCTCCAAGCTCAGCGTGGAATCTGCTTGTCCCTCTCCCTCTGCCCCTCCCCCTGCACTCTTTCTCTCCCTCTCTCTCTCAGATAAATAGAATCTTATTTTTTTTTAAGATTGTATTTATTTATTTGACAGAGAGAGACACAGCAAGAGAGGGAACACAAGCAGGGGGAGTGGGAGAGGGAGAAGCAGGCTTCCCGCTGAGCAGGGAGCCTGACTCGGGACTCGATCCCAGGACCCTGGGATCATGACCTGAGCCGAAGGCAGATGCCTAATGACTGAGCCACCCAGGCACCTCTCAAATAAATAGAATCTTAAAAAAAATAAAGCTTTATTTGAACACGGCCGTGCCCAATTGTTTGCATGCTTTCTTTGTTGCAGGTGCGGGTGCCGAGGGCCCTGAAGAGGAAACCGCCCATAGGTCGGCGGCCCCGCCAGCTCATGGGGCTGTGACAGGTCTGAGGAAGGCAAACGGCGCCGAACTTTGCTCGCATGATGTACATGCTGGACACAGAATTTCAGTTCTCAATCCTACGGGTCTCTTGCACAGAGCCTGCCAAGAACAGCCGAAGTCCACAGAAGGGTCTCAGAGGGAAGGTCACCCATCCCAGGGCTCCAGGCGAGGAACCATGTCCAGAGCAGCCTGCTCTGCCAACAGCCAGTCTCGGCAAATAGGACAAGGATTAGGGGGAGAGTGGCAAAGAATGCTGATCTCGTGCATTTTATTGCTAATATTACTCCTAGAACGAGGGCAGGCAGGTTGCCTCCTCTGCCCCGCTGGGGAAAGTTTTCTGTATTCTACTTCTTTCCACGGCAGAACTAGGAGAATAGCTTCGGGGCACGGAGCAGGCAAGTTGCATCAACTGTCAGTGTTCAGGGCCATTTGTGCGAGAGAGACGGGGTTCAACTGGGTGGAAGGGGACTTCCCCTCCCAAGTCTCCCTCCGTGAGCTGGCCTCAAATGGAAGGAAACGCTGAAAGAGATTTTCAAAGAGCAAAACAGAGTGAGAGAGAGAAAAAAGAGACAAAGCCATCGGGGAGGATTTCCCGAGTGGAGCTGGGGCTGGCCTGGGGGAGCCAGGGACACCTACAGAGAGCCACCCTCAGCCCCTCCTTGGTGCCTCAGTTTCTCTCCAGCTCCCACAGCGATGCCCAGGGTCTCGAGACAGACTTCCTCGCTCTCCGCCCCGCTTGTCAGAGCTGTTGCTTCTGCAGCTACCTGGGGACCCCAAGCCCTACACGGGTGGGTCCGAGGCACATCAATAAGTAAGGAATTGTGAGCACCCCAATATATGTCTATTCAAAGCTTTAAACATAGGCTCGAAGACACCTTCGAAATGTACCAGCTATTGTTTTAAGATAAAATATACGTAAGTAGAAGGGCCAATACGTCCTTCCCGGCCCCCTGGGGCTCTGCGCCTTCTCTCCACACACCCGCCTCAGTCTGGAGACCCTGGACTGGCCAGGTGGCCCTGCGTTATCTGGGGGCCACAGTCTGCGTCTGTGACAACTTCATTGCTAAAAAGACTTTTGGAAACCACAGTTGTCGACGGGTCCAGACCCCTTTCTTTTGTCAGAGTTCTCTCATCCCGTGCCTCCCTCCTGCTGCCCTGGATCATCAGGGAAGTTATCTTTGTCTCCGTGCGGCACACGGCTCCTCCCAGGCTCAGTTACATGTTTGCATTTGAGCAGGAACTTTTTGGAGAGGATGCATTCGGGTAAAGAAGTGACGTCAGGCATTGGGTCCAGACAAAGGACGATGCAGGGGTGCCTGCCGATTCTGTGTGGGGTGGGGAGGGGACTACATCTGAGGCTACATGGGAAAGGGGAGGTGATGGGTGCTCTGAGCAGAGTGCCGGCCACACACACCTCCCCTGTGCCACTCCCCCAGCACTCACTCCTCGGTCCCCAGCTCAGGTCACCCCTCCAGCCTTGCTCACACCTGCTTGTGGGCTCCCAGCCCCGCCCCGCCTCCCCCGCCCCCAGCTCCTGGCCACACGGGGCACCGGCAAGACTCCCCACACCCCGGTCCCAGAGCCAGGCCAGGGAAGCCAGACCAGGTCAGGGTAGAGCTTGGACAGGTAGGTGCGTCCTCCCTCTACCCAGAGACCCAGGGGCCACGCGACGGGGCCACAGAGCATCAAGAAGTCAACTGCAGATCTAGATGCAGCCGTGAATCCAGAGCTATCCGGAAGCCTCCAGGCTTCTATCCCAGCACCGGAGGCCTCTCTGTTACAGGGGTCCCGTCCCCACCATGAAGGCAATCACAGGACTGCCATTCTCTGTTCTGTCCCCTGCTTCTCACACCCAGTACCTTGCAAGATGGAAAGAATGCCCCTTCTGCCTTTTGTTCTCCTAACGAGGAGGAAACTTAAACCCCGCTATGGATTCTAGAGTCTGGGGACCAAAGTTCCAGCCAGAACACCAGCAAGGGCATCCGCTGGAATCAGTCATAAGAGATGTCACCCCAGCGCTCCAGGGTGGGTGTGCCGGCCTGACCCCCACAGCTGACCCCGCACCCCCACGCCCACCCCGAAGGGAGGCTAAGAGGCGAAGGGGCTGCCCAAGCCACGGCAGGCCCGGGACGCTCAGCCGGCTCTAAAGCAGGACCCACGCCTGGGCCTCGCTGAGCCCCGAGGACTTCCCGGTCGGGTGCCCCGGGGCCGAGGAGAGGGCTGTCCAGCAGCCGCACTCACCTCCGCAGAGCACGTCGGGGTCCTGAGCACCAGGGCCCGCGCCGGCCACGCCAACAGGGCCAGCAGGACCACGATCAGCAGCACTGACCCCGTGCTTCACAGCGGCAGTCCTCCGAAGCTGGCCTGCTGCTGAGCGCCCGCAGGGAGCGGCACATGTCACCCGTCACCTGGACACCGTGCCCGCCCTGCAGCGGCCACGCCTGCGTCCGTGACCAGGTGCCGGCAGCTCGCCTCGGCTCAGCTGGTCACCGCCCCCTTGGCCCCATCCCTGCCCACACCCCGCCCCCCCGCCTCCATCCCAGGTCCCCTCACCCCCGGCCCTGCTGCATCAGCTGGGTCAGCTCTGCGGTGCCGACGACGGCCCCTGGGAGCTAGAGCTGGCCCCTAGAGCCCCAGGCTCCGGTGCACGCACTCCTGAGTGCAGATCCTCACCCTGCAGGTGAAGGTGTGCGTTCACGCTGGTCACTTGGAGCCTCTGGGCCTTGTTCTTGGTACTGCTACGGGGGCGGAGGAAATGTCCTCCTGGGGGCTCTGAGAAGAGCCTAGTAGTGGTGGCGTCCCCCACGGGCCTCCTCTCCAGGTTCCCGTGGGGAAACTTGCCCTGTCCCCCCACCCCGTTCTCCAATGTCCCCTGTACCCTTCCGAAGGTCCTGTTCCTTCCTACTTTATCCCGCCCACCCCAGAGCCAGGTGCAGGGAAAAGGGTGATGCATTTAGTATCACATTTATATTTTAACAGGACACTGCTTTGATAAATCAGCAGGGCATCTTTTTATTCAAATGGGTCTCATGGAAATCCCGATATGAAAAGCAGCGAAGTACCAGCCTCCTCCTATTCCTGGGTCTCCACCCACACATTCCTCGCTCTCCAGGGCCAACTCTTCCCACCCAGCTGCAGGCTGCAGGGGCGAGGTTTAGGTGGAGAAAGCAGGTAAGTATTTTTGGGCAATTTCCCCAAATTCACCTGATGTCCGTTTTCTGGGAGTATGCAGCAGGTGCTAACTCTGTCTAGTTGGGTTGTGAATGCTCGTCCCCTTGCTAGTAAGACAATGCTAGCTCAGTGAAGATGCAAGTGGGGGTGCATCTGGGCGGAAATGGAGGGGAGAGATGAAAGAAAGAAAGGGGAAAAAAGGGAAGAGAAAAGGAGGGAGAGAAGAAGGGAGGGAAGGAAGGAGGGAGGGATGTCTCAAGATTACTTGTAACTTCTGCCCCAGCCCCGACTGGCTGTTCTTCTAGGTACCTTGGTACCGTTTAGTGGAGAAGAGTATTTGGAAGCCAAGTTTGGGGGGCTCACTGTTTATTGTTACTGGGATGTCACTGTTCCCAGGCTCTTTCAGTAGAAGAAATGTGTGTATGGACCAGCAGGCACACACTCACCTACCACACACATCTCGAGGTCCGAATTGACACAAGACCTCCAAGCCCGATCCAGCACACCTCAGATTCTTCCTGACCTCCCTTTCCGACACTGTCCCTTCTCCAGCAGCACGAAAGCTGGCCCCCGTTTTCGCCAGTGTTTCTTTTCATTTCCCTGCAAACGCCCCCAAGCCTCCGCAGTTAGCCATTCACTCCTGCTTGCCTGCTGGGGGCCAGGACACTATCTTTCATCAGGGCAGCGGCGTGCCCGGTCAGGGATGGCCACCAGGCGATCGGGGATGGCCACCAGACGATCGGGGATGGCCCCCTGGTGATCGGGGATGGCCACCAGACGATTGGGGATGGCCACCAGGCGATCAGGGATGGTCACCAGACGAAGTTTGGGTGCTGAGTTGTAAGCAGAAGGAGCTGGGTGGGACTTCGGAAAAGCTCATTAAAAGTGGGAATGATGTGATGTGAAGCGGGGCCTGGGGGCGAATGGTCAAGAAGGAATTCTTGAGATATCTTCAGTGCAAAAGGTGTGGTTTTATTAAAGCAGGGCGACAGGACCTGTGGGCAGAAAGACCTGCCCTGGGGTTGTGAAGAGTGGCCCATTATATACTTTCAAGTCGGGAGGGGGTTAGGGACAAGGTAAGTCTCTAAGGAATTTGGAAGCAAGGTTTCCAGGGGCTACCCTCGAGGGGTTACCTATTGTTAGAAAAAGGTCATTTACTACTATCTAGTAAAATCATAGACATGAGACCCTTCAGATGTGTACGGGTGGGCCATATGCTTGGAGGATGATTGCTAACATGTATCTTGAGGGGGCAGAGATAAAGGAAATTTCTAAAGGGATTTTTACAGGATCCTGGAGGTCGGGCTAATGTCAAGCTAAGGTTGCCTTTTGCCTCTAGCGAGGTATTAACTTCAAGGTCGATGAGTTCCTGGAGGTTGGTCACTCTGCCTGTCCCAAGGACTTGCCAATTGGCTGCAAGTTGTAAGGAGATTTAATTTTTTCTACGTTTCTTTTGCTTTTGTTCTCCACATCAGGAAGGTGGCTGCAGTGGGTCCTTCTTGCCTTTCCTTTGTTCTTTCTGCTTCCTCCCTGGAATGTGGATCTGATGACTAGAACTCCAGCAGGCGTCCCAGACCCTGAGGCTGGCTTGAGGCTGGAAAGCAGAGAGCAGACGCAGAGTGAGAACCCAGGAGCCTGGATCCTGAGGCCTCTGTGCCGATTCCATACCAGCCCTTAACTGTCAACTTTTGGCCTTCTTTTCATATAAGGAAAAACGTAAATCCCTGCAGGTTTAAGCCATTGTTCTTGTTGGTGTATGTTGCTGGAAGCTGAATGAAATTCCTAACTGAAGGAAGCAGAGAGGTGATCGTCCCCCTCCCGTCAGAGTCTATTTAGTCTGTAGTGCAGAAGTGGGAGCCCCAGTGAACCCCAGCCTCTTGGCCCAGCGGGTTGGGGGGGCAGCACCCCATTCCAGAGGAGCCAGTCAGTAAGCTGGGCTGGGCCAGTGTAGTTGTTGGAGGTGAGACCCAAGGACCTTGCTGAAGAGCCAGGAGGAAGAGGAAAATGGAGCATGGGGTGGGGTCCCATGCAACCCCAGAGAGAGCAAAGGAGCCAGAGGGGGGTGAGTGAGAGCCTTCTAGACACCATGCAGTCTGGCTTTCCTTCCTCAGCTCTGGGGGTCTCTGGACCTTTCATAAGCACCTGTTTTCTCCTATCTGCAGGACCACCATCCATCTATTACACAGTCTACAAACCTGGAAGTCTTCCCTAGCAACCCCCCTCCCTGGGCCCCATACCTAATGCCTGACCAATCTTCTTGATTTTGTCTTCTAAATATTTCTGGAAGGGGTCTGTTTCTCTCCATCTCCGCCACCACCATCTGCTCCATGTGTAGCCACAGCAGGTCCTGAGCAGTGCGCCTGAGCCCCTTGGCCCATCCCACTATACCCCCTATGCCGCCAGAGGGAGCTTTTCTCAAACAGGCCTTAGGATGCGATGAAGGTGGTGTTTCCAGTAAAGGGGGCTATTCAGTAAGTGGTCTTGGAGTATACATTACACCAAGCAAACTCCAGATGGATTAAGAAACAAAACCATAAAAGTACTAGAATGGGTTATGGAAGAATATTTTTTATATAATTGCAGAATGGGGCAGGACTTTTAAACTAGTACCAAAACAGAAAAAAAAAATCCGTAACACAAAAGAAAGAGAACACTCCTATAATCATTTCTTTTTCAGTAATCTCTATGCCCAATGTGGGGCTCGAACTCATGACCCCGAGGTCAAGAGTTGCACACTCTACAGACTGAGCCAGCCAGGTGCCCCAACTCCTATAATTATTTACAAAATAAAATGAAACCAATAGGCAGAGCACAGAGGACTTTTACGGCAGTGATAATGTTCCGTGTGATACTGTAACTGTGGATACAAGTCGGTATACACTTGTGCAAGCCTGTAGGCTCAGACCCTAACATAAACTATGGACTCCACGTGATGATGACGTGTCAGTGTGGACTCACCAACTGTCACAAATGCAACAAATGGGGGCGTGTTGATAATGAGACCGGCCATGGGGGGCGGTGCACAGCGTATGTGGAAAGTCAGTAATTCTGCTCAAAAACTGCCCTAAAATATATAGGCCACTCAAAACAAAACGCCTTAAAATCTAACGACCCACTTGAAAACCGAGTAAGGGTTTGAATGGAAAGACTAGCAAAATGAAAGACCTGGTAACACCACAAGTTGGTACTGGTGTGACAAAATGTCAGCCTCCTACGTCGTGAACGGGGGTGGCCTCCGTGGAAGGCGATCTGGTGGTGTCCAAACAGACCGTCACGTGACAAATACGCATACGGGGTAACCCCCGGATTCCACTTCTAGAATCTGTGCCACACGTCCACTTGCATGGGACAGACGGTTCAGGGTCACGCACGACAGACCGTTGTAACAGCCATGGTCGGAAGTAAACCACCCGCCAGCGGGCAACGGTGCGGTACGGTGTGACGAGCCGCCGTCAGGAAAAGGAAGTAATTATTTTCATGTACTGCTATGGGATCGTCCCCAAAATGTATTTCTAAGTTAAAAAAAAAAAAAGATTCCAAACCATGTGTCTAATGTCACGTGCTACTGATGGGGAGCAGACCTTGTCACCCCAGATTATGCCTCTTTGGCATAACGATCATTCTAGGTTGATTATTTTTAAGAAACTGCAGATTCAGGAAAAGCTCTTCACTTTCCCCTCAGCTGCCTGAATTTACACTGGGAAGGGGACCTGGACCAGGAAAGAAGCTCTTGCCAGAGATTCCTCCCTACCTAGGAAACTTACCTGCATCACGGGGCAACCTGTGTTTTCCAGACACCTCTGCCTGGCCTTCCTCCCCCGTGCGGCCCTGGATCTCACCCCTTCCTTCTGCTCAGCATGTTATATAAGCCTCAATCACCTGGCTGCCCTTTGGGTCTCATATTTTGGGGGCTCCTATATGTTCAAAATTTTTCTCCTGCTAATCTGTCTTATGTCAATTTAATTATGAGACCAGCCAAAGAACCTAGAAGGGAAGAAGGAAAACTCTTCTGCTCCCTCACTTCCGAAGAGCTTTCAACAAGATGCCTTTAGGGTTTGCTTTCCTCCACTGTGGCTGGAGCCAAACAACCCAGGAAGCAACCAGGCTGTGTGGATGCAGAGGACCTCTCAGGAAGGACTGCGTTCTCCCAGCAGCCTCTGTGGTGTGGCAACACTTTGCTCTTACAGAAGACCTACAGTAGTGCCTATTTTCGCTAAGTAAAAGAAATCTGAAGAGCAAAAATAGCACTGAGTGTTTGTTTCACGGTGAGCCCTCTCTAATATGCTCTACTTTCCGACATCGAGGAAATGTGTACTAGTCTTTCGTAAAAGCGAGGTGGCTTAACTCGAGCTTTCGAAACGTGAGGGACACCTGTACGCTCCTGTTACTCTGTAGGAATAACGTGCTGTTCACGTAACCCTGCAGGTGCAATCTGCTGCACAGAAGAGGGTCTGCTCAAGCCCACCCTGTGGGCGTCACGTGACGGGAAGGGAAGCCTGGGGTCATCCTCTGACAGTCACCTTCGCTGGGAATAGAACCTACTGGTGCTGCTGGGAAGCCCCAAGAGAGGGTGGGCTGGAATTTTCCCAGGCATAGAGTTTGCTGCCCCAGCCTGCAAGGGGGGGGATTCACAGCCCCCCTACCCTCATCCTCCCTCCCCTCCCCAATCTCCCTAACTCCACCCCTACCCTCCCCGCCCTCTCCACCCCCACCCCCCAGTACCCCTCCCCACCTTTCCCTCCCCTCCACCTCCCCCCATAGGTACCAAGGTGGGTGGGCAATGCTAGAAAAGCCAGCAGGTGCCAGGGACAGACCCCACAGCTGCCCTGCCTCCTCCTTGCCCCCGAAGCTGCCAGGAGGCTGAGACTCTTTTTTTTTTCTTAAGATTTTATTTATTCATTTGACAGAGCGAGAGAGCACAAACAGGGGGAGCGGAGGGAAAAGCAGGCTCCCTGCTGAGCCAGGAGCCTGATGCAGGGCTTGATCCCAGGACCCCAGGATCATGACCTGAGCCGAAGGCAGACGCTTCACCGACTGAGCCACCCAGGCGCCCCAAGCCTGAGACTCTTGAGAGAAAACCAGCTGAAGTGCCACATGGCCATTTCTATTTAAAATCAGTGTATTCTGGGGCATCTGGGTGGCTCAGTCGACTCTTGGTTTTGGCTCAGGTCATGATCTCAGGGTCTTGAGATCAAGCCTCACATTGGGCTCTGTGCTCAGTGGGGAGTCTGCTGGAGATTGCACTTTCTCTCTCTCTCTCTTTCAAATAAATAAATAAATACATCTTTAAAAAATAAATAAAATCATTGTATTCCATTTTAACTGGATGCCATCAACGTGTATTAACATAGCATTTCACATTTAAAGGTTTTGTGGCAAGGTAGTGCTGAGTTGACCCTCAAGGCAAGAAAGAATGAATAAGAGAAAAAGCCAATAACCTCACCCCTCTGAGGTTTAAAGCACCATCTCATTTACTGGGAGAGGTATTTTTCTTTCATTGAATTGTTTTGTCTCTTTTACTTAGACTGGAAACCTCCTGGGCACGGCCGGCGTGACCCTCTGGCCCTTAGCATAAGCAACAATAACCACTAATGTTAAAGAAGCACACGTCATCGCCTGAATATCTGAACAGATTCACAGACGTCTGAGAGGAAGAGTGACCCCCCCACCCCCCTCCGGCTCAGGGTTCCTTCCCGGTGCAGACAAGAAGTGAGCCCTTCTCCGCGGTGTCCTCAGACAAAGTGGGTGCCGGGGCCCACCGGGGGCTGGGGACGCCCTCTCTATGCCCTGCACGCGCACGAGCTTTTGTTTCTAAAAAGCGTCGTCCTTACTTGTGGCAGGGACCCCTGGGGCCCCAGAGTGCTGGACAATTAACCCAGCTGATGAGCAAAGGAGGGAGCTCCCTCCTCTGGGTGAGGACACTGGCCAGGAAAAGCTTTTCCCTAAGCTGCCGCAAAAGAACCCTAGAAAGAGAAAAGGAAATGAGCTGAGAATCTGAGAATCTGCTCCCTTTCTCCCAGCTCACCTTCCTCTCTTCAACGTATTTGCCTGACAGAATCAGGGTCTGTGTTTTCTGGGAGAAATACTGCTGCTGTGGGAACCTTTCAGGACCTGCCTCCCCACGGCCCCACACCCCCCCCCCCCCGCCCCGAGCTGACGCCCCAGTGCGCGGGCTGCCTGGGAGCTGGGACAGGGAGCCACAGGGACACCTGGACAAGCAGCCCCACTGGGGACCAGGGCCCGGGGATGGAGCCAGTGGTCACACTGAGGCCTGGGCCACATGGCTCTGACCTCGAGCTGCTTGTCGTCCCCAGGCCCCCGAGCCAGGCATTGCAGAGAGCAAACAGGTCCAAACTCTGTGATTTCAGGAGAGTTTACTAACGGGCCTGGCCGCTTGAAGCAAAGTGGGAAGGACAGTGCCGTCCCTGGGACCCTCGACAACTCTGAGCCCAGAAGGACGACCGGAGTTCGGAGAGGACAGTTGTAACAAAGCTGACTTCATAAAACGTGGCCTTCAGTGAGGGACGCGCGCCCCCCTTGCCAACCCGCTAGGAGTGGGCCTGTGTGCCCCAGCCTCGGGCCACTGCGCCGGCCCTGGAGGGCTTGGAGCCGAGGGAGGCCCCCGTGGGTGGGTCTCCAGGGCTCAGGGAGGGCTGGGGAGGGCAGAGGAGAGGTCCTGCACGGAGGCCTGGGGTTGAACCCTTCCTGCCCAGCTAAACAACGCACTGAGTGTTTGGATGTCTCTTATCCCCTCTGTACCCCGCCGCGCCCCCTCCTCCCCGTCTGGATTACACAGCTCAGCTCATGGCTCCTACCACACCCCCTCCTCCAGGCTGGCCCCAAGTTGCTCCAAAGATACCAACATAATGGCAACTCAGACCCAATACCCAAGTGGCAGCCCCCCTGCCCTCAGGGTAAAATGCAATGTCCTTAGCGCTGGTGTGAAAGTCCGGCCGCCGGCCTCTCTCTCTGCCACTGGGTTTATGTTCCCTATCATCTTTCTTCAGACCTGTGCACCTCGTTTACAGTGTCCCCTCAGGCTGGTCCTCCTTTCCCAGACCTTTCCTTATTCGTCCAATTGCTCCTGGCCCTTCAAGATTTGACTCAAGTGTCACCTCCTCCAGGAAGCCTTCCCTGAACACTTGCCTGCCCTCCCGTCCGAGGTTGGGTCTGGCTGCGGTGCCCCCAGGGCTGTGCCCAGTGTCTCTGTCAGACGCCCCCTTCCGTCCGCACTGTGATGGCCCCTGCCAATCCGTCTGCTGGGAGGAGACCAGGGGCTGGGCCGAGGACACTGGTCCAGAGCTTCTGAATGCACCCGTGATGGCCGGACCTGAGCTGCTCACTGTGTCTGCAGGGCTCCATCTTTCCAACGATAAAAAGGAGGATATTATTAAGTGAACTCCAAGAGCATTTCCAGCTTGAACATTTCATCAATTGTCCTTGAACTAAAAGCCACGAGAAGCAGAACTTGGCTTGAGAGGCCGCTGTTCTCATTGGCTGCCCTCGGTGGGTCCCACCCCGACTGTGACCTTGGCCAAGCCCGCGGGGGGAGGGGGGCCCGCAAGTCTCCAGCTATCAGGAAACTTCCCCAGCAGCAGGCAGGCTACCACTCCGCTCTCGCTGTCGTAGGGGTTTGGGAACATATGTGCCCGCTTGCCTGAGGCACCGGAGGGCTGGTTTAACAGACTCACGCTAGGGAAATACGTGCGAATGGGTCATAATACTGTATTCGCATTTTGCATGTTTCCCCGTTTCCGCTGGAAATAATCAAGGCTGTACGGGTAGGGATGGTCCTTCCCGGAAACAGGCCGTGCCCGGTGTGGGTGTGCTGGGGAGCACCTGGGGAGGAAAGCTGTCTGAAGGGAGAGGCGGGCTGGTGAGAACCCAGTGCCCCGGGGGCTGTGTGGAGGCTGAAAGCAGGGCCGCCCCGCGGGAGGGGACCAGCTTGCCTCTCCCTTCAGCCGCAGGCCTCGCCTTCTCTCTTGGCTGCGCCCCGGGTTGCATATGTGTCCACACTGAATTATTCTGGGGGGATGTTAACGTGGATCAAAGCAGCACATGTAGAGGGTTTAAAAGGCCAAATGCTCGGGCGACCCGGACCTGAGCCGCGCAGCTCCCATCCCGCCCGAGGCTGCACCTCTGACGTCCGCCCCGGCCCTGGGTTCCGCCTGCACATGGATGCCCTGCCCGTCTCACCCCACACAGCGGCCCCAGCAGCTTCCCGGTGGGTCCCCGGCTCCATCGGAACACTCGTCTCTGGGAAGAGCGATCTGCTCCTCCCCTCCCTGCTGCAGAACCCGCGGGCTGCTCTGGGCCTCAGAGCTCCAGGTCTGGCACCTCCTGGGGTCTGTTGGAAACGCCTAGTGAAGGAGCTTCTGCCCCACAAGCCGGTCTGTCCTGGGCTTGGAGTCACACAGCTGGGAAAGGCCCTCCCCACCCTGGACCTTGGGGGTCCGGGCTGGACAGCCTCCAACGACCCTCCCAGCCCCTGGCGGGCCCGGCTCCACATGGGTGGGGCGAATCTTCAGGGTCCGCTGGGGGTAGGTGTGCGTGCAGGCCCTCAACGGACAGGAAATTGTCATTCTTGAGACTTTTTTCTTTGTTTGGAGTCTGAGTCTCAGCGATTGTGCACTCTAAACCCTTGATTTTTCTGTATGAGAAAACGGAGGGCCCAGTATGCCCTGTGGCTTGTGAGAGGCTAGAGAAGTGGTCGGTGCGGAGAGACTGGACAGGCCCAGGACCACCGCCAGAGCAGAATGAAACACCACAACCCACAACAGCCAGGCCTGGAAAGCATCCCAGCACCCAGCGACCAGCCCAGGAGCCAGCCCGGCTCGCAGGATGTCAGAACTCTGTCCCCAGCAGCCAGCTCAGGAAGCCCCATATCAGGTGGGCCAAAACGGCCAGACTTGATCAATAAGAGCCAGCTACCCAACCCCCCCGCCCCACCTCCAGCTGAGGGCCAACGGGAAAGCCAGATCCACTCCCCCGACCAGTCCTGTAGGATCCTGCTTCCAGTTAGCCATCCCAGGGTCTCCACGCCCACGGCCCCCGGTGGGGCGCCCCTGACCCCCTTCTCCACCGTGAGGCTGTCCCACCCCGTGCCTATCTCTGCGTCCCCACCGAGCACGCCCGACGGCCGCAGAGCCTGCGCTCCAGCCGGCTCTGAGCCAGCAGCCTCTGCTTCTCTCCCTTGGACCTTCTTTTACTTCCAAAGCGGCGGAGCAAGGTTTAGCCACCAGGCCTCTGGAGCCTTCCCGCGAGCTTTCCCGACGAGCCAAGCCATCCAGAGGCTGGCTGCCCGCTGCAGTAGGCCGCCAGGAGCCGCCCAGCCTTTGGCATTGTTTTCCCTCGAAACAGTCATTTAAAGCTCCAAACAATCAACTACGGCTGAACTTCTTGAGAATTATTTTCGGACTTGGCATTTCCCGGCTGCACATAACCCATATTTAGCCACGTTTATATTTGGAGTTCCATCCCCGCCGAGTTGTTTGCACACATTTTACTTTGCAGCTCTTCTCTCACGTTGATGGGCCCCATTCCCTCCCCACCTCCGCAGTAGCTGGGGCGCTGCCCGCTTCCTGCTGGAGGCTCAGATGTCTCCAGCCTGTTTTGTACCGTGCTAGGGTGCCCTCAGGTGTGAGAGGCTGCGCTGTGTTTGAGTCGCCGCGTTCAGTCACTAACATGCAGTTCACGCTAGGAAGTCGAGTTGATTTAGAAATCTGACACATCACTTTTATGGTAAAATCTCGTGAGCTTTACAAGGCATTCCATTAAAAAAAGTTTTAAAGAAATAATATTTATAATTCTAAACTCAAGCTCTTCTTTTTTACTTTTTAAAAATTTTATTTATTTATTTGAGAGAGAGAGAGAGAGAACAAGAGAGAGAGCACAAGCTGGGGTAGGAGCAGAGGGAGAAGCAGACGCCCCCTGAGCAGGGAGCCCGAAGCAGGACTCGATCCCAGGACCCTGGGATCATGACCTGAGCCAAAGGCAAACGTTTAACCGACTGAGCCTGCCAGGCGCCCCTAAACTCAAACTCCTCTTAAAAACAAATACTCAGTGAACAACCTCCGAGGGGAAGAAAAGTATAAAACCCCAACATCTAATGAGAAAAAGTGTTAATTTTGTAAGAAATAAATTCTCACTGATTTTTTTTTTTTAAAGATTTTATTTATTTATTTGACAGAGAGAGACACAGCGAGAGAGGGAACACAAGCAGGGGGAGTGGGAGAGGGAGAAGCAGGCTTCCCCGCAGAGCAGGGAGCCCGATGTGGGGCTCGATGTGGGGCTCGATCCCAGGGTCCTGGGATCACGACCTGAGCCGAAGGCAGACGCTTAACGACTGAGCCACCCAGGCGCCCCAAATTCTCACTGATTTGTGAGAGTTCCTAGGATCAGGATCTGTCGCTTTATTACTAGTGTTCCACGAATCTGAGCTATGGGAACTATTGACTTTTGACCAATAATTTGGCCCGTCCCAAGTGGTCTTTTCTAGCTTATTTCCTGCCCTTCTCACGGGAAGGCTGGGCGAGCGGTGCGTTTTACTCCTGCTCCTCGGGATCCTCCGCCGGAGACTCGGCACATGGCTTGCTGGAGCGCCCCGATGACCGTGGCATGCCCCCTTGTCCTCCACGTTACCAGAAGAGTTAATGTATACAGATGTCCGCAGACAGCTTTGTAAATCCAAGGAGGGACGTCACTGGTCCTGGGGGAAGGGGCAGGGGAGCTGGGGACAGGGGACTCAATTCCCTGTCGGAAACTTTGCAGAACACAGATGCTTGGGCCTCCCTTCCTTCCCCAAAAAGTGCAGCCCACACAATATGGAATAGAGAGTTCTTCAAAAGTATCCAGGCTCATTTGCCACCAGGGAGCATGGACGGGCTCACTGCTGTTTCTCTGCCTTCAAGCCACTCCCATGAGTCCTGGGGCATGCCTTTGTAGAAGAAATTCTCAGAACACATGACATCAGTGACATCAGGTTAAAATTAACATTCAGGAGGCCTCCAAAGGGGAGGTGGGAGGGGCGAGCAGAGGCCGGTGAGCGGCCGACTCAGGTGATCACCATTTGCACCCCTCCCCACCTGGCCAAGTCCCGCCCCTGCCCCGGCCACTCCCACAATCTGAGCCCATTTCCTTGATTGCAGGGAGGCGGGGACCCTCGGAGCAACCTATGCCTGGTCCCCAAATTGCACAGAACGTAGGAGGAGAGACAGGAGACAGTTTCTGGAAATAAATTATATACATCACAACGGGGGTTGCAAAAGGGCGATGGAGGAAAACATAGTCAAGAAAGCAGGCTTGAGGTTTGAGACTCCGGTTTTCTGGCTCCAACATGAGCTCCCGAAGCTAAGAGACACGGGGGAGACCCCTGGATTTCCCGCTGCTGTTAAACCGAAAGCCATTTCATTTGTTTCAAAGTGTTTTAATCAGATTTTAAACATGCCTCACCACCGGAAGATGAAAGGAATGTTCGCCGGAGTAATTTTTCATAGTCCTGCTCTTTTTTGTCCAACTAGATCAATAAACTAATGGGTACCTAGGAAAATGACTGCGTTTTGTATCTGTGGGAGCTTCAAAAGGCAAGGAGATGCTGGATTCTTCTAAAGTTACGGAGCAGTGTTTTGCACGTCGAAATATGTACATACTCATTTATCTTCAAAGCCCTGAAATGATGGCTTCTGAAGAGATCACAGCTTTTCCCTTCCGTTTACATCAGTCAAGGCCTCCTTCCCCAGAAGGTGGGAGAGGTTCTTTTTGCTGCACAAAGTGGGCAAGATTCTGGGATGGGCTCATATGTCATGAATACTCCTTAATTGCAAAACTCTGCCTGAAAGGCTACATGCCCCCCCAGCCCCGGGAATAAGCCCCCACTCAGGGTGAGATGGAGCGCTTGGCGGTCACACACGGGGCTCTTCAGAACCTAGCAGCGGACCCACGAATGCCCATCAGCCCCGAGCAGCCGGGTGTGTCTGTGCTGATCAGCCTGGGTCTCGGGGTCCCGCCAACCTAACTGGTGGCCACGTCTG
Source organism: Mirounga leonina (assembly GCF_011800145.1). Lineage (NCBI taxonomy): Eukaryota > Metazoa > Chordata > Mammalia > Carnivora > Phocidae > Mirounga > Mirounga leonina. Next base: position 3,520,820 of record NW_023270680.1, read on the forward strand.
ACCAGAAGGGCTCCTCGTGCACTGAAGACGCAGAAACAGGATAACACACGGGCTTGTGTTGATTCTCGGGTCCCCAGAGCTCATTTCCATTTCGTTTTAACACTCACTGATGTACTGGGAGCTTCCGAGAAGAGCAGCCTTGACGGAATAAATGATTAAGTTGAGAAGTTGGGTGTCCAAACAGGCATATCTTTCTAAATTGCAAATCATTCACTGGTTCACAGACTAGCTGTGACAAGCACATTGCATTGTTTAAGAGGCCTAAGTGGGTTTGCTCTGCTCCTGTAGATCAGCCCTAATGCTCTCCCAGCAGGAAATTTATTGCAAAAAAAAAACCCAAAAATCATTCTTTCTTTTTTTTTTTTTTTTAAAGATTTTATTTATGTATTTGACAGAGAGAGACACAGCGAGAGAGGGAACACAAGCAGGGGGAGTGGGAGAGGGAGAAGCAGGCCTCCCACCAAGCTGGGAGCCTGATGCGGGGCTCGATCCCAGGACCCTGAGATCATGATCTGAGCCGAAGGCAGACGCTGAACGACTGAGCCACCCAGGCGCCCCCCCAAAAATCATTCTTACTGGAAAGGAAAAAAAAATACATCTTTCACCAAATAATGAAAGATAAATATCTGACGAGTCACATTTCAGTTGGAAAGGGACTTATAATGTGTGTCCCTGTTTGGTCTACTGTCTCCCTACGTAACTCATGGAAACTGTGTGTGAGAATAAAGGAGAATACGAGGTTAATAAGATTTTTCATTTCATACTAGTTTGAAGTTACTGCTTTGGAGCACTAAAAAAAAAAGAAGAAGAAGAAGAACATGATGAAAAAAATCTGTCACCTCAGTTATTTTATTTTTGTAAACATCTTATTTTTAAGTAATCTCTATGCCCAACGTGAGCCTCCAACTCACAGCCCTGAGACCAAGAGTTTCACGCTCTACCCACGGAGCCAGCCAGGCGCCCCGCAACTCAGGTATTTTAAATGAATGAAAAGAGTAGATATTTACAAGAAATGTGAAGTATGTTTTTCTAAACTGAAAAATCCCTTTGTAATGCAAGCAAACAAATTCTGACTTTAAATTATCCAGCTCACCAATTTGGAGTTTTAGAGATCTTGCTTTCCTTAAGCAGAATATCCTGCACAGAATGGTTTGAACTCATCTGCTCCCACCCCTGTCTTCCCTCTGAATAAACGGAACGGAGAGAGAGTGCGTAACAGTGAATACAACCACTTCTGGAGAAGTCCAAATTTCTCGACATTCTCAAAAGGATTAGAATAATGGTGTTATTCAACCCTTTGTATGACAAGATCTCTACTTGTCCTTCCTCCTCTTCATCAAAGGGGTTACAATGTTCAGAAACAAGACTAGAGATTCAAATTGTGGACTTGGCTGGTTTTGGAACATTTACAGATCTTCTTCCACTTACAATGCAGTCATGTTCTGGTAAACACACTGTAGGTTGAAAATATGGTAAGTAGACAATGCATTTCACACACCTAACCTACCGAACGTCACAGCGCAGCCCAGCCCACTTTAAGTGTGCTCAGAGCGCTCACATTAGCCCACAGTTGGGCCAAGTCATGTAACACGAAGCCTGTTTGACAGTAAAGTGTCGAATATCTCCTGGAACACACGGCCCGCTGTCCTGAAAGTGACGGACGGGACGGCTGTGTGGGTGCAGATGGCTGTCGGTGTTTCGGCCGTGGCCCCTCGTGATCGCGTGGCAGCTGGGAGCTGCGGCCCCCGCCCGGCATCACGGGGGGAGGATCGGACCGCGTATCGCTGGCCCGGGAAGAGATCCACATTCAGAACTCGGAGCACGGTTTCTGCTGAGTGTGGATCGCTTTCGCCCCATCCGTGAGGTCGAAAAACAGCGTAAGTGGGACCATGGTTAGGTCTGAGACCATCTGTATTCAATTGTTAATCCAACTAACAGATGATCTTGAATAATTTCTGTTTATAAAATGCATTACATATTAGTCAAAATACGAAACAGGCCTACCTCCTCAAACCACGTTCCAAAACGGGTCCTTTCTTGGGGAGCAGTCCATGCAGTGCTGCCAGCCACCAGTGGGGGTGACATGACAGTCACCAAGAGGGGAACTCGAGTGGTGTCAGGAGCCTACCGTGATACTGTCAGGGCATCCAAGAAAGGCAAACTATGTGTTCTCTTCACTGTTTTCTTTCCAAACATGTTTGATGACCCATCGTTTATGAACATTTGCATTCTCTGAGAGGATTCTTTCATATGCCACTGAGCTACTTCAACATAAAGCATCCATCATGGATTAAGAGGGACAAGGTCCTATATAAAGAATAGTTATATCTTAATTGTCTTGAAAGCGTGGCATGGGAAGTGAAAATTCAAAGGTCAGAAATTCTACTTTGTTTTCCTTATTTTTCAAGAACTCAAGAGGCCAACAACATTAAGATTGATAGAAATACATTTTCCTTGTCTCTTGTTGCACATTATACTAAACAGGAAAAGATGTCAAGCTGACAGGACTTCATGATGTTTTCTATCTAAAGGTGAATTGCCTTAGTATGCCTACTAACAGACATACTACCTTATAGGTAAGAGGACTAACAGACAAATCATGAAAGAGGTCATTATGAAGGACCGTGGACATTGGAAAGCATGTTTAACCTCAGGAGCAATCAAGTACAAAGGAAACCCCAACTGAGATGTTATGATCCACCAGTCGAATTATGACAGACAAAAAATGTATTAATCACAAGAAGTGCATGAGAGATGATACATCGATCCAATCTTTCTTGGGGGCAGGGGAAATGTAGACAAGGATTCAGGAGCATTAAAAATGTTATAGCTTCTGACTCATTAGTGGCCCTATTGGGAATCTAACCCAAGAAAAAAAATCTTAAATCCAAAGATATATGGATGAGGTCATTCATCCCAGCAGTACATACAAGAGAAAAACACAGGGCACGTTCTAAATATGGCCAATAAAATAGTTAACTAAGTTATAACAGTCATATGATTATATATATTTAGTCAATAGAATGATACCTATACACACTTCCAGAGATAAGCATCTGAAAGGATGTAGGCAAATCATTTTTAAATAGTATGGTTAAGGGTATTTTTCACACTATTATTTTGTTTACCTACTTTTTTTAGTTTTATGCAATAATCATGTTTACTTCAGTAATAAGGAAAACTCTAAAAAGACATTTCATATAAGAAATAAATTTACTGGGGTGTCTGGCTGGCTCAGTCAATGGAGCATGTGACTCTTGATCTTGGGGTTGGGAGTTTGAGCCCCACGTTGGGTATAGAGATTAGTTAAAAATAAAATCTTAAGGGCACCTGGGGGGCTCAGTCGGTTAAGTGTCCAACTCTTGGTTTCGGCTCAGGTCATGATCTCATGGTCGTGAAATCGAGTCCTGCATCAGACTCCATGCTCAGTGCGGAGTCGGCTTGAGATTCTCTCTCTCCCTCTCCCATTGCCCCCCCCCACTGCACTCTCTCTCCCCCCCAGTAAATAAATCTTAAAAAAAAATAAAAAATAGAAAAATAAAATCTTTAAAAAATCTAAAAAAATATTAACTAAGAGTGTATGAGCAAATGCTTGTGCTGAAATAGTAAGTGGATAAGAGGAGGGTATAAATGTTATACACGGTATTAGCTAACCTGTGTAAGATCACATGCATGAAGGAAGGAGACACATGAGGCTGAAAGTGGTTATCACGTTATGACTAAGCTATGAGTAATTTTATTCTTGTTTCTATTTTCAGTTTTCCACAATGGGCATACATTTCTTTCAGTATCAGAAAAAAGAATTTTAATGAAAACAATGAACCCTGACCCATAACTTGCACCATAGTAAAAATTAACTCAAAATGGACCATAGGCTTCAATGTAAAACCTAAAATCATAAAACTTCCAGAAGAAAATCTTTGCAACTTTGGGTTAGGCAAAGATTACTTAGGACACCAAAACCACAACCCGTAAAAGAAAAAATGGATAAATCGGACTTCATTAGATTTAAAAACTTCTGTTCTTGGAAAGAAACTGGCTGACATCTCATACTGATAGGAAAACTCAAAGTCGGCGACCAGAATACTGGCAAAGCACACATGTGATAAAGACTTGCATCCATCATATAAAAAGAATCCTCAAAACTTGATAATAAGAAACAAACAGCCTAATTTAAAAATGGGCAACCGTTTTGAAGAGGAGAGATGGGTGGCCAAGAAGCACATGAAAAGCTGTTCAGCATCCCTGGTCATGTTGGGGAATGCCAACAAAAACATAATGTGACACCACAGCACATCTCTAAGGAGGGCTCCGTTAAAAACAAAACAAAACACAAACAATACCAAGTGCCCACAAGGACTCAAAGCAACTGTATCTCTCGTATCGCTTTGCCGCAGATGCAACATAGGTCAGCCTCATTGGAGTGAGAGCAGAGGGGTTGTCTGAAGCTCTGTGAGGACTTTGGAAACAAGGCCAGTTTGGTCACTAATTAATTTCATTCAGGGTTTGATTCTGTAAGATTCAAAGTTCACTTTAAGCATACGCTTCTGTTCCATTAATTTTCTGTTACACACAGGAAACAAAAGTTTTCATGTAATAACACTGTAGCTAGGGCTATGCTCTTTGATAGTTTTTATTCTGTTCTATACCATTTCATATATGTGTGTATGTGTGTGTCCATATATCTACATACATAAGTAGGCTCCATGCCCAGCGTGGAGCCCAGTGCGGGGCTTGAACTCGCAACCCTGCGATCAAGACCTGAGCTGAGATCAAGAGTCGTACGCTTAACCGACTGAGCCGCCCAGGCACCCCAATACTGTTTCACTTGTCTGAAATGCTCGTCATGATGCACTAATTGACTGTGTCGCCCACCTGTGAGTAGTGACCCCCAATTTGAAAAACAAGCCCGGGGGGAAAGACTCAAGAATACACAGACACTGTTCAACTGTTTGGGAACTGAATATTTTAAAAAATTAAAAATTAAAAGCTGATTTAAAAATAGAGTCCTTACCACTCAGGCCTCATTGCCTAGTCCTGCGACCTGTCCCATGGCTGACCTCGCTGTTTTCAGGCCTCCAGGCACCATCCTGCCCCAGGGCCTTTGCACTGGTTCTTCCTTCTGCCTGCAGCCTTCCCCAGATATACTGTGACTAGGCCCTTGTCTCCTCCAAGTTCCTGTTCTGATGTCACGTTCTCAGTAAGGCCCACCTTGGCTGCCGGAGTCAGCTCCAGCCACACCGTCAGTCACCGGCACACTTCTATTACCATTTAGGGCACCTTCACCACCTGGCAGACTATTCAGTTAATTTATTACGTTTTGCTTATTTTCTGTTTCTCCCACTAAGACTAGAACTCCACGAGCAAGGATCCTTGCCTCTTCTTCCCTGATGTATTCCAGCTGGGACAGAGCATCGTCCAGCAGACATTTAAGGGTACAAATGGAATGTCGGGTCAAGGAATGGATGGAGGGGCTCATTTCTTATCTATTTTCTATAAATTAGAATTAATGAGTGACAAGCTTTACACTGTATCTGGTAAGGGGGGAGGAGCTTGGGACATGGTTCTGGGGTCTCACCCATATCCCCCAGCCCAAGGTTTGGGGTGGCACAATGATTCTCAAAGCGTGGGCCTGAGGAACCTGCGGCAGAATCACTTGTTGTGCTTATTAAATATACAGATTCCTGGACACCACTCCAGACTTACTGAGGTAGGGTCTGGTAGCAGGGCCCAGGAGTTTGTATTTTAAATCAGCCCCAGCTCCCACCCCAAGGGAATCACCGGTACCACGGAGAGAGCACTTGAGTCAGACCCAGATTCGGATCCATTACCTGGTATTAACCAGCTGTTTGGACTTCATTGTTATCTGAACGCTGCCAGACTAATTCAGAGTGTCTACACTCAGCTAGCAACAGCTGGGTGGTGATGATGGTGGTGGGGGTGATGGTAGCCGTGTTCCTGTTAGTGGTGATGGGGGTGTGGTTGGTCTGCTGATGGGAGGAGCCATCAAACTGCTAGCACTGATCAACACTTACCCAATGCCAGGGACCGTCTAAGTGCATTAACTCACTCAGTCCTGTCTATGGACCCTACACACGAGCACAGGGAGACACAGAGGATGGACAGGCCTTGTTAAGGGCCCCACAGTTGTGGCCGGTCTGGTTTCCTGACTCTCCTATCTCACTGCCTTCGGTGTGATTCTAACTGCTATTACTTTAAAACAGAAAATTTTTAAAAATCTTATTTTTCTCATTTATTATACAAAAGAAAATCTACAATGAGGTCAAATAAAATCAAGTAGGAATGAGTCAAAGAGGATTGGTTTTTATAAATTTCCCCTTAATGCTTGAGAGGAGGCTTGGGATTGCCTGACCCTTCCTCCTCTCCTCTGTGATGGTCCAGGCCCAGCAGAGAGGATGAACCCCATGCTCTCCATCTTGCTGGGCCGTCAGGGCCCGGGGAGGGACCCCGTGGCCAGACCAGCTGTGGCTTTCTGGGAGACTGCAGGTTGCTTCAGCTCCCTGCCACTAGGTGAGTCAGCACCTGGGCTTCAGGCCTGACAACGGACCCTACCAGGATGCACCTTAGCACCACCTGGGAGCCCAGCCGCCGCACGGGTCCAGCCCCTCCGGCATGGCACGGAAACTCCCCATGCGGCGGCTGGCCCTAGTGCTGCCCAGTGGGCCTCCAGCCTTGCTCTGCGCTCCTGACCCCATCCCTGGGGACTTGGACTTCGCCAAGAGCCCCCTTAAAAGCGCTTATCACGATTCCAATAACCAACTCCCTTCAGCCCTCCCTTGAACACTTCACTGCAGTTTCACATTTAAGTGGGGCACATGCCTGCGGGCCACATGCCATGTCGACAGCATGGGATTGTGGAGACGTGTGTCCAGACCAGGCTGAGAAGCAGGGCCTCCCTGGCACTGCCTAATAACCATCTGTTTCTATCATTCTGCAGGACAGCTTCCGAGATAATGGGATTTATTCTGCAGTATTTACTCTACTGTCTGGAGCATCCATACGCAAAGGAGCCCGGCCAGGGATGGCTCAGTGCAGCCTCAGGTCTCCGAGGATCCTCTGTGCTCCCAACGGGCGCTGCCAGTGAACAGAGCTGAGGGAGCAGACCCACAGGCCTCCTCCTCCCCAAGGAGGACGAAGGCCACTGCTGACGGGTCCCAGACGCCAAATAACAGGACACCAGCAAAAGAGAAAGAATGAGGGGCATCTGGGTGGCTCAGGTGGTGGAGCATCTGACTCTTGATTTCAGCTCAGGTCGTGATTCTCAGGGCCCTGGGAGCGAGTCCCGCATCGCTCAGTGGGGAGTCTTGCTTCTCTTCCTCCGCTCCCCCCACTCCTGCTTGCGCTCTCTCTCTTTCTTTCTCTCTCTCTCTAATAAATAAATAAATAAATCTTAAACAAGAATGAAACAACCTGTGTGTGTCTAGTTGTTGGAGTTCCTTTCATGTAAGAAATAAGAATAAGAAAACATGTATTATCTGCTCATTTGTGTAAAAACTAAATCCAGGAAGGAGGAATCAGAGCCGAAAGAACCGGGTTACTTGCAAGGATGGTGGGAGCAGAGGGTCAGGGTGGGAGGGACATCTCCCTGAATATGCCCCTCGCACAGTTCTGGCTGCAGAACCAAATGAATGTTTCCCATAAGCCAGTCAGTCAATAGGGACTGAGGAAGGACTCTAATGAGATACAGACGGAAACAAATGAACCTAACTGTATTACAAATATATAACATCATAACATGGAAGGGGGTGGACAAGAAAAGACCTTGTAATTTTGGGAACCACTAATTTGACTATATACTCTTAGTTTGGGCTCTGATAACAAGGTAGCACCGACTGGCGCTGCTTGAACAACAAACACTCATTTCTTGAAGTTCTGGCTGGAGGCTGGAAGTTTGAGATGAAGTAGCCGGCAGATCAGTTCTTGGGGAGGGCCCTCTTCTGGCTTACAGACAGCCGTCTTCTTGTGTGTTCACGTGGAGAGCAAGTCTCTTCTGCTAAGGGCATTAATCCCATCACTCGGGCTCCAACTCGTGACTTCATCTAAATCTAATCAGCTCCTAAAGGCCCATCTGCTAATACTGTCACATTGGGGGTTAGGGTTTCAACATACGAGTTTGGAGGGGTGGAGGGGGGACAATTTGCTCCATAACATGCTCTAAAGCTAAAGGCGAAAGGGTACCAGATCCAACTAGAAGGGTTTTCCATATGCAAATCTGTGACAATTTGAACATAAGAAATAATGATAATAATAGGTGATAGTCTATGGAAAAAAATAAAAATTCACAAGTCCATCTGGACACAAATAAATAACCGAATAAACAGAAAGCAGTGCAAGCTCTTCCTTATGGTAGCATTACAAGTAATACATGTAGAATTATGAAGTTATAAAAGCATCATCCGGCACCCAACATAATAATCATCAATTCAGGCAAAAATCATGAACACTAAACTAGTGGATGATGTTTGATTAGAAACAGACTATTTACGTAGTCTCAAAGTATCTCCCCACAAGATACTTATTAATTACAAAGGGAAAAATATTGTACAGTGGAGAAATCTGGTAGACCATGCCTCTAAGGGTAGACCAGCCGGGCAGTTTCCTGTGGTGTCAATCTGTATGAGACACACACACATAAAAGTCCACTAGCAATGTAAAGGATGGCAAGTACTAGGTTTACTAGAATTCCATTTGGGAGGTATACTATCTGATAGAAAAATACTCCAAGCCTCTTCCTCCCTGACCCAGAAGCCTAACGAAGGCAGATCCCAACACTTGGTTCCATCGTGACGCATGTGCATGTGTATATGTGGGGGAGGGGGCGTGTGTGGGGGGGTGTTGCTCAAAACGCTGGAGGAGAGGCTGAGTGATCACTTTCACACCTCCACCATGCAGACCTCAGTTCCTCCTTTCAATACATTATTTTTAAGCATTGAAAAAAATCTTGAATCACAGAGCTAAGAAATGATGACTTTGTCCACTGTACCTTTACACCGCCCTGGAATGCCCTGCCCTCCCCCCAGGTGCTTAGAAATTTCTGCAAAGCTCCGTTCCCCTGCCGCTATCCCTGAGAGTCATGGTTGGGTTGGTGCCTCCCTCATGCTCCACCGAGCTCTGCAACATGCCCCTCGTAACTCTGACATGCCGTTTCTTCATCTGTCTGCTGTTTGTCTTCACATGCACTTGGGGCTTCTAGATGCCGTAAAAGTTCTTCTTTGACTTTCCATTTTTATACCTATGCAGGTATTTGGCACAGGAGCACTTGCTCAGTAGATGTGCGGGGCCATAATTTTTTTTTTTTTTTAAAGACAATGTTTTCTTGATTAGTTTCCCCAAGAGAAAAACCTTAATTTCCTGTTTGGGGTTACTTTTGATTTGGAAGGTGATTTCATGGATCTTTCATTTAAAAAGTAAGCTGGACAAGACAACCTTCCTGCAAAACTCAAACCGACCTAAAGAATGTTCTTAGGAAGTTTTAATTCAATGAAATCTCTTTTTTGAGGAGATACATCTCAAATTAATCTTAAAAATCAGCATCCAGCTGATAAATCAACAGTGTGATGAGTTGTCTCCATTCTGTCCCCATGTTTAATTAAAAAACCCCAACTTTTAATATAATATTCCTCTTTGATTTTCAAGTGTTAAAAATTTCAGACTAATAAATTTGATGCTTTTAGTGTTTATAATGACAAATATTTACAAATAAAATTGCTCAGTGGAAATTAAGATATGGTGATAGGAAGGAATCCACAGAACTCAGAGGATTCTATGACGATTCTATGACCAAATACAGATGCAGAAAAGCCTGATTTATTATGTAATCTTTCAGATGTACAATAAGTTTTAAAGGCTGTTTTAGAAACAAACCTAGCACAAAACATGGAATTCCCTCGTGATCCACCATGCAGTCCCTCGCCATGATGTACCCTATCCAGAATATTTGTCATGCTTTTGTATCTCCTTTATACTTTGGCTTTATATGACAGTTTACTCCATAAACATATTTTAACCTTTTAAAAAATTTATTCAATTTATTTAAACTAAAAAAACCCAAACCAAACCCACAACAGTTCACCCAGTTCTCCCATGTTCCACCCCCACCCCTGGCAACCACCCATGTGTTCTCTGTATCCATGAGCTTGTTGTTGCTGTTTTAAAAGATACTGTAGAAGAGATCATATGGTATTTGTCTTTCTCTATCTCACTTATTTCACTGAGCATAGACCCCTTTGAGGTCTGTCTCTGTTGTCTCAAATGGAAAGATTTCATTCTTTTCTGTAGCTAAATAATATTCCATTCTTTGTGTGTGTGTGTGTTTTCATATCTTGGCTATTGTGAATAATGCTGATGGGGGTGCTGATACCTTTTTGAGTTAGTGTTTTCATTTTCTTCAGATAAATACCCAGTAGTGAAATTATTGGATCACATGGAAGTTCTGTTTTTAACTTCTTGAGGAACCTCCATACTGTTTTCCACAGAGGCTGCACTGGTTTGCATTCCCACCAACAGAGCACGAGGGGTCCCTTGTCTCTGTGTCATTGCCAACACCTGCTGTTTCTTGTGTTTTTGGTATTAGCCATTCTGACAGGTGTGAGGGTATCTCATTGTAGCTTTGATTTGTATTTCCCTGATGATGAGTGATTTTGAGCATCTTTTCATGTGTCTGTTGCCATCTGGATGTCTTCTTTGGAGAAATGTCTGTTCATGTCTTCTGCCCACTTTTAATGAGATTACTTGTGGGTTTTTCTTTTTTTTTCTCTCTCTGCTATTGAGTTATAGTTGTTTATATATTTTAGGTATTAGTCCTTTATCAGATATATGATTTGCAATTGTTTTCTCCCATTTGGTAAGTTGTCCTTTCATTTTGTTGATGGTTTCCTTTGCTGTGCAGATGCTTTTTAGCTTGATGTGGTCATATTTGAATCTTTTTTTTTTTTAACTCTGTTTTGAGATCACTCCATTTTGGAACACATGCTCTAGTTCACCAATTCACCTTGTGAATAGATCACAATCTATCCATTCTTTGCCACTGTTGTGCATTTAGATATCGTGCTTGTTTTATGTTGTGTTCGGGGGATTTTGTTTGTTTTTGTGATAATAATACGGCAGGAGCATTCTGGTTCACATCTTATTGCACACGTGCAATAATTTATCTCTTTCCTTTTTTTTTAGAGTGGGGGGCAGAGGGAGAGAGAGAATCTTAAGCAGGCCCCATGCCCAGCACGGAGCCCAACTCGAGGCTCCATCTCATGGGTAGGGGTGGGAGAGATCAATTCCTGAGATCATGACCTGAGCCTAAACCAAGAGTCAGACGCTCAGCCGACTGAGCCACCCAGGCGCCCTGTAAGAATTTCTTTAGGGTATGTAACCAGCAGTACAATTACTGGGTAGAAGAGAATGTTCCTCTTCAACTTCATCAGATATTGCCAACTTACTCTCCAAAATGCTTGTTCTGTTTTTTGTTACAACCATTATCACATCCTCCCCAGATTTGCTATTGTCCAGTTTTTAAATTTCTACCAATCAGAGAGCTGTGAATTTCTTTCAGTCTGTGCACCGCTTACACAAGGTGAGGGTTAGCAGCTTCTCCTATTCTTACCTATCAGAGTTTCTTCATCTTTAATCTCTGCATTTATACCCTTTGCCCATTTTTCTATTGGACTATTTATTGATTTTTATAATTATTGATTAGTAAGAGATACATGTATATTCTGGACACTAATCCTCTGTTAATCCTAAGAAGTGCAAATATCTTTACCTAGTTTATGGCCTGCCTTCTCACATTTCAATGGTATCTTTAGATACAGAGCAGTTTCAAATTTTAATGAGCTCAAATTGATCAATCTCTGCCTTTATGCTGTTTTCTTCTTTTTTTTTCTTTTTTTTTTTTTTAAAGATTTTATTTATTTATTTGAGAGAGAGAGTGAGAGAGAGAAAGAGCACAAAGGGGGGAGCGGGAGAGGGAGAAGCAGACTCCCTGCTGAGCAGGGAGCCCGATACGGGACTCGATCCCGGGACTCCGGGATCATGACCTGAGCCGAAGGCAGTCGCTTAACCAACTGAGCCACCCAGGCGCCCTATGCTGTTTTCTTCTTAGTCTTTTTTTTTTTTTTTTTTTTTAAATCTTTCCTTACTCACTGAATTGATATAATTCTATTAGGCAAATGCTTATCAAAACATTGATATTTTTTCCCAAGTTCCAACATAGGTCAATGAGGTTTACTAGTGGCTTTCCCAACATAAGAACTTTGGTATCTCAGTAATCACTGTTCCAATTATTTAAAATGTTAACACTCACTCTAGCAGCAAAAGTTTGTACAAATGGTTTTCAGTTCAAGTGAAATAGTTGATATATACGTGATCTTTTTTAAAAAGGAGACCTTTGAACTGCCCAGACATCTGGTTCAGTACTGAGGACTTGAAAATTAACAATGGCTTAATTGTATGCCCTCTGATGTGGATTACACCACAAACTCGGACCCTGCTCCGCTCGATCTGTCTAGGCCGTTATTCTCAAAATGCCTCCCCCTCCTCCAGCTACTTCTGTTGCTTGCTGGTGCTCCGTATTCGGCCCTACCTCATCACTTAAGCCCCGTTAAAAGTCCTCTGGCCAGAGATGGCTTAGACTGTTATCGTCCCCAGCACTTTGTGTAGCATGTTAAAATGGCAGGTGGTTAAATGAAAAGTTGAAAAGACATTTGGTGAATGCCTTTGGACAGGATTGTTTAGACTTCATACAGCTGGTAAATATTTATCTACCACTCAGAAACCAGCGACCCACCTTCCTTTCATTTTCTGCTGGTGAAAGTTCCATCCTTTGAAGTTGCAAGAGGTTATTTTCAGACTCTTTCATTGTTGCCTCTTCGTTCTCATCTTCTGAGCCCAGCGTTCTCCTGGACGAGGGGCATGGCCCACTGGTACCTTTCAGGCCCCACTCTCCCAACCTCACTGCCTGAAAGGAAGCCCCTTCCCCCGGCTGTGGTGCACAGTGTCCTGAGGACCCCTGGCTTGGGTTACATGTCCATCTCTCTGTGCAGTCTCAGAAGATGGGGGTAGTGGGAGGGAGTGTGCTGAACAGATTCTACCATGGGCTCAGGCCATTCCCCAGCCAACTACTAAGGCTGGGAGACAGCACCCCAGGGCCCCCACTAGCCACAGATTGGGGTAGGGGTGGGAGAGATCAATTCCCCAAAGAGGAAGGTGATTCTCCCTAACTCGTTAGAATAAATGTCTACCACACAGGGTATCAGTCCTGGCTCAGATCCTTGTAGTTTCTGTGACCTTGGTCAAGTCCTTGATTTGCACATGGCCTCCGTTTCAGCCCATCTTGCACTTTGTCCCACAATCCTAGTATTGTAGAAGGAATAGTGCAAAGGATTTCTCCTTTTAAAACCTCTGTATGACATTGATCCTTCCTCAAGTTTTCGAAGCTACAGGAATTCCACAGTGTACTTATGAGCCCCTGGTACATAGCTAAATGCCTTAGGACACATTAGCCCCTGCCCTTCACCCATAAATAAGGAAGCTAAGGTCCAGACATGAAAGTGACTGCCGTGGGGCTAGACACCATAGAAGGCTCCCAAAAAACGTTCCGGGCTCCGTGGAGGCATGGCCTTATGAGATTTGTCATTAGTCAAGATGACAAACAACAGCTTAATGTTTAGTTGCAATAATCGATGGCCAGATTTCTTTATCTAATAAATAGTCGATACTTGAAGAATTAAATTTATGGTTATTAGAGCAACAGAGTCAGCTTTGGGACGTGACATATTGATCCTGAGGGAAGGCAACCATAGGCAAGGAGGGCCACATGAGTAACTACTTAGTTACTCTATACTCTACTTAGTTACAACTATAATGGAGAGTGAAGTACGAATCAGGAGTGTCCGGATAGCCCAAATAATTTGGACTCAGAAAAATAAAACAATGCTAGCAAGGAGAAGGTGGGCGCTTGAACTCATTAGGAGCAAATGTGCAACAGACAAACAATGAAAGATCAGTTATATTCCCAAGCGGACAGAAGATATAATTTAAAAGATGATTTAACGTTGCTGCTTTCAGAAGTACAATTTTATTTGCTTTTACACAATTCCCAGCATTGCTATTAGTATTATGCAGGGATTTCACATGACTCTCCAAAGCCCAGAAGTGATCAGACAGGAGCTATCCCCGGGGCGGACTGCACACGAAGTGAGGAGCTTTGCCTTGTTCTCTGTCCTTGGCACATCCGTGACGGTTCCTCTCCCTGCTTCCCATTTGTAAAACAGCAAAGGGAAAAGGCAAGAAGCTTGCAGGGCAGCTGCCAGAGTTAAGAGTCTCTTATGGTTTGTCTCCCTCTCTGATTTCATCTTATTGTATTTTTCCTTCCTTACCCCGTGATCCTCTGTTTTGTTTCTTAAATTCCACATATGATTGAAATCATATAATTCTTTCTCTGATTGACTTATTTTGCTTAGCATAATACCCTCTAGTTCCATCCATGTCATTGCAAATGGTAAGATTTCATTCTTTTTGATGGCTGAGTAGTATTCCATTGTGTGTGTGTGTGTGTGTGTGTGTGTGTGTGTGTGTACCACATCTTCTTTATTGATTCATCTGTCATCGGTGGACATCCGGGCTCTTTCCATAGTTTGGCTATTGTGGACATTGCTGCTACGAACACTGGGACGCAGGTGCCCCTTTGAATCACTACGTTTGTATCCTTTGGGTAAATACCTAATAGTGTGATTGCTGGGTCGTAGGATAGTTCTATTTTTAACTTCTTAAGGAACCGCCATACTGTTTTCCAGAGTGGCTGCACCAGCTTGCATTCTCACCAATGGTGTAGGAGGGTTCCCCTTTCTCTGCATCCCCGTCAACATCTGTTGTTTCCTGACTTGTTAATTTTAGCCATTCTGACTGGTGAGAGGTCGTATCTCACTGTGGTTTTGATTTGTATTTCCCTGATGCTGAGTGACATGGAACATTTTTTCATGTGTCTGTTGGCCATTCATATGTCTTCTTTGGAAAAATGTCTGTTCATGTCTTCTGCCCATTTCTTGACTGGATTAGGTTGACATACTTCTGAAACACGATTGCAAAAAGTATCTTACCGGAGTAATACCAGGGACCTCACGTGTCACACGATCAGTCACTGTTAGCAAAAGAAACATCCTGGGGTGCTGGCGGTTTCCTTCGCACACTTGTACTCAAGAAGTGGGGCTGTCTCTGATGTGGAGCTCTGATCCTATGCTAGAAATGAGAATCAAACTTACTGTTGCTCTGTCATCAACTTATCGGTTTCCATCTTATGCTTATACTTCGATGCCCCTGAAATTTAAGCAAGTGATGAGGCTCGGGACCTTGGGTTCGCGCACCACCCCACGGTAGATTGTGTAGGTGTGTCTTTGACGTCTTGCTTGTTATCCCACTTGTCAGCACTAAATGCATTATGTAACCTCTTTACATCTAAAATCCTCCAACTCATATAGGATATTTTACTTTTAGGGCACCTTAGGATGACATCCTTCTAATACCTTTGTAAAGCAAATGTTCTTAATAATGAGAGAAAAACAGGCTAAGAAAAGAAAGCACCATAAAAAGAACGATTACAGAAAGTAATAACTGAGAAGGACCGGGTGAATATGTAAGTCTCAGCGATGAATCCCTCAAAAGGACCACCTTGGGGATGCCTGAGCTTGTGAGGGTTTAGGCCAAAGTGTGTGGGGGGGCTGGCTGGGTGCATGTGCAGGTGCACTCGTGGGGAAAGACGGGTTTGTCCTGCTGTACTGAGGTCCCGGGAGAGGCAGGGCCCTACCCCGCTGCTACCACAGGGCACCCAGCAGGGTGGGGAGGGCGGGCTCTCACAGAGGGGATGGCATCATGTGATCTGGGCCAGCTAGCTTTCTCACTGGCAAGGTGAGGCTACTTCACTGCCTCCCCATAGGTGGTGTGTGGGGATAAAGGGGGATTCTGAGCTCCTGGGGAAACAGGGCTATTTAAATACAAAGTGTGGCTCATCAGCTTTTCTGCCTTGGCCTGAAGCAGTCTGTGTTCTGAGGGACTCTCCAGGGGCTCAGCGGTGCCCGGTACCACAGCCAGCTAGGTACACACCTGACTACACACACGCAAGGCTAGACCTCACCACATGCTCCACATCTACACCTGGAGAGCCTCCTTCCCGCACCTGCCCCCACACCACTCACGCCCTTAGCACTGACACCCACCCTGGGGTTGCCACAGAGCAGAATATTCCTAAAGACCTCATCCCCCCAGATTCCTGAGCTTGAAACTGTAAAATCAAGGAAGCACAAAGCTCCTCCCTTGGAAAACGGGAATTCGTTATAGAGTTCCACAATAGGAGCCGCAAGAGAAAGCTAAGTCGGATAAGCTAACATTTCCCAACTTGAAACATCCACGGAGGTGGTTTTATACTCTGGTGAGCATACAAGGCACCTGGGAAGTGATTTCCTGACCCAACTTCCAGAAATCAAAACTTGATAAAACTGGCATGAAACCTAGGAATCTGCCTTTTAACAAAGACCCCAACGTGATTTTACTTATTTTAAAGATTTTTATCTACTTATTTGACAGACAGAGAGCGAGCGAGCATGAGCAGGGGGAGCGGCAGAGGAAGAGAGACAAGCAGGCTCCCTGTGGAGCAGGGAGCCCGATTTGGGACTCGATCCTAAGACCATGACCTGAGCTGAAGGCAGACGCTTAACGGACTGAGCCACCCAGGCGCCCCCCAAAAGTGATTTTAAAGCGAATTTCTAAGCTTGATGGCACCTTGAGAAATGCTGGCCTAGGGACTGGAGAAGCAGCCATATCTAAAGTGGGATGCACATACCTCAGGAGCTCTGAACATGTCCGTGGAGGTCATGCGGACAGTGGTGTGAACTCTGCAAATTGTTCCACTTACAGCTGACTCTTCTTGTACTTTTCCCATCCTCATGGGGTTTCACCTGGAATGACATTCCAAGTGACCCCATGCAGATTTCTGGGGCTCCTTCTTGATGTAGCTCCATCACCTCCAGCACTGAGCCCCACAAATGCCATCAGCCCCTCGAAACTCTGATCTCTCAAGTCATTGTGATCGTTGGGTTTTACTTGAGTTTCCCCTCCTCCTCCAAGGTCCAGAAAGTGCTTCCCGGGAGAAAGCTGGACGGTAAGGCCCGCTGTGGTGGTTTCCTCTGTCTTGGAACAGCACTGCGTGTTGTCCAATGCCAGAAAACAGCTTGTTTCACATTTGTCCAGCTTTCCTGCTGTAACATGTGCAGAGAGCCTTCCCCAGCTGCTCCGGCATGACCAGATGTGGCAGGTTCTTTTTCGTTGCTTCTAAGGTCTTCTCTTTCTTGGACATATTTTTTAGTTGCATCACATGCATCTAGGTGTAGATTTCTCTTAACTTTGCTTAGCTGATGCTCATCATGCTTCCTGTATTTGTGGACTGATGTCTTTCATTGGTTCTTGAAAATTCTCAGGAGTCATCTTCACAGATATGGCCTCTCTTCCATGGTCTTTGTTCTCTTCTGTGCACCTCCAGTCTGACCCTCTTGTTCTGCCTTCCTGATTGCAAAACGCCTCAGTCACACTGTTCCATGCCTTTCCTCTTTGCGGTCCATTCTGGGCAATCCATTCCTGCCTGTCCTCAACTCTAAAATTCCCTCATCTGGGTCTCACCTATTTAACCTTTCTGTTGGGATTTTACTCCAACAGTTCATTTTGTCATAGTTTTATGGAGGTATGATTGATACACAAAAACTTGCACATATTCAATGTACACGACTGGATGAGTTTGGACATGTGCACACCTGTGATACCATGACCATCACCACAATTCAGCAAGTACATTTTTAAACAATGCTCTCTTTGGTCCTTTCCTGTTTTTTAATGTTTTTTGTTTGTTTGTTTCAAAGCAATACAAAACTCATAGAAAAGTTTAACATAGAGTAAATTCTATGGGTCCACGCGGGGTGATGTCCTGGTATCCTGCCCAGGCTGGGACTCTCCGTGTTGCACTAGTCCCATGGGCAGAGGCCCTCCTTATTCTGCTCAGGTGACTCCTTACCCTGGCCTGCCAATAAACAAGGACATACTCTTCACCCTTTTGATCTCACTTCCCATGCTGGGCAGCCCTCTCGTGGGGCATGGGGTCTGATACTCAGATCTGGGTCAGCACGGCTGTCTCCACCTCCCCCGCCCCTGCCATGTCACCACCAGTGTCACCTAATGGCTTCAGGACAAGACTGTTTGAGGAGAAGGCTGGGAGAAAAAGGACAGCTACACGGCTCTGTGGTCACTGTGGGGTCTCCTCTTGGTTTCTCACTTTCACTCATTTCTTTAAACAGTTCATATTTTTTGTTCCCGTTAATTTTAATATCTGAGGTCCTTGGAAGTACAATCTACAGTTTTTATTTTTCCAACTCTCAATTACAGTGGTTTCTTCCCTTGTATTTCGTGATCTCTGATTGTAAGTTCACAGTTGGTTGATCTTAAACTGTGAAAAACATGGAAGCATAATTTGAGGAAGCCTTTCCAGGATCTCTGGCTTAATCTGGGAGCCTCATGTTCATACTCTCACCCCACCAGAGGACTAAGAACTTATTTATTAGCAGTGCCAACAGGGTACCTTCCCTCGGAGAAACCTAACCTTTCTTATATGCTCACGACTTACAGCTTAGGCCTTTTCTCCTCCCCCCCCCCCTTCTCTTTTGATCCCCTGGAGATTTAATTTCTAAAATCCAGCAACCCAACAGATTTTTTTCTGCAAAATCTGTTTTAGAGCAGGAGGGAGGGGCCCTAGACTTTTCAGTCCCTATTGACATAAGAGGAAAGCTTCTATATTCACTTTTAACTAAAAACAAAGTTGAACTTGTAAGATTTTCAGTGGGAGATGTATGAAATTGTAAGTGCCCACTAGGAGGTCTTCTTAGGTTTAACCATTTACACTCCTGTAATGCCACACCTGGCAGCAGCTTCATTTAAGAGGATAGAGAAGAAACATGTTGGGGGCAGGGCATTATCAGGTGCTCCTCCCTGCAGTCCGTATAGGCATGCCTGAGCTCCTGGCAGAGCTGCTCGTGACTCCCCAGCTGTCACTCAGGGTAAGATGGAGTAGGAGTGGCCCTGGCTCAGCAGTCTCAGACCGTGGGAACTGATACATCTCATAATAGTTACCTGAGTTTATCTTTTAGAGCCCCAAACTCAGTTAAAACAGAGCCTAAAGGTCTGGCTTCCTGACAGATGTTTAAAGATCATTCCGTTTTCTTCAGCCAGAAAAAGTGTACCAGCCAGAGTGCATCTTTAACAGGACCAATGATGTTTTATAACGCAGCTGACATTCTGACTCCATTAGGTTTCTAGGACAAGCTAAAAAGTCAACCCAAAGTGAAATCTGTCTGTTGAGAAGAAATGGGGTTTGTTAAACCTTTACTCACAGTAATTTATCAACATCTTCAAATATTCGGTGTCCATGCTCAAGTTTTTCCAGTGGGTGTCTTATGAAAAAATGTAGAGATGTGTGTCCTAGAGAAATTCATTTTTAGGTCATTCATAACTGAGATGGAGGTCTTTCCTCAATTATAACCTGGCTACAAAGTATCTGTGAGATTGTTTCATCTTTGGGTATTTGGTTTTTTGAATCATCCTTCTCAAGATCACCAGGATGTGTGTGTGTGGAGTATTAGATCACCAGTGAAACCAACCTGAAAAACATTTTCTGAGTTAGGAATTCCATCCTCCACAGTTCAAAAAGTAATGCAAGGTGATTAGAGCTTCAAGCCATTTGAAATCCGGATGTGCTGATGTGCTTTCTGACGGAGACTTAGTTATGCCGGGTGCTTGCCAAGCTTATCGTTATTATTTTTTGCAGTGATTACATGCAGGCGAATCAAAACAACTTTTAAAATTGTCCTTTGGTTTTTATCTTTTAGATGAGAATCACTTACATTAGTTATTAATCCAGGAAAGCTTATTTTTTTCAAACATTTTATTATGAAAAACTTGGAACGTATGTAAAAGTTCAAAGAATTTTAAAGTTCACGGAGTCTCCCACTAAGGTTTTGTGACACGTCCACCTTCCCATGCAGGAAGCCACCTGCTGCCTGGACTGCGGCGGCCGTTTCCTAAGGGTGTCTTACCTCTCCACGCTGCCCATCGGCTCTCCTGCTGTCGGAGCCGTCTTCCTAAAACACAAATTTTATCATGTAACTTCTGCTGTTAGAGCCTTCTCATACGCCCAAAGCTTCAGGAAAATGCCCCCAATTCCTGGGTGCATCTGGCCCCGTCCGCTTTGCAGCTCACGGCTTACTTCCTCCTTCCTCCTCCAGGACGCTCTGCTGGCAGTTCTCGGTCCCTAGGAAGTCCTCCGACGTCTCTGAGTCTCCGCTCAGCCTCCTCTTTCTGCCCCGACGGCCCGTCTTTCCTTCCCCCGGGAGGCCCCACCTTCGCTGTCACTGAGCCCAGGCTGGCAGCCCGCGTGTACTCGACGACCCCACTGCATCCACAGCCCCCACACCCCAACCGCCAACAAGCACACAGGGCTCCCCGAGCCCCGTGTCCTTCCCTCGACGTCACCCACGGGCCTTTCTCGCTGCTCGGAAGCGCAAACGCCCACCGACTTCGGCGCTGCGCGGCTCAGCGCGTCGGGGCGGCACCTGCAGCCCGTCTCCGACGCGGGCCGCGCCTCTCGGAGTCCGCCCCGCCCCGGGCCTGGCGGCGGCGCCGGCCGCAAAGCGCGGCGCCAACTGCCGCAAAGCGCCGTGCGACAGAACCCGGGACCGGACTACGGCCGGCAGCCGCTCGCGACGCCGCTGCGGCCCCTGCGGCTGCCGGAGTCGAGCGCGGCGGCTGCGCGCCTGCCCCCCCTCCGCGCTCGCCCTGCGTCCCCGGGGGCGGCCGGAGCCGCCGCGCCGCGGAGGCGGTCCGCGCCCGCCCTGCCGGTCGCCATCATCCCGGCGTGCACCGCGGCGGCGGCGGCGGGCGGGCCGGCGGCCATGTTGCGATAGTCTGTTGTTTTCTTCCTGCGGAGGAGCCGGGCCGGACTGCCCGAGACCGCCGGCCGCCTCCCCCTGTTCCCGGCCCCGGCCCCCAGCCCCCCGTCCTCCGGCGCGCGTTCCCGGGCTCCGGCCGGCCGGCGGCCCACCGGCCGGCTTGGCGGGCCGACCCTGAAGGCCGGGCCCGCGAGCACCATGGCGGCCGCCCTGGGAGCGGGCGGAGGAGCCGGCGCCGGAGGTACGTGAGCCGCCCCGCGCGGGGGACGGGCCGGGGCTCCCTCGGCTCGCGTCGCCCTGCCTCCCGCGAGCCTCGTGCCGGGGCGCGCCTGCACGGGGCCCCGGGCGGCGAGGCCGCGGCCTTGGACCGGCCGTGCGGCCGAGCGGGGTTGTGGGGGGGCTCTGAGCCGCTCGGGTGCGCTCCCGGCCGGGGGAGAGGGCCCCCCGGGCAGGCGTGCGGGCCAGGGCGGCGTTTCGGAAGGTGGGCGTCCCTGCGGCGGAGCCCCAGGTCGCGGGTCTGCCGCTGCGGGAGCCCCGCGCTGGGCCGGGGGCGGCCGTTGGTGGCCCTGAGCGGCTCGCGGGGACGCAACGGGCAGGGCGCCTTGAGGTCCCGAGTCCGTTCCCTTGCGTGGCTCCTTCGGGTGCCGCGCCTGACGAATTCCGGGGAAAAGTCGCCGGCGAGATTCCGTTTTGTTGACTGAGGCGGGTTTTGTGTTTCCCCCTTCGACGCGGGGAGTGCTTGACAGAGGCTTGGAGGGTTGCGCGGCCGCGCTGGGAAGGGCGAAGCGGCGTCGACCGGCGCGTTTGGGGAGCGTTAGCGAAGCCTCCCCGCAGCGTCCACTCGCGGGGTCTCGTTGAGCCGCGCTCCCTTGTGCGTGCGCTGCGGTCGCCCTGCTCGCCGCTGCGGCCTGGGGGTTGGAGCGCGTGTGCGGCGAAGCGGACACGGAACGCAGACGCGCCGCTTGGGGCGGTGCGGTTCTCCCCGCCGCCTTTCTGCCGCCTGGTTTTTCGCTTGCTCCAGGGCAGGCTGTCCGGTTGAAAGCTGGAGATGCGCGGCGCCCCTGCTCGGCGCTCCCTGGGGGTCAGAGCCGGGCGGCGCGGGAACTCCCGGCCCGGGGCGGTCTTCGTTAGGGCGGGCACGGCGTGCGCGGGCGCTTCCCCGGAGATGGCTGCTGGCGGGCCCTGCCAAGGGACCGGTTTCTCCTTTGTAAGCTGGTCAGTGTCCGCGAGCACAGTTCTCGCCAGGAAAGGCGTTTCGGTGTCACTGAGGGATTCGAGTCCCGAAAGTTCGAGACCTGCTGTTCCAGAGGACTAGGCGGCTTTGTCCTTGATGTTTCGGAGGCTTCCCTGCCGGTTCCTCGCAGGCGCCTGCTTCCCTGGCTCTGAGACCCGAGCCAGAACCCTGGCGAGGTTTGCGCGTTCGGCGTGAGCCGGCGGCTCCCAGGGCCTCCGCGAACCCACGGCCCCCTGCTCGGCTCTAGGAGCCCTGTTCCCGCCCCTCCGCCGGGCCTGCTGGGGCGCCCCTCGCGTCTAGGGCTTGTCCCCCCCGTTGTTCGCCCTTTTGTTCTGCCTCGTCTTCTTCAGAGCACTGATCCCAGCTTGTAATTTTATCTTGTTATTTGCTGCTTTTTTAAAAAAATCTTCCCCCTAGTCTGTAAGCCCCATGAAGACAGGATTGCTGCCCGTTTTACTTGCCACTTAGTCCAAGTTCCTGGCACATTGCCTACGTTCAACAGGTAGTCTGACAAAGGACTGAGTTAAAGTATGAAATATTTTCCTACGAATCCTTTTGTACCCTTCCCTGTGCACATGTAAATTGAACATTTTTAGCTTTGTGGACTTTTACGGTACCAACAGAATCATGCAGTATTCTGCAGTTGGCCTTGTTCACTTAAAAGTAGGTCCTGAGGGTTGGGGGGGCACCTGGGTGGCTCATTCGGTTAAGCATTTGACTTCGGCCCAGGTCGTGATCTCAGGGCCCCGGGATCGAGCTCCGCAGGGGGCTCCCTGCTCAGCGGGGAGTCTGCTGCTCCCTCTCCCTCTGCTCCGCCCCCTGTGCGCGTGCTCTCGTTCTCTCTCTTTCAAATAAATAAATAAAACCTTAAAAAAAAGTAGGTCCTGGGGATCTTCCATGTCAATAGGTGAGAGTTTTATGGCTCTGCTGTTGAGCATTTAATCATTTTTTTATTGATGGCCGTTTCAGTTATTTCTGCTTTTAAACTACTGTGGAAAATACTGTGCTAAACCGCTGTAGACACAAGTTAGTGTGCCTATGCAGTTTCCTGGAGGATACATACCTCTAGGAGCGGAAATACTGTGTTGCAAGTTACATATATGTAACATTTTGACAGCTATTGAGAGTTGTCCTTAGAAAAGAGTTGGTACCACTTTATCCTCCCTCAGTAGTGTGTGGGAGTACCCCATTTCCCATGCCCTTTCTAAGAATCTTTTTAACTTTTGTTCATCTTGGCACAGAATAGCCATACTGTTGCTATATTTTCCTGATCTACAGAGAAATTAGGCATTTTTTCATACATTGTCTGTGAATTGCATGTTTATATCATTTGGCTTTTTTTTTATTGGGTGGTTGATCTCTTTGTCATTATTTATATATTTTTCATTCTTTGTATATTTTATCAGGATTATTAACCCCCTTTTTAAAAATTGTGCTTGTCCTATAAATAACTTTGTTTTAAACTTTTCACTATAAGGAAGTTTAAAATTTTTACTCTGAAATACGTCACTTCTTTTTGTAAGTTTTTTTTTTTCCTTTTTGTAATGGTGTCTCTATGTCAAGAGTTCCTCTGTGCTTTTAACATTTTATGATTCTGTGCTTTTTTATATCTAGCTTTAATTCCATATGGAGTTTTGTTTTGGGTGTTGTGTGCTTTTGGGACCTATAACAGTTCTAATACGACTTATTGAATTCTCCCGTCTTTTCCGTCTTCGTAATATATTAAGTTCCCATTAACAGTTTTTTAGAATTACTATTTCATAGTGTGTGTACATATATATGCGGGTATGTAGGGGTATATGTTATGTATATATGATGGCATGTTCTTTTTCAGAAGTTTCTTGATTAGTCTATGTGTTTAAAAAAGTGTACTTCAGAATCATCAGTCACGTTCTATAAAGAATTCTACTGGAATTTTATTGAGATTGCATTGAGTTTATTTACATAATTTGAGAGTGTTTGATATTTTTACAATATTAACAGGAGTTAATCCTGTCAGGCTTTTCTTTTTTGTCAGTCATCTCTACCAAGTGTTCATTGAGTACCTGTTCTGTGCTGGGCACTAATCTAAGAGGCTGGGGTACATAGTGAATATACTAGAGATCCGTACCCTTATGGAACTTATATTAAGTAAATTTTTTTTTTTTTTTTTTTAAGGATTTATTTATTTCAGAGAGAGAGCCTGTGCCCCAGGGAGGTTGGGAGGGGTAACTCCATGCAGGGCTCCATCTCCAGACCCTGAGATCATGACCTGAGCTGAAATCAAGAGCTCAGACGCTTAACCAACTGAGCCACCCAGGCGCCCCAGTAAAATTTTCTTTATGTAGTTTTTTGTTTTATTCTTAAATATTTTATATTTGTCACTGTAGATGGCGTAGTTTTTTATCTTACTACATTCTCACATTTGTTATTGGTCTATTATAGAAAAGCTTTTTAAAAATATAATTGAATTATATATAGCTGGTTTTTTGAACATTGTTTTAATAGTTTGGTACTTTAGATTTTCTGGTTAGTCACACCTGCAGAGTCTTCTGTTCTGGTATTTATAGCTCCCATTTCTTTTTTTTCTACTTGTCTCGGAGGCTTTCACTGTCAAGTCCTCCAGTATGATGTTGAAGAATAGGGGTGGCAAAAGGCATCTGTATCTTTTCATCTTGTTCTGAGTTTTAACGAGTGTTCTTTTAATGTTTTGCCATTAAATACGGTGTTTGCTATAGGTTTCTGATAGTTATTGCTTTTTAGCAAGGAAAATTGTTTTTTGATTTGGGTTTTTTATTTTATCAAAGGTTTTTTCTGCATCTGTTGAGGTGATCTATGAGACCCCTTCTTTAATCTCTTAATGTATTGTATTGATAGATTTCTAGTGCTGAACCAACCTTGCATTCTCGGTCTCAAAACCTTCTTCATGCTTTGTTCTTTTTAATATATTATTGAATTTCATTTTAGGATTTATCTGTGATCCTAAGAAAGATCAGATTATAGTTTTTTCCCTTTGTACTTGTGTGTGCATGTGTGCTATCCTGTTTTTTTTTTTTTGTTTTTTTTGTTTTTTTAATGAAATGCTGGCTTCCTAGAATGAGTTGTGAAGTTTTCTGGGACAGTGTAAAAAATCTCTGTATTAAATCTAAGTTGGAAGAACTTTTGTCTGCAAAGCCATTGGGTCTGGTTGCTCTTTATTTTTCAGTTTCTTCTACCATTATTGGTCTATTTAGCTTTTTAGAAATCTCTGGGTAATTTTTTTTTAAGTTTGTTTAATCTCTACACCCAAAATGGGGCTTGAACTCATGACCCCGAGATCAAGAGTTGCATGCTTTTCTGACTGAGCCAGGCAGGCGCCCCTCTGTGGGTCAGTTTTGATAAATTTTTCTGGAAAAGTAATTTTTTTTTTTAAAGATTTTATTTATTTGACAGAGAGAGACAGTGAGAGAAAGAACACAAGCAGGGGGAGTGGGAGAGGGAGAAGCAGGCTTCCCGTGGAGCAGGGAGCCTGATGGCGGGGCTCGATCCCAGGACCCTGAGATCATGACCTGAGCCGAAGGCAGACGCCTAACGACTGAGTCACCCAGGCGCCCCTGGAAAAATAATTTGTTATGTTTATATTTTTGAATTAATGTACGGTTCAACACTACCATTTCTAGTGTGCTAAAGGTAAATTTTTTTGAGGCTCGTGTGTGTGAACAAATTCTTTATTCTTATACTTGATTGATGATTTGGTTGGGCCTAGAATTCTAGACTTGAATTCATTTTCCTTAGATTTTTGGTGGTGGTGTTGTGTTGTTTTTCTGGCTTCCAGTTCTACTGTTGAAAAGTCTGATGGCATTCTGATTCCTTTGTATGTGACCTTTTCCGCTCCCTGGAGGATTTTAACAATTCCTCCTCAGCGTTCTAAAATTTCATTAGCCTAGGTCTTTTTATTGTGCTTTGCGTTTGGTGGACACTTCAGTGTGGAAATATGCATCTTCAGTTCTGGGAGATTTTCTTGTATTTTTCTCCCTTTCATTTCCTCTGTTCACGCCTTCTGAAACTCTTATTATTGGTTTCTGATGCTTCAGTTATTCTTCATAAGAATAAAGAGACAGTTCGTTAAGATGCTTTTGGGAAGATAGGCACTGCGGTAGTTCATAGAGGGAAGTAAGAGATTATGTAACTGAGTAAGGCTGGAGAAGCGCAGCCCTCAGGGCTGCTCTGGGGCCTCGGGCAGGCCCCCAGCTGCTGGTGGAGCTATGCTCCAGGGATGCTCTGAGGCTGCCACTCCTTCAGTAGGAGGGATTTTGTTCCTCTCTGGTCAAATGCTGTTTATCTTTAGCTGTTTTAGCTATGGCGAAATGTGTCCGCTATCCTTGATCTTTTGATATTTTCTCCTCTTTTTTGAAACATGAAACTCTAATACTTATATATAACACCATTTTAAAAATGTTAACTAAGTCAATTAAGACAGTGTAATTCAGTGAGAGTATGTGCCTTGTACACCCCCAGATTGCAACCTATACTTAGTGATTCTGCCTGCATGATTTAGTAGGTGCCATGAATAAGTGATCTTCTTACCTAATCATCAACGAAGTCATAGTTGCCCTCTAATATTTTATATAGGAAATCAGAGGGTATGTTACTACAGTTGCTTCCTAAATAAGTGTAAGAGTGCTGTACTTGGTGTTTGGTAGGCCTGAGTTTAAATCTGGTTTTGTTAGTAAAAACTTTCTTTAGGGGCGCCTGAGTGGCTCAGTCGGTTAAGCGTCTGCCTTCGGCTCAGGTCATGATCCCGGGGTCCTGGGATCGAGTCCCGCATCGGGCTCCTTGCTCCGCGGGAAGCCTGCTTCTCCCTCTCCCACTCCCCCTGCTTGTGTTCCCTCTCTGACTGTGTCTCTCTCTGTCAAAAAAATAAATAAAATCTTTAAAACAAACAAACAAACAAACAAATTTCTTTAGTCTTGGTTTTCACATCTGTAAAAAAGAAAAAAGACTTGCAGTTGGATTAAAGGAGAAAACCAATGTCAAAATGATAGCTTGTTGAAGTAAAATGAAGTCTCTGTTAAGATCTTCAGTAGTGCTCGGATTATTTGAGTTTTATCAGTCAGTCTGTGTTTCAGTCAGAACAGAAGCCATGCTATGCATTTCAAGTATGAAGCGATTTTAATACAGGAATTAGAGGCTTACATAATCCTTAGAAAGGTGGAGGTACAACGGTCAGGAAAACTTTCTCTGATAATCTCAGCCTGGTTGTTCGGAGTTTGCCTGGAAGTCCTGTGACCCTGAAGACTCTTGGGGAACCTCACGGCCTTCTTGGTCTGCGGCACTGCAGGTGTTGACTTTTTTTTTTTTTTTAAAGATTTTATTTATTTATTTGAGACAGACAGAATGAGAGACAGAGAGCATGAGAGGGAGGAGGGTCAGAGGGAGAAGCAGACCCCCCGCTGAGCAGTGAGCGCGATGCGGGACTCGATCCCGGGACTCCAGGATCATGACCTGAGCCGAAGGCAGTCGCTTAACCAACTGAGCCGCCCAGGCGCCCCAGGTGTTGACTTTTGACCCTATCAATTCTCAAGAAGTCACCACTGACTCTCATAGCTCCTGCAAACCCAGGTGCAGCAACATGGTTTTCTGGAGCTCCGTCCCACCTCCCAGACGGCCTCCTCCTGTCCTGTGTGTGTATGTGCTGCCTTTGCCACCTGAGAATAACTGTAATGATAACTGGGACTCAAACCTTCTGCGAGTGTCTTGCCTTGCCTCACGCAGTCTAACTCAGAGCCCCACAAAGAAACTTATTCCTGCATTTCCTCTGCACCATTGCGGTGAGTATGGTGACCTCAGTCAGCACAACTGTTACATATGTCTGTGGAAGGCAAAAGAGGGATTGGTGAGTGGACTTTCTCCTTTTCTTTGACGTTTCTTCCCCTAAATTTCACCTATTTAGCAACTGATCTTCACCAGCTTAGAAAGTTTCACTTACTTATTTTTATTTTTGAAGGTTTTACTTTTTTAAAAGAGGGTCGAGATTCTTGGGAAAGAAATGGGGTATCATTTCCTCTGATTCTAAGTCATGATGGGAACATTCGGTTGGCTGAGCTCAGACCACTTGTCCTCTTCCAGGCTGCCCAGGATGATAGAGAATCAAGGATCTACCTTTTATAGTTTCCATATTGGGAGGCAGAGCCCTGTCTTCTGTTAGGACTCATACTATGATTGATATCCAAAGACAGGAAGGAGAAATTCAGTTGTAAGATAGGGCAAATGGTCAATGTGCCCTGCACTTCCTAAACAAAATACAGAGTTCATTTTAGGGAGAACCTGTCCAGGGGCCCATATACGTGAGAGATTATTTATTATTTATTATTTTGGGGGTGGGACAGAGGGAAAGGGAGAGAGAGTAGGAGGATCTCAAGCAGGCTCCATGGCTGAAATCAAGAGTCCAAAGCTTAATAGACTGAGCCACCCAGGCACACCATGTGAGAGATTGTTAAAACAATGACTACAAATTATTTTCCAGACAACCTGGCGTAGGGCCTCTCTCTGAATATTTTGCTTGGTTCCTCAGTTTGGTAGTTTTACTCTGTAGGGCTAATACGCTCACTTTCAAAGGTCTCGAACATTACCCTGATTGTTTTTTCTAGTTACGGTTTAAATAAAGGGTCTAGATTTACTCGCCTATAAAATACGGAAATTTGACTGTTAGTGATTCAGCATGTGAGCGTATCAACATGAGAATGATGTTGAGGTAAAAAGAAGAAGGTTGAGAACCTTTAGACTACAGCAAAGATTGGCAAATTTTATGTGTAAAGGGTCAAATAGTAAATATTTTAGGCTTTGCAGATCACATGGTTTCTGTTGCAATTACTGTTTTGCCCTTGTAGGTTGAAAGCAGCTATGAACAATATGTAATTGAATTGGCATACAGTGTTCCAATAAAAGCTTACTTACATAAACAGGTAGTAGCCAAATTTGGACAGAAATGGGTGGCAGACCCTACTTGGCCTGTGGACTGTAATTTGCTGGCCCTTGGACGAGGCAGTTGACTAGAACCCTGTTCAAGCTAATGTTTTATATTGTTTCTAATCCAAGTTTCAGGTTCCTGGAAAAGAAGAAATAGTGAGAATGCTAAGTAAGAGAGTTGGGTTAGTTATAGACATCGGTTGCTGTGTAACTGAAAGGTGTAAAAATTCCAGGAGATACCTGTAATCTTGCTCTAAGGAAACCTGCTCCCTTATGGAAATAGAATGACTGTCTAGCACCACATTTGGCCTTCCAGGGAGAGTCCACGGGTGGGGGCATCGACCACGCTTGTCCTGCTAAGCTAATCTTCCCCTTGGACTTCAGGGATGCATTGTTCTTGCTTCAGCTGGACTATGTGGACACCTTTTGTTCTCTTGGTT
Source organism: Mirounga leonina (assembly GCF_011800145.1). NCBI lineage: Eukaryota > Metazoa > Chordata > Mammalia > Carnivora > Phocidae > Mirounga > Mirounga leonina. The sequence continues at coordinate 3,550,411 of NW_023270680.1, forward strand.
CTGCTCAGTGTGACAGATACAAACTGCAACTTTACAAAAAGGATTTGTCCGTATTCTAAAGGTGAACAGAAGGAAAATGACTGTAGGAAATTTAAGAATACTAAAAATGGGCCAGGAGTTCTTGTCTTAGTTTATTTCCTAGAATTTCTTTCTTTCTTTCTTTTTTTTTTTTTTAAGATTTTATTTATTTATTTGAGAGAGAGAATGAGAGAGAGAGCACGAGAGCGGGGAGTGTCAGAGGGAGAAACAGACTCCCCGCTGAGCAGGGAGCCCGATGCGGGACTCGATCCCAGGATCCTGGGATCACGACCTGAGCCGAAGGCAGTCGCTTAACCAACTGAGCCACCCAGGCGCCCCTGTTTCCTAGAATTTCAAGTCATGGTTCTTTCCATCTCCATTTTTGTATTCCATATTCCAGGAGGAAGAAAATATGCTCTTGCTTTCTGCCTCATTAGGTGTGGTCTTTGTCCAAAAACAGGTTCACCCATGGTGAGAGTCATTCTTACTTCCTTTTGGGAATTACTAGTTGTCTTCTGCTCCCATGTTGCTGTAGCTGTATATCACTGCGTTACTTAAAAAAAATTTTTTTTATTTCTTTGGTGTCAGTAGATGAGATTGCTTTCTTCAGAAAAAGCCTTTTCAGCCCAAACCTTTTTCCCCCAAGCTTGCATGAATTTACACCTGCGCTGGGATTCCCAGCAGTTTTCCCTTTGGGACCTCACTGTGAGTCATTTTCCCTCCTTTGCTTCACCCTCATGTTTGATCACTTTTCCCTTCCATACAGACACCTACACATGATGAGCTTGTTCCTACATTAAAAAAAAACAACAACTAAAAAACCCTTTTTCTCTATCATAAATGGTTCCCTTCAAGCATCTGTTCCATGTTCGTACCTTGTGGCCAGAGCTTGAGAGGATATCTAACCTGTATAAAGCAGTACTTGTCTGGGTCCCTCTCACTTCCTGTTGACCTGTGTGGCGGGAGAAATCATTCAATAAAATAAACTGTAAAGAGTAGCGTGACAAACCTATTAACCTCACAGCTGGAATTAGCATTTAACCTTTGGTCACATTTGCATCAGGTTTGTTTTTTAAGTGAAGGACAGTATTACAGATAAGGTCCCCATTATGCTTTGCGTGATCCTCTTCTCCGGAGTCTCACACTATCAGGAATTTGGTGTACTTCCAATGTATATTTGTCAAGATGTTAAATTAAGAAATACATCTACGTATGTGTATTCGTAACCGGTACATAATATTTATTTTATGCCATGAAGGTTAGTCTGTGTGTGTAGGTCACTGTGTATCTTTGCCAGTGTGTCTTTGGTTTAGACTAGTCAGAGTGAGGAAAAAGAGAGAAAGGCATGTAGATTTTTGCCAGATATTGTCAGACACAGTTCTGTGTAGGATTTGTGCCATTTTGCACGGCCACCACTAGTCAAAGAATGCCTGTGTCCCCACACTCTCATCAACAGTATACAGTCAGATGTTTTGAGTCTTCGTCAGAAGTAGAAAATTATTCATAGTTCACTTTAAAATATCTCTTATTTAAAAAAAGACCTATTGTGGGAAAAATTTCAACTTAACAGTAATTGCATAGTTCCGTATGTCCATCATCTAGTTATAGCAATATGAAATCACGGTCAGTCGTATTTCATCTGTATTCCACCTTCTTACTCCTTCTGTCCCCATAAAACTTCCCATTCCCCTTCCCCCGTCCCTTGGCACCCACCAGTCTGCTTTCTGTCTTTATGATTTCTACTACTCTTGGGACCTTGTGTAAGAGCAGTCATTCGACATTTGTCTTTTTGTCAGTGGCTTATTTCATGTAACATAATGTTGTCAAAGTTCATGCATGTTGTAGCCATTGGTGACATGGAAATGTCACCATTTCCAAGGCTAAGTAATATCCAGTAGTATGGCTAGACCACATTTTATTTATCCATTTGTGCATTGGTGGACATTTGGGTTGCTTCCACCTTTTGGTTATTGTGAATAATGCTGCCATGAAGATGGGTGTATAAATACCTTTTCACACCTGTGTTTTCAGTTCTTTTGTAAGTATACTCAGAAGTGGAATTGCCACAGCAGTCATTGGATTTAGAGCCCATCCTAATCCAGTATGACCTCATCTTAACAATTACATCTGTAATGATCCTATTTCTGAATAAGGTCACATTGTGAGGTTCTGGTGAACAGGTTCCTGGCACAGAGCTCCTAAAATCCTTTGAGTTTATTGTCTTTTGTATGCTAATGAATGACTCACTGTTTGGGGGGGTAACCTAGATAGCTTCAGGATGGGGAGCAGTTGCCTGAAAAACCAACCACATGTTTAAAGGGTTAGAATTTTCGGCCTCAACCTTATTTCCTGGGAGGTAGGCGATGGGCTGGAGATTGAGTTCTGTCATCTTTGGTCGGTGGTTTAGCAGTCATGCTTATCTAATGAGACCTCCATAAAAATCCCCCAGTGAAAGGATTTGGGATAGCTTCCCACATCCCTGTGTTGGGAGGGTGGCATACCATTACCATGGGGACAGAGGCTTTTGCACTTGGACCCTTCCCAGCTTCGTCCTACTTATATCTGGCTCTTCATTTTTATCCTTTATAGTAAACTGTCATAGTATCATGTTTTCCTGGGTTCTGTGAGGGGTTCTGTAAGTTGTTCAATTGAATTACTTAACCTGGGGGAAGGGTGATTGTGGGAACGGAACCCCTGAATTTGTAGTTGGCCAGTAGAAGTATGGGTAGCCGGGGCACCCAGTTTTAAGCTGACTATCTGAAGTGGGGCAGTCTCGTGAGACTGAGCCCTTAACCTCTCTGCTAACTCCGGATTATGAGGGTCAGAATGGAATGTAATTGTTCAACATCTGCCTAGTGTCTGAAAATCAGAGACTATTCAGTCCTGCACAGTCAGCAAGTCAGACTTGCTTTTAGTATTAACAAAAGATGACTGGTGTGTAATAAGACCCATGCATCATTTTAAAAAACCAAACTCATTACCTTCTACCCATCCCCAACCCCAAAATAAACCAGCACATGTATCAATCAATTCACATCCCGTTAATATTCCAGATTCAAAATAACTGATGTTTTCTTTGACTTCTCTTTCATCCTTGTCATTTAGTTGACATGACTTGGAGTTTCTAAATGGACAGTTAATGGGGCACTTGATTTCGGCTCAGGTCATGGTCTCAGGGTTGTGGGAATGAGCCCTGAGTTGGGTTCTGTGCTCAGTGGGGAGTCCGCTGGAGTTTCTCTCTCTCCCTCTGCCCCTCCCCCTGCTCATGCTTCTCTCTCTGCTTCTCTAAAATAAATAAATAAATAAATCTTAAAAAAATAGATTCTGATCCATTGTCTTATTTTCCCACCTATTTACTGTGATGCTAGCCAGGATTTTTTTTTTTTCCTTATTACTTGGTTTGTAGTTCTTTGTTGTTCAGACCATTGTTTTATCTGTTATCAGTTCAGTTATTGCTGCTTTTTGCTGCTAGATAATTTTTCTAAACTGCAGTTATGTTGCATATTAAGTGTAGATTTCTCACACTGATTCTTCAGTAATGTCCCAAATCTACCTTTTCAGCATTTATTTTTCCTGTTGCCTCTGTCAGTGAATGGCTGTTTCAAACCTACCGAACTATTCACAGTCTTCTGGGCTTATACAGCCCTTGTCACCCTCTCTGCTGTCTTCCCTCTATGCCCATCTGCTTTTCAAAAATCTAGTCATCGCTCAGCCTTCCTAACTCTTACTGTAAAACCAAACTTTACTTTCCCCAGCCCCTATTATGCTGTATGTTTTTTTTTTGGCCTGGAAATTAACCTCAAAATACCTCTTGGGTTGAATAAAGTTTTACTTGAATTTCAGTCATTCCATTGATTTTACTTCAGTGGCTTTTTTTTTTTTTTTTTTTTTGGTATATTTAAGTAGGCTGCATGCCCAGCATGGAGCCCCGTGCCGGGCTTGAACTCCTGACCCTGAGATCAAGGCCTGCGCTGAGATCAGAAGTCCTATGCTTAACTGACTGAGCCACCCAGGCACTCTTTCAGTGGCTTTTTATGCTGATAAATTTAAATGGTATGAAATTTCATACTTCATTAAGAACACTGTGCCGTCCTGTTTGAAGTTCGCACATTATATGTTCAAATGTGTGCATAAACATTTAGAATGATGTTTGTTTGATGTTATGACTGTTACTCTTTTTCTTTTTTTTGTTGAGAGCCGGCTCTAGCCGAGGATGGGGGAGAGGGAGAGAGAGAGAGACTCTTAAGTAGTCTCCATGCCCCACCGCAGAGCTCAATGTGGGGTTTGATCTAACCCTGAGATCATGACCTGAGCAGAAATTAGGAGTCGGATGCTTAACCAACTGACCCACCCAGGTGCCCTGTTATTTCTGATCAGAGAAATTTGGGGTGATTTCAATACCATCTTTGTACCTTCTAGGTATTGCAAGAAGTTTTTATAGTTGCATATTATCTTAGTAAGGACAGTTGTTATTCTAAGAAAGAAAATAGGTTCTGTAAAAAATGTAAGGACAAATAACAGAAGACAGTCTGTAATTAATTCCATACAGAAAGATAACTGCCATTAGTGGTTTTACTTACATGCTTCCAGACACACATACATGTATACATTTTACATATAAAGTGGTCCATTATACTGCATGATATTGTGGGATGTTTTCCTATGATATAGGAAATGATATATGATGATATATTGATATGATATATTATTGAGTACGTTTTTCCGTGTCAGAAATACAGCAATACTACTGATAGTTCTTACTGCTGCCTAGTATATAATTGCAAGACTGTATTTTAATTTTACCTCTCTGCCTTGTCGTCTTTTGTTGGGTATTTGCTTGATTTCCACTTTTCCCCTCTTGATAAAACATTTCCTGGTAAGCATCCTTGTCCATACTATATCTGTGTTCACTGATTGGACGACAACGGCTTTCAAAGTCTTAAAGAGTCCCCAAGACTATTTTCGTAAGAGTACTAAGACCTGATGTGTCTTTTTTACTGTGGTTACATTTGCACCATTGTTGCAAAAGTAATGGTGAGTTATTTTGTTGCCTTAGCATGAGTCCAGGCAGTGGCCATAAATTGTTAGAAGTCAGGCCACGCAGAGAAAAAAACACAACAGTTTTTTTAGGAAGATCCTTGATGAAGCAGTAAAAGTTATTAATTTTATTAAATCTTGACCCTGAAGTACATTAAAAAAAAATAATATAGGTTGGGGCACCTGGGTGGCCTGGGTGGCCTGGGTGGCTCATTTGGTTAAGTGTCCAACTCTTGATTTCAGCTCAGGTCATGATCTCAGGGTTGTGAGATTAAGCACTGCTTCTTGGGCTCTGTGCTGGGCGTGGAACCTGCTTAAGATTCTCTCTTTCTCTCTCCTCTGCCCCTCCCCATCTCCCTCCCTCTTAAAAAAAAGAAAAGGTTTATGACAAAATGGGAAGTATGCATAAGGTGTTTGTTACTACCACCTGTGGCCTCTAGGAAAAGTACTTTTCTGATTGAGTGGAGAGCTGAATTTGCTGTGTGTTGTTTTGTTTTTTTCATAGAACACCAGTTTTACTTGAAAAGACAACTGACCAAACTAGAATTATTCAGACTTTAGTATTTGGCAGATGTTTTCTTGCAAAGGAGGTGAGCCTCTGTTCAAGGGATCAACTGACAGTATTGATTGCCAATGAGAAAATCCAAGCTTCCAAATTAGAATTAGAATTTTGGAAAAGTTGTATTTGCTATGGTGAACTTGAAGACGTCCCAATATTTGAATACTTTTCTGATGAGATTGGTAGTGCTATTAACAAATGTAATTTTTGATATTGAATAATGAAAGGTGTCCACACTTGAAAGAGCAGCAAAACTCAGTGAATGTGTATTTTCAAGATGTTACATAATCACTCATGTTAAAAGATGTATTAACAATGCAAGACATACCATTGCATTTTAACAGGTGAGAGTATGAAATGTTCATTGATAAGGCTTCAGATTCTTCATTGCAAATAGCCTTTGAGAAACCGCCACTTATCGAGTATTGGTATAGTATCAAGAATATCTGAAATTACCTGAAAACACTTAATGCCCTCTTACAACTTCACATACATTTGGAGTTGGATTTCTTTCATGCACTTCAGTCAGAACAGTATATTGCAAGAGATCGAATGCAGAAGCGGATGTAAAAATCAAGCTGTCTTCTACAGAGAGACATTAAAGAGTTTTGCAAAACAAAAATCTTTCTTTTTTTAAATACAGTTTTCATTAACGGGGCGCCTGGGTGGCTCAGTCGTTAAGCGTCTGCCTTCGGCTCAGGTCATGATCCCAGGGTCCTGGGATCGAGCCCTGCATCGGGCTCCCTGCTCTGCGGGAAGCCTGCTTCTCCCTCTCTCACTCCCCCTGCTTGTGTTCCCTCTCTCGCTGTCTCTCTCTCTGTCAAATAAATAAAATATTTAAAATAAATAAATACAGTTTTCATTAAGAATATGTTACGTTAACGTGTAATGGGTTTATTTCTTTTATACCAATTTGTGAATAAAATATTTTAAAAATGCCTTGGTTTTAATTTTTAATACAGTAAATATTGAAAGATACAACCCATGTACATTTTGTTTTTAAATTTAAAAAATTTTAGTATAATCAATAAAATGTTACATGTTTCAAGGTTACAACATAGTGATTTGACAGCTCTGTACCTTTTGCTGTGCTCACAAGTTTAGCTCCCATCTGTCACCATACAGTGCTGTTACTGTATCATCAATTATATTGGCAGTGCTTCCCATGTCCATTTTAAATGCATTTTACACTGATCATTCTCTTTAAAATTGTAATCAGCCTGGTTAGCACCTCCCACTCCCCTCCTCCTTGTTTTCCATATATATTTGTTTGTGGGATTTTGTTTGTCTGTACCTGTTAGACTGTAACCTGCACATGGTGGAAATTTTTATCCTGTACACCCCTGTATGTCAGGTGTTTAGAACAATGCCGGGCATACATTAGGTGCTCAAATAATTATTGAAGGAATCGGGTTTCGTGATCTTAGTTCTGTTCATAGTTTCTGCTTAACTTGAACTAATCCTTAATTTTCTTGGACGTTTTATGGGGGTCTCTCCTTTGGAGAAGTATCTATTTAACTATTTTTGCATAATCCAGGCTTCTAATTTTGACTTTTGTGGATTTAGCTGCAGGAAGCAGTTTTATATATATATATATATGTATATATGTATGTATATATATATATACACATATACATATATACATATATATAGCAAGATGACAGTTAAATTTTCTTCTGGAGTATCTTCTCTGATGGATTGTGGTCGACTGGGGGCAGGGATTCTCAGCTCTAGCTGTCATTACAATTACTGAGAAGCTTTAAAAAACAAAAAATAGAGCCCACTGAATCAGATTCAGGGTGGGGCCAGGGATTGTATAATTTTTAAGGTTTCTAGGTGATTGTTACCTTGGCATAAAGGTTTTCTGTCCTCAGCAGAATTGGGTGTTGTAATTAGCATTATCTGCCAGGGGTGATTGTGACCATTAATACCTTCACTGTGAACTGCTGTGAAAAAGGCCATGAACAAACCTTTTTGCTTATAAAATGTTGGGACTTTGTTCACGTTGTCATAGCTGGGGAATACTCTCTGTTTTCATGAAGTATGTAATCTGGGGGAGGAAGGAAAATTAACACAGAAACTTGAATTGTTTTGTTTGTTTATTTTTAAAGATTTTTACTTATTTATTTGAGATAGAGATTGCGAGAGCAAGAGAGAGCACAAGTGGAGGGGAGGGGTAGAGGGAGAGGGAGAAGCAGGGCTCTCTGCTGAGCAGGGAGCCCGACTTGGGGCTTGATCTCAGGACCCTGGGATCATGACCTGAGCCGAAGGCAGATGGTTAACCCACTGAGCCACGCAGGTGCCCCCAGAAACCTGAATTAGTTGCTTACATTTAAAAACTAAGGAACAATCCATATATTTGTCTTCTCTTGAAAAGTTGGAATCTGCCTTCACTGGGTGTGCGTTCCCTGTAATAGGTGGTAATGCTCCTGTCTGTAAACAAGGTAAAGTCCTGCTAATTTGATGTAATTCCCACCTAGTCTGCTTTGCTCATTTATATTCCCCTGTGTACTTCCTGTAGACATTTGAGTTTTTCATCCCTGACCAGAGTTTCTTAATTATCTTTTTAAAAAAACTGATTCCATTGAAGTGTAATTGACATACAGGAGATTGCGTATCTTTGAAACATACAATTTGATAAGTGTGGATATATGTATACATCCATGAAACCACAGCCACAGTCAGGGTAATGAATGTGTCATCGTCAGAAGTGTCTTCGTGTCCTTTTTGATTCCTGCTTCCTGCCCTGCTGTCCCTGAGCAAATGCTGATTCTGTTACTGTTGTAACAGTACCATTTTATAAAAAGGAATCTGAGAGTATGTGTTCTTTTTTTTGTCTGGCTTCTCTCAGCATAATTATTTTGAAGGTCATCCATGTTGTCGAGTGTATCAGTATTTAATTCTCCTTTATTGCTGAGTAGACTTGTACTTACAGATAGTCCACAATTTGTTGATCTGTTTGCCTGTTGATGGACATTTGGGTTGTTTCCACTTTTGGACTTTTACCAATATTGTGCCTATGAACATTTGTGTACAAGCCTTTGCATGGATTTTTATATTTTTTTTCTCTTGGGTAGTTACAAAGGAGTGGAATGGCTGGATCATGTGGTAGGGGTATATTTAACTTAAGAAACTGCCAGACTGGGGCACCTGGGTGGCTCAGTCGGTTAAGTGTCTGCCTTCGGCTCGGGTCATGATCCCAGGGTCCTGGGATTGAGTCCTGCATCGGGCTCCCTGCTTAGCGGAGAGCCTGTGTCTCCCTCTTCCACTCGCCCCTGTTTGTGCTCTCTCTCTCAAATAAATAAAATCTTTAAAAAAAAAACAAACTGCCAAACTATTTTATTAAGTGGTTGTATCACTTCACATTCCTGTCAGCAGAATATGAGTTCAGTTGCTCCATATTCTTGACAACACTTGGTATAGTAGGTCTTGAATTTTACTCATTCTCATAGATATGTCCTGCTGTATTGTTGTGGCTTTAATTTACATTTTCCTAATGACAGTGTAATGTTGAGAATCTTTTCATATGCTCTTTGTCATACATACATTTTTTTTGGTGAAGTCTCTATTTAAATATTTTTCCCCTTAAGGACGCCTGGGCAGCTCACTCAGTTACACATCTGAATCTTGGTTTCGGCTCAGGTCATGATCTCAGGGTTGATGGGTCCCTGTGTCCAGGCTCCTCTCAAGAGTCAGCTTAAGATTCTTTCCCCTTCTTTCTCCCTCCTCCTCTGCTCCTCCCCTTACTTGCGGCTCTCTCTCTCTCTCTAAAATAAATAAAATCTTAAAAAAAAAAATTTTTTTTCTCTTTAGAAAAAGTTGAGTTTTTATTGTTCAGTTTGAGAGTTTTTAATATTTTCTGTATGCAGGTCCTTTATTAATAGATATGTACTTTGCACAGACTTACTATTAGTTTGGCTTGTCTTCACTTTCTTAATGATGACTTCTGGAGGATAGAAGTTTTAAAATTTTGTTGCAGTCCAGATTCTCGTTTTGTTCTTTTATTGATTGGGCTTTTGCTGTCACCAGTATGTCCTTGCCTAACCCAGGGACCACAAAGAGTTTTTTCTGTGTTTTAATAAGGAATGGATCCAGGTTCACTTTTTTCCCTTCTCTCTTTCTCCACCCCACCCCCCCTTTTTTTTTCCATATGGTGATCCAATTCTTCTAGTACCATTTGAAAAGACTTTTCTTTGAGTCTTTGTAAAATATCAGTTGTCCACGTATGTTCTCGATAGGCTGTTCTGATCCATTGGTCTATTTGTCTATTTTTATACCAACACCACAGTTTTCATTATTATAGCTTTCTAATAATTCTTAAAATCAGACAATGTTAGTTTTCCAACATGCTCTTTTTTCAGAATTGTTTTGGTTATTTTAGGTCCTTTGTATTTCAATATGAATTTTAGAATCACTTTTTAAATTTCTACAGAAAAGTTGCTAGGATTTTGATTGGGATTATGTTGAATCTATAGATCAGTTTGGGGAGAGATTGACATTTCAGTAATAATGAGTCTTGACACATGAACATAATCTCTTGATGTGAGAACAAAGGCAAAAGAAATATAGAAAAAATTAAATCTCCTTTGCAGCACATTGGCAAGTTCTTGGGACAGGCAGGGTGACCTTCTTCAAGGAGCTCGGCTGCCTCAGCATTAATACTTTGCTAGAGGCAAAAGGCAGCCTTAGCTTGACGTTAGCCTGACCTCCAGGATCCTGTAAAAATCCTCTAGCAGAGCCTCCCACACTTAAAAGACCACACGTTCCCAGAGGGGCCATCCATGGTCATGGATAACCTTGGCCAGAGTGGCCAAGCAGTTGGTGGTGCAGGAGGCATTGCCGACCATCTTGAGGGAGTTGTCATAACTTCTCATGATTCATGCCCACCCATCACAAACATGGGGGCTTCAGCAAAAGCGGTAGAGATGATGACCCTCTCGGCTCCACCCTTCAGGTGAGCACCAGCCTTCTCCATGTCCCCAGGGGACTTCACAACCTGCTCAGCACCAGCATCACCCCATTTGGTGGTGGGATCTCGCTCCTGGAAGGTGGAGATGGGCTTTCCATTGATAAGTTTCCTGTTCTCAGCCTTGATAGGGCCATTGAATTTGCCCTGGTGGGATCATACTGGAACACGTAGACCTTCAGCACTGTGTCTCGGGTGAAGCTGGTACTGCGCAAGAAGAGGGGAGGAGCAGAGAGCCAGAACCTTTACGTTTTAAAATGTGACGTCAGGAATCCACAGAAGAAACAGGTTGTTTCAGTACAGCTCTTCCTTAGCTTACGGGGTTATGTCCTGATAAGCCTGCTGTAAATTGAAGAAAATACTGTAACTGAAAATGCATAGACCTAACCTGCGGAACATTATATTATAGCTTAGCCTGGCCTACTTTAAGGCAGAATCCTGTAACACAAAGCCTATTTTATGATGAAGTGTTGACTATGTTATGTAACATATTGAATACTGTACTGAAAGTGACAAACAATGGTTGTGTGGGTACAGATGGTTGTCAGTGTATTGGTTGTTTACCCTCATGATCCCGTGGCTACAGGGAGCTGTGGCTGTTGCTCATTGCCTGGCATCACGAGAAAGAATCGTATCGCATGTCGCTAGCTTGGGAAAAGACCCACATTCAAATATGAAGTATGGTTTTTACTGAATGCATGCTGCTTTTGCAGCATTGTAAAGTTGAAAATCATAGGTTAAACCATTGTAAGTCAGGGGCCGTCAGTATTTGAATATCTGTGTCTGTTTTAATTTAGTAAGACTGACTTTCATGGCCTCTCCTTCACAGATGATGACTTTGACCAGTTTGATAAGCCTGGTGCAGAGCGATCTTGGAGAAGAAGAGCTGCAGACGAGGACTGGGACAGGTATAGAACACCTGGTTACTTGTAGTCTGTGCTGATTTCTCTGATTCTGCCACTTGGCTCTGCAGAGATTTTTTTTTTAAGATTTTATTTTTAAGTAATCTCCACACCCAGTGTGGGGCTCAGACTCAAAACCGCAGGATCAAGTGTTGCATGCTCTACTGACTGAGCCAGCAAGGCATCCCGGCTCTGCAGAGATCTTTACTGAGAGCAGTATGTTGGCTACCTGATGCTCTTTCCCAAGTGGGCCTGTCCGTGCTGGGCTGAAGTGAGGGCAAGGGCAGGCCTTCTAGGTAGAAGGCTTTCTGGTGGGCTCCTGGAACTGGAGTTCCAGGCCTGTATTGTCTATAGGGCCCTGATTGTCCGTTCTGTCTGTGTTTTTCACAATGGTGGTATTGATATGGTGGATCCCCAGAGCTGTCATTGCCAGAGTTCTTTTGTTTAGTCTACCCAATATTTGGCTAGACTTTAAAATTTTTGCCAATTTAATATGTGTGTAATAGTATCTCACTGTAATTTAAATTTTTATTTCTCTGATTACTAGTGAAGGTGAAAATATCTTTAGGGATACACATACATGCACTAAAGGTGTTAAAAATGTTCATAGTAGTGATAAATGTCAGTTCTGTATAGTGATTACTTCTGGTGAGCAGCTCTAGTAGAAGTTAGAGGGATGTGTACTGGGAGAAGTTCATGAGGGCATAGTCTGGGTGGTGGGGTTCTCAAATGAGGATTCTTCTTTACATATATATATTTTTTTTTAACATTTATTTATTTTAGAGAGCTTGGGGGAGGGGCAGAGGAAGAGGGAGAGAGAGAATCTTCAGCAGGCTCCAGGCTCAGCACAGGCCCTACACAGGGTTCAATCTCATAACCCTGAGATCACAACCTTAGCATAGAAACCAAGAGTCGGACGCTTAACCGACTGCGCCACCCAGGCACCTCTACGTATTTCTTAAGATCTTAAATACTGGGCGCCTGGGTGGCTCAGTTGGTTAAGCGACTGCCTTCGGCTCAGGTCATGATCCTGGAGTCCCGCATTGGGCTCCCTGCTCGGCGGGGAGCCTGCTTCTCCCTCTGACCCTCCCCCCTCTCATGTGCTCTCTCATTCTCTCTCAAATAAATAAATAAATAAATCTTTAAAAAAAAAAAAAGATCTTAAATACTGTGTTGAAAAGGTAAAAAATTACCTTGTAGTTGCAGTCAGAAAATTTAATAATAAAGGTAAATAGGTCTGAATAAAGAACAACAGTGATCTTCAGTAAAAAGAATTACCTGATTGCCATTTGAAAACTGATGCCCCAGGAGTTTTACAGAATAATCTACATTAAAAACTATATACATTACAAACTTAAGAGCCTACCTAAAGATGATTACTCTTTAGCAGTTCTTAGGCAGTCTGTGAAAAATTGCTTAGAGCCTACAACAAAATCTCCTGTAAGAGAAATGGCCTCCCCAGAGGTATTGGTACGTAGTTCTGTTTCAAAGATTATGATGGGGAGCGGAATAAAAACGTGTATTTTAGTAGTTCACTCACCATATGGATTTTCTCTTCTGTCAGTTGTCTGTTCATATCTCTGTGTATTTTTCTTAACGGTTGTTTGTCTTTTCCTTATTGATTTTAGGGATTCTTTATACTTTCTGCAATTTATTTTTTGTGCTTGGAGATATCTCCTCCCAGTCTGTGACATGCGTTCCTTTAAACAGCAGCCTTCAGGTCGATTTTTATAAATAATGTAATCAAATGTATAATCTTTTCCTGTATGGCTTTTGTTTCCTTTTTTATTAAAATATGAACACAGTGTACTTTGGAATCATTTTCAGGCTTGGAGGAAAGTTGCAAGAGTGTCACAGACACTCTCCTGGGCCCCCAGACTCGCAGTTGCTTCCTGCCATGTCCATTGTCCTCTGTGCCCTCTGCACACCCGCTCACCGAGACCCCCTCCCCCCGCTCCTCTTCACAGTGGTCTGAGGGCACCAGGCTGTGTGCTTCCCATGTGCCTCAGCATGTAGTTTTCCTGGTGAGCTTCTCAAGGGCAGGGGCATTCACTTACATAGCCACTGGATCATTTCAAAATCATGAAGTTAACTAACACAGAATTGTGTTTTTTAATCTACAGCGGTTATTCAAGTTTTGACAGTTCTCCCGAGTGTGCTTTATAGCCAAAATGAGTTTCTTTTTTTCTGGTTCAAGTTTCAGTTTAGGATCATACAGTGCATTTTGTCCCCCCTTATATTCATCTGGAAGAATTATGTATCCTTGTTTCTTACGACTTTGACAGTTTTGAAGAGGACAGGCTCTTTATTTTGTAGACTCACCCTTAGCATGGATTTGCAGGTGTCTCTTCAGAACTAGATTTAGGTTGTGTTTTTGGTCAGGAATACTCGTTGGCAATGCTGTGGCCTTCCCGAGGGCATCCCTTGCGGAGGTGTGTGGTCAAGGTGCTTTCCACTTTTGTCCTTAGGAAATTCTTCCCTGCCTTGTGTTCTGGTATGTTTTGCGTGTTTTTATTTATTTTTTTTATAGTTAAGATATATAATTTGCCTGAAATTGATTAAATTGATTGATTTTTAACTTACTGAGGATTTGAAGAAAATGTGAAAATAGAATAGTACAGTGTACCCAGTGTACCATCAGCTTCAACAGTTACTGGTATAAAGTCAGTCTTGTTTTTATCTGTAATTTGCAACCCTCCTCATATTACAGACATACATAAGTTCATCTGAAAATATTTCAGATTGTATCTCTCTAAAAAGTAAAGGATTTACGAAGACAACCACAATAGAGTTATATTTTGAAAAACTCCCTGGATGTTAATGTCTTATTACTGATTGTCTCATGTAAATATCAGTGTATCACACACACGACACAGTGTGGATATGGGTCTTGTATGCTGTTTTATAGTTTGTGGAGTCCACATTAGATCCCTAGATGGCAACTGATAGGTTAGGTAGATTTCCCAAGTGTTGTTTCATCTGTAGGTTTTCATGCATCTTTTTTTTTTTTTTTTTTAAGTTCTCTGCAACTTTTTGAAGACACAGGTGGTTTGTCTTGTGGAGTTTCTTCTTTTGCTGATTGTCACCCCTGGAGTGTTAGTATGCTCTTTCATCTCTTGCATTTTCTGTAAATTAATAGGTCTAGATGTTGATTAGGTTTAGGTTTGAAAATGGGCAGGAGGATGGATGATCCAAGTTAACTTCTGCAAACTGCTTGGCTCCTCTGAGGTACTAAATAAGTGCTTGATTCTTTACTTTTATTTACCAGTTTTCAAAATAATGGGTCAGTTCCTTAGCATCCTCCAAAGGTGAGTTTTGTTTTTGAATCCTTTCCAACTCATAGATTTAAATACTGCATGTGTATTTTCATTGCAGTTGTTATTTTTATTAATATTTGAACCATTCCAGTATCCTTTCAGTGGGACTTTCAGTTGTCAAGAAGTTAGTTGGCTTTCTGCTCTCATGGAAATTGGGTTTGGTGATGATGTGAGGCAGGGCTCCGGTTTTTCTCGTCTCTCCGGCGTGAATGGCAGCTGTCCCAGCATTATTTACCAACAAGCGCCTCCTTTCTTCATTCGTCTTCAGTGCATGTTGCATATGGAGGTTCTGTATCATGTGTGTTTCTTTGATATTTTAAAAGCATAAGACAGTCTCTTGCATGTACTGGATAATGGAGAAATTTGAAAGCTAAGGAGAAGAGGGAGTCAGAAATTGTTATGACCAGCTCTTGCATTTGGAAGAACCTGGTGCCATTGTTGAACTAACCCCTGGAGTGTTTTTTTCTGAAGGATGTGCTTGTATCTGTATCCATGCAGGAGAAAGACGGCATACTCACGGCTCTAAATGGAAGTCATTGGATGATGGAGCTATTTACAGGAGAGGGTTAATAAAGAAGCAGTAAGAGTTGGTGCGGTGTCCAGGGCATAGCGGCAGACCCTAGGGGAAGAAGTGCATCCTAGAGCCCAGTGGGGGTTGCCGTGGTAGCAGTGGGTGGGACTGGGCTGTGCAGGTAGCAGGGAGGGGCAGTCTCTCTCTTCCTGCTCTGTAATGACCCGTTGGGTCATCCCATGGGCCAAGGCCTTCCAGAAGCAAAGGCCAGGAGAGCCTGCGCGAGTCTTCCCAGAGAAAGCTTCCCGGAAACAGAGTTGGCAGAGATCGGAGGAGGGTGTCCTGGAGAGGGGAGGGGAGGCACACCGAGGCAATGGACTGAGTGCAGGGTGTGTTGTCACTTACCCTTGTGGTTTTGAAAGGCTGCAGCCATGTGGCTGACTACAGAATACTTGTTTCCTGGGAGTGTCTTGCAGTGTACACCTGTTTACTAGTAAAAGTACACTTGCTCTAAAAGAGCTGATTGTCTCTCGTCTTGGATGAGAACCACGGCCGGAGAGGTGGTTCTTGCCACTTTGTAGTGGTGGTGACGGTGAGAGCCTGAGGGAGCCGTGCATTTGCACCCAGGAAGCGCCTCAGTCGCCCTGTGCCGCTCTCCTTTCCGGGCCCACGGGCCCAGCTGCCTTTACGGGCGGGGGTGCTGTGCCTCAGCTCTTTGAGAGGACCTGATTGGGCTGGTCACTCCCAGGAGCTCATTGTCGTCTTGTTTTCAGTGGCACTTGGTGTGTTTTACATTTCATAAATTTCTTCCCTTCTGTGTACACCTTTTGTAAGGATCCAGCTTGGTGATGACAGTAGGGAAGTACATTTACTTTCTGTGTGGGGTTTGTGCGTAGTAGTTAGGGTTTGGACCCCGGAGCTAGAGCATCTTGGGGTTCGCCTGTTGACTTTGCCACTTCCTAGCTGGGTGACCTTGAGCCAATTATTTAACATCTCCGTGTCTTGGTTTTCACGTTTTAAAAAAAGGGGGATGATGTAAATATCTACACAATGGGTTGTCATGTCGACAAAAAAGCTAATATGTGTGAAACACTTAGAATGGTTCCTGGCACATAATACACTGAACGGATGCTCACGATTTCTTGAGCTATAATTTATGTCTGTTGTGATTGTATGGACCTAATCCCTCTGTCTCCCCATCCTGCTTGCTTATTTCATGCTGTTGTCTTTGTTAGTCATGGAAGCAACTATTCTCCATCTCGGTACACTCCACTCATTTATAACTGTTAGCTTTCCTTATCTTCTTTTAAAAAATGCTTTTGTTTAGGAAAAATAGGTAGTCCTCAAAGACTGATTTCTTTTGTATACATCCTTTGTTAGCAAATAGTACAGATAGTTTCTAGATTTTTGCTTGTATATTTACCAACGCCTTTCTGTATTCTGGTTTTAAGAGTTCTCAGTATCCCCTGAGCAGGTGGTGTTATCTTTCATTTTCAGTTAGAGTGATGATGGCCTAGCGTGGGTGCTTGTCTTCAAAGGGGCGAGTGTCTGTTTTGGTCATCTAGAATCAATTCTCAAATGGAGTTCCTGTCAGTATGATGACTAGATCCTTTTTTCCTCACCCATAGAGGATGATTTTAACACGGAAGATGCAGACATTGTATCTTGACAGCTGATTAGGTGATTTGTGGAAATGTTGGAAGAAGTTACATGTTATTCTCTGATAGCTAGCTGTCTTACTCATACAAGTCTGTGAAAGATTTACCCCATGGGTAACCTCTTGTCCTGGGTCTGTCCATGCTGTGTGACTTTGGGCCAATTATTTAATCTCTTATCCTTGTTTTCTTTATCTATAAAATGAGGGTATAGAATTTATATAGGGTAAGAAGATAACAAAAAGGTGTTCAGTGCATGAATGAAAAGATTTGTTGAATGATTTCTAGTTCTAAAAGGTGGTGTATAGAAACAGTCATTTCTTTTATAACTCCAGTAGGCATTCCTGTATATACTGGTATTCTGCAAAGTAGCACACTACAAGTAAACATGGTTTTTGGATAAAGTTGTGCCTAAAACCTACAGAAGTTTGTAACCAGAGTGCTTATAAATAGAGTAACAGCCCTAATAAGAATATTGGTGCATTTGCACCTGGAAGCACAATCTGATTATTTTCTCCTTCTAGATGTTGTCCTTAAAAGACATTTGTTCTTAAGACATTGGGTTCCCCAGAGCTAAGAATATAATTCAGTGGTAGCCATCTTCATCAACCAAAAAAAAAAAAAAAAAAAAAAAAATATATATATATATATATATATATATATATATATACACACACAC
>NW_023270680.1:3568154-3678733 GCF_011800145.1 Mirounga leonina
GATGATTTACTTGGATGCTCTCATCAGCCTTGTGTTTTTCATCTTTTCAGGTTTTGCATTTTGATGAGTGTCAAATGGTCTCTCAGTGGTTTTAGTTTTAACTTTCGTAGTTAATGATGTTGGATATCTTTTCCTATTTCATGATAGGTTTTGCAAGGCAGGAGAAAGCATAGATGTTACCTATTGTAGTTTCTTCTTTTAATGATTACTGAGCAGGTCCAAAGAAATAAAGATCTCATATTGAGGTGGAAAACTGAGATCAGAAGTCTAGTGAGAACCACCTCCTCTCACAGAGCCTCCCACACTTAAAAGACCACATATTCCCTATATAGTTGACTTACATTCTCATTATTAATAAAGAAAAAGGGAAGCATAGCAAACTAAACAGGAAAGTAGCCAAACCCTGAAGTCCGGGGGAGATTTCCCAGTGATCTGCAGACTTTCCAGTGTTGTAGGAATAATGCATTGGCATGCCTGTTTTTCTTTATCCCCAGTGAACTTGAAGATGACTTACTTGGAGAAGATTTGCTGTCTGGCAAAAAGGTAAGAAATTGAGGTCTTCCTGAAACCACCCTCCAGCTGCTTCATTGTACTGAACATACAGGAATATATCTCATGAATGGGATGTGGTACTGGAAGTTTGGGTGCAGATTGCAATGTTGTGAATTGAATTATCTTTTAAATGCACAGAGAGCTGACTGTTTAGTCTGTTAGTAAGTTCTCCAGTAACTTCTACTATCTAAGTGATCAGTCCTTTGATGCAAATATTTTAGTTCTCACTCAGTCTGATGCACTCCAGCAGGTGCTGAGTTTGTGAAAGCAGTAACATAAAACCGCCACTCACAAGAAAACTAACATTTGGAGGCTAATAGTTTGCATTCCCTTTTTGAAAGTCTGGAGATAAGCTCAGAGATAGCTGTACTCAAATGTAACACACATTCAGATAAGTGAGAATACTAGTCTAACCCCTAATATAGGTTTCTCTAAACCCTTTTGATTAAACAAAACTTTGCAGTAATTAACTCTGATATGTGTATATCTATATATAATGTATGTGTATGTTTATGTTACTCTTCCAATAACGTTATAAAACATACATGAAAAATAGAAATACAAATCCAAAGATTAAAGTGAAATAGTGAATTTTTATTTTATTTATTAACAGTTTAAAAACACTTGCTGTTCTTACTAAATATCAAGGTAGTTTTTTTATGCTTAGTTTTTTAAAGTCTTGAGATTGTGGTGGCTTCTTACCGTCCACAGTTGCTATATATAAGCTCACTGTACTTTCAGGTGATGAGGTCACATCATTTGTCTGATTTAGTAGACCTGATCATGTTGTCCTTTTAATATCATTTATAATAAGGCTAATGAAGATCTTGTAGTGGGAGAAGTACCAGTGTTGCCATTTTCCTGTAGCTTACTCCGTTGCATCATTAGCTTTTTTGCTAATACTTGAATTTGTTACGGGATTCTGGTGAAGCCACTTTCCTTCTCTGTCTTGCTTCTTCCTGCATCACTGGCCCTCAGGCGGCCTGGCCTCAGCCTGCCTCAGCCTTTGCTCCTTTAAGTGGCTCTCATCACCTGTAACTCTCAGTAGGAATTAATTTAGTTCCCTGTAGATCCACTTGATCTCATGTAAGTACATGGGGACGCAGCAAAATACTGAAAGTGAAAAACCTTCGAGATGGCCCCTCAGCCTTTCCTCGTTTGAGGGGCTCACTCTCTGGCTTCAGGGTGCCCTGCATGTGTCATGTGGTTGGGGTGCAGGGCTGGTCCTTCCTGTGTCATGGCCACAGGGGGAAAGTGGTACTGGTTTCTTGGTGACTCAGTGGTAATTACTTTGCACATCCTTGAGGTGCTCTCACTGTACCTGGGAGTTCACTACTCTAATGTAAACACGTTTTTTTCCTTTGGAATTATTTAAGACACTTTAGTGAAGAATACCAGTTAGATGTTAAAATGTTTAAATGTAGTAAGATATTTTTTATGTAAGTTGGATTTCTATCCTTGGGCAAGCCTGGGGCAGCATAGTTTGCCCCGTGTCTCTATCAGGATGTTCCACCAGTCCTAGTAATTCCTTTTGGTGGACATTTGTCCCCATCTTGTGAAAGCTTTGGTCAGGTCTCTTACCAGTAAAGATGGAAAAGCAGTTTGGTTTGGATAGTAATGCTGACTCTTCTGGGGGTGTAGTGTCACTTTCTCTTACTGGACCAGTTGATTGGTGTGACTTGGCCTCCTTTCCCATGGGACGGGAGCGCGGCAGCCTGCTGCTGCCTCTGTCTTGGTGGCAGGGCCCTCACCCACCTTGGCCAGTTGGGAAGTTTGTCTGCTTGGGAACAGTGTATATACCCCCCCTCTCCTTTCCTCTTCTCTTCCTTCCTAACGCTATACCTTGTAGGAATTAAAGAGCTCAGATATATCAAAAGAGAAATAATGAAAAAAACAGATATAAGCCCTCATGACTGACATTTTACCATATATCCTTATATTCTTTTTTCATATGTTTTAGAGTATAATTTAAATGTTATATATAAAAAACACTGCTTTTTGGGCGCCTGGGTGGCTCAGTCGGTTAAGCGACTGCCTTCGGCTCAGGTCATGATCCTGGAGTCCCGGGATCGAGTCCCACATCGGGCTCCCTGCTCGGCGGGGAGTCTGCTTCTCCCTCTGACCCTCCTCCCTCTCATTCTCTCTGTCTCAAGTAAATAAATAAAATCTTTAAAAAAAAAAAACAAAAAAACCCCCAAAAAACACTGCTTTTTAATTTAGCATTGTATTGTTGGCATTTTCCTGTTGTCATGAAATACTCTTTTTTTTTATTTTTAAGATTTTATTTATTTGTCAGATTGAGAGAGAGCGAGTGAGCACAAGCAGGGGGAGCGGCAGGCAGAAACAGAGGGAGAAGCAGACTCCCCGCTGGGCAGGGAGCCCGACATGGGGCTCGATCCCAGGACCCTGGGATCATGACCTGAGCTGAAGGCAGACGCTTAACGGAGTGAGCCACCTAGGCGCCCCTCATGAAATGTTTCTTAAGATATTTTATAATGGCTACATAATATTTCAGTTTGTGTATATTATAGTATACCTAGCCATTCCTGTATTCACTGAGGTTGTATCCAGCTCATTGCTATGACTTATTTTTATTTAAAAAAAAAAATTTTTTTTTTTAAAGTAGGCTCCATGCCCAGCGTGGATGATGAGGGGCTTGAACTTATGTCCCTGAGATCAGGACCCAAGCTGAGATCAAGAGTCAGACACTTAACTGCCTGAGCCACCCAGGTCCCTGTGCTGTAACTTTTTTTTTTTTAAAAGAACTTCTTACGGAAAATTTTAAGCATATATAAAAGAAGAGAGCAGAGTGACTGTCACCCTCATGCATTTGTCACTCTGCTTCAGCAGCTTTCAGTTAAAGGCAGTTTTGCCTTATCTCTGCCCACTCCTCTTCCTGAAGTATTTTGAAGTGAATTTCAGACATTATGATGCTATTTTAATGTACAAATGTTATTATGCTTTTGAAATTCTTTTCTTAGCAAATTTCCATGAAGGAGAACTTCTGGCCTAAGGGTGTAAACATTTAAGACTCTTGTCTCCTGTTGTCCAGTTGCTTTCCAGCAGTATTTTATCAGTTGAGCAGCAGGTGTATGAACCAAGCCTTTCACCTTCCCAGTCCCCCAGGTTTGAGACCACTTCTCTTTTAAAAATCTTTGTCTGTGAGATAGATGAAAAATGATTTTTGGTTAGTTTACCTTGTACTTATTTGGTTTCTAGTGAGATTGAATATTTTGTCGCGTATTTACTAGCTCATTTATTCTTATGGGTACTCTTGCCTGCCCACTGTCTTTCCCCCACTTGTGTCCCCCGAAATGTACGGAGACTCAGCTTTGTCTGGAGAGAGGCTCCTAGGCTGGGGGGCCAGAGGGCCGCACAGCCACGCACTGGGTATGGTGACATCATCAGACCAACGGGGCAGTCAAGGACACGGTCGTCGGGTCAAGAAGGGAGGTTGTGAGAGGGAAATGTTTAAATATAGGTTAAAAATGAGAGGTTGCAAACTCAAGATGAAGCATGCTGGCATGACCCAGCCAGAGCCTTGAGAAATTGGGGGAAGCCTGAGGTGCTGGTCGCCTGCCAGCACGTGACCCCCCTTCAGTTTCTCTGTTTGACTTCAGCAGCTAGTGCTGGGCAGGTGCTCTGTGCTACGCCAGTTTCAGATGTTCCCATAGCTGGTCCATCTTCTGGGGAGTCCCGGAGAAGCATTCTTTTTCTTTCATACTTGTCTCTCTCCCCAGGAGAGGAATGACCTCTTCCTCTGGTAAGGTTGGGAGAAAGGATTTTGCTAGCATTCATTGCCACTTTCTCTTCCTCTCTGGGGTTGTGCTTGCTCTACTTTCCTGCAGACCACCCAGAACAGAATCCTCCCTAGTGACTCCACCCTTACCTGAGGAAACAGTTCAATTCTTTGGGCTGTGGTTGAAAATCAGTTTTTGTCTCAGAGATTGAGTCTAGCTCTCCACCTCCGCTTTATCAGCTAAGTGGGTATCTTGATCAGTTGCCTCCTGTGTATATTACTCATCACATTCAGAATCCATATGGGAAGTTGAATCTTTAGAATGCAGAAGTAGGATCTGATTACCATAAGGGCCCACCACAACGTAGTACATTCCTTTCTGTTTGTTTGGTTATTTATTTGCTCAGTAATTTTTGACAAATACTTAAAAATTTAAAACTCAAGCAGCCTCTAATGAAATTTGGCTTTCATTGAATTATTAATTTTTAAAGATTTTTAAAGATTTCCTGTGGTTTTATTTAATAAATTGGACAGCTAAATTTAGGCAGGCCTGGCTCATCTCCTTTAGTAGAGGACAGATTATGTGGGCAACTAAGCAAAACTTTATTTTGGCCCTATTAAGCAGTCTGTTTCTTTTTCATACAGATCTGTTCTCCCTTCTTCAAGAAAACTACATGGTCTGTGTTATGTTATGTTATTATTATTACTAGTTTTGGGGCTTGAACTCAGTGACCCTGAGATCAAGACCTGAGCTGAGATCAAGAGTCGGATGCTTAACTGGCTGAGTCACCCAGGCACCCCATGTTATTTTATTTTTATCTTATACTGTCAGCCATTAAGTAGAGACCCTTGAGACCAGTAAGAACTAATAAGGTTCATATTTTTTTGGCTTGTATCAAAAATACTATAATGAAGAATGAATAGATAAGTTTGAGAAACCTATTTTTATAAGCTATAAAATGCCAGGAAAAGACTGCTTGTTTGTTTCATCTTTAAGTAGAAAATCAAGTCTTTCTCTTTTTCCTTTTTCTATCTTTACTTTTTTCCTAATATGTGTGTGTTCATGGGGCTTCTTTTGGAGGGGGTGTGGTAATTTATGTATACCATGAAAAAAATTTGAGTAGGGGAGGAAAATGTGAAGGCCCCCCCCCCCCCCCAGTGTAAGTGTACAATACTTGTATATATTTAACTTAACAAAACCTGGAACTGTGGAAAGTTGAGCAGTTGACAAAATCACTAGGCTTCCTCTGCCTACTGGTGCGATGAATGCACAGGCCTGTCGAGAGCAGGGGTGAGGGCCTGAGCCAGGCATGTTTATTTTCATGTGTCATCTCTATTAATAAACTCAAGTTTTGTTTTAGTCCCTTACCATTTCAATTTGGCGATCTACTTATCTAAAATCTGCTTCTTCCTTTTTTTTTTTTTAAAGATTTTATTTGTCTATTTATTTGAGAGAGAGAGATAGCACCACAAGATAGAGAACATGAGCGGGAAGGAGGAACAGAGGGCAGAGGGAGAAGCAGACTCCCCACTGAGCAGGGAACCTGATGTGGGGCTCAATCCCAAGGACCCTCGGATCATGACCTGAGCTGGAGGCAGATGCTTGATGGACTGAGCCACCTGGGCGCCGCTAAAATCGGCTTATTTAGAAAATTCTTCTTTTTTTGTTTAAAAAGTCTTCAGATTTTGGATACTAACAGTGTTAAAATTAGTCAAATCTTTTTTTTTAAGTTTTTATTTTAATTCCTGTTAGTTAACATACGGTGTAATGTTAGTTTCAGGTGTACAATGTAGTGATTCATCACTTCCTTACACCACCCAGTGCTCATCACAAGAAGTGCCCTCCTTAACCCCCATCACCCATCTCACCCATCCCCCACCCTCTCCCCCTCTGGTAAGTGTCAGTTTGTTCTCTAGAGTGAAGAGTCTCTTTCTTGATTTGCCTCTTATTTTTTTCATTTTTCTTACTCTGTTTCTTAAATTCCACATATGAGTGAAGTCAAATTTAGTCAAATCTTAAGGATACCATTCTTTTTTTTGTGTATGATAGGGAAAAATGTTTGTAGGATACTGCTAAAGGACTCTTCCTTTTTCCTTTTTTGTTAGATTTAGAATAAATGTGATCATTAAGCCTGTTGTTTCTATACTTATTACCTGACTCTGCATCTGAAAATTTCTGGGGTCACAAGTACACCATATGTGGAATTTCTCAATTGTCAACTGGTCGTATCAAAGTGAGATAGCTTACTGAATGGCACATGCTTTAATAACAAGGTTAGAAATAATTCAGTCAACGTAATTTTGCACATTTGTAACAAGTCTTTTTGTGGAAGTGGCATGCATTAATTAGATCTCTTATTTTAATTAGAATCAGTCGGATTTGTCAGATGAAGAGCTGAATGATGATCTTTTACAGAGTGATAATGAGGATGAAGAAAATTTCAGGTATTCATTATTAGCTCATTAAAAATTTTCTTTAAATTGTTAGTAACTGTAATTTATAATTACAATGGAATATAATTGATAATGTGATGTTATTTCTTCAACATGATTTTATTTTGAACAGGATATTAATATAACTCTCTTATGTGGAAGCCATATATATTTTTGTGTAAATAGGTATTGGTCTTGCATTTGATGACCTCTCTAAGTTCTGTTGAATGCAGGTGATGAAAACTCAGTAAAGGTATGTATTGCTCTTTTGAAGAATTCCTTTATTTGGATGGGGGCAATGGCCTTAGGCTCTTATTACTGTCGGCTGCAGTTTGATGTTGCTGCTTTTGTTTTTACTTTAGACTTCTTATTGATATGTAATCTGTTTAGTGAATTGCCATTTTGGAAATTCCTTTGGACTGTACTTAATTTTTATTTTTTTAAGATTTTATTTATTTGAGAGAGAAAGTGAGCCTGAGGACTGGGGGTGAAGAGGCAGAAGGAGAAGCAGACTCCCTGCTGAGCAGGGAGCCCTACGCGGGGCTTGATCCCAGGACCGTTGAGATCATGACCTGAGCCGAACACAGACGCTTAACCGACTGAGCCACCCAGGCGTCCCTGGACTGTACCTTAGACTCAAGTTGACTATCTGAATGTAATTGTTTAGTGAACATAGTTACTTTAGTCTTTTTCAGCTGTTTTAACAAAACATTATGAACTGGGGTAGTTCATAACAGAAATTTATTTGTCACAGTTCTTGGGGCTAGGAAGTCCAAGGTTAAGGCATCAGCATGGTCAGTTTCTACTTTCTAGTTCATAGATGGCGCTGTCTTGCTAGGTCTTCACAGGGTTGAAGGGTGAGGGAGCTCTCTGGGGCCCTCTCTGTAAAGGCACTAATCCCATCAATGGGACTCCAGCATTATGACCTTTACAGTCATCTCCCAAAGGTCCCACCTCTGGGCACCATCACACTGGGTGTGTTATGGATTCAACAGGATGACTTTTGGGGGACACTAATAACCAGTCCGCAGCAGTCATGAATGTCTTTTTGTTGTTGACTAGTAAGCTCCATTGTAAGGGGAAGAAGAGGTATTTAGTACCCTCTGGTAGGTGGAGTAATTTTTTCAATGTTATGAGGAAACCTAAAGTGAAAATTCAGAGAGACCTCTCTCGGTTATAAATGAGGTTAATAAATATAAGCCATTTATTATTGAACAGGTGTTCTAACTTAAAGTAATTTTTATGGATAGAAATACAGCTTTAAGTTAGTTTTTTCTCCCAGTTATTTAAGTTTCCCAGTTCCATTCTTTGACATCATTATTATATTTTGATCTTTTGAGTTGTTTGCCCTCAAAATAAGGCAATTTGGAGTTTTTAGCCAAATAATGTCTTCAAATCTGTGTGGTGTATTCAGGTTTCTTGTTAGGATTAGATAACCTAATTGATATGTGCGCACTTAAGGTTTTTCTACAAAATCTTGCACTGTAAGTGTTGTTATCTTGCAGTTTACTGTTGGGTGTGTAGCTGTTGTGATTCAGTGGGTGGAATAAAATTTTTTTTTTTTTTTTTGCGGTTTTAAAACCCTCTTTGGTATTTTACTCAGAAATTATAAACTAATTTTTTTGAAATTGGTGATTAGTACAAATTTTATTTATTTGAATATTGAAATGTCTTTTCACACACATTTTTAATATTTTGATTTTTTTAAAAAGGAGTTTATAATTTGCATCATAGATTTAAAAAGAACGAATTGTTCTAAAATTCGATCTCTGATTTTCTGTTTATGGAATAATACACCTGTTTTTACTTTGGAATCTTGGAAAACAGATACCACCCTTTTCGTTCTGGAAGTTAGAATGAAATATAGTCTGTTTGTTTTCAGTCCTGGAGTTTTGCCAGTCAGACTTGTTTCCCCATCTGGTTGACCTGATTCTTTTGGGCAAATAACCTGCATCTGGTGACAGTGCGGGTGCTTTCTGCGTTAGGAGCGTGGGGTGCAGGCTCAGTACGGCACGCTGAGCTCTGCTCTCGGTCACCAGTGGAGTAGTGTGCGTTTATTAGTCACTGGAACAACTTTTCACCCGTCGTGGTCTACATCTTTGTAACAGTTGTTTAGGTAGTGATTTAATTTCGAGCTTGATTCTAATTGGGCACCTTTCTTTGTGTTTTTGTTCTCGTAGTTCTCAGGGTGTCACGATTAGTTTAAATACCACATCTGGCATGGTCACGTCATTTGAACTCTCTGACAACACTAATGACCAATCCGGAGAACAGGAGTCTGAGTATGAGCAAGGGGAGGAGGAACTTGTTTACCACAAACCCGACGGATCTGAATTGTATGCTCACGAGTACCCAGAAGAAGGACAGTATGAAGGCCATGATGCTGAGCTGACGGAGGACCACATGGAGTATGTGGAGGAGCCCGAGGAGGAGCAGCTGTACAATGATGAAGTGTTAGACATCGAGATCAATGAGCCTTTAGATGAGTTCACAGTGAGTCTTTTCCTTTGTATGGCCGAAGATAACATGGCTGCCTGGGCACAGGTTTCTAGACTGATTTGAAATCTATTTCCCTCCCTCGGGAGGGAGGGAAATTAGACCTTATTATCACTGTCTGCCAGTTTCTTTATCTGAGCTATGACAAAGTTTGTGTTGACAGCTTGTTTGGCTGGAGGTAATGCCCCTTTGTCATTCTGGAAGGCTGCACAGAATCGTGACCTTGAGGATTGCACCTTAAGGAAGAAAACAGCTTTGTGTGGTGGAGATACACTGTCAATTGTTAGAAGTACTTAATGCAGAGCTTTTATCCAGGCTTTAGACAAGATCTGATAAAGTCCTTCCAAGGTGAAAAGATTATTGACCTGCTAAAGACATCTTTAAGGTGCTGGTATTCCAGAGTGATTGATGTCCTGTTCATTCATCCTTTTTTGTAACCGAGAACTGTCTAAACATGAATAAAGAGATTGGAAGTTAGTTTTGGAAATGTCACACATAATTTGTTATCTGTAATCAGGAAGCAAAGATTGTGCTGATTTCTGTTTCAGAAAGATGGTTTTGATAGGTAGCTATTTTTAAAGTTGAACTGTCAAGAAAGCAAAAGGTACTAGTGAAAGATTGCTCATTTGTCTTACTGATTCATCATTAGAAGATACTTGTTTTTAAAATAAGCACTTAATGAAATTTGTGTGTGAAGGACATGATATTCGTCAGTAGAATCTTAGGGTTTTCATGATACTGTCGCTCCACTGGGGTGCATTGTCAGCTGGCCCGCCAGGGCTGGGTGGAGGCGTGCAGAGTTGGGGCTCTTAGCTTTGCCTTTAATCTCTTAATGTTTTTATTCAGAGGAAGCTTGCTTTTGAGGAAAAAATTCAAAGTCTGAATTTTGGTCATTGGTCATACATACATATAAATGGGAGTAATTTTGAAAGGGATCGTTTATGAGGAACCTTAGAATATTTAGTTCTAATCATAATTGTGTTTATCTCAGTAGTTATTTTTAAGATTTGATTCGTTTTGAATGTTTTCTCTTTACTAGATACAGTAATGAAAAAATGTGTGTCGTTTTGGTAAGTAGAATCATGTAAAAGGCATCATGGCTACTTGTTCATTGGATAATGGTAATTTTGTTTTGGTAGTAAATCCTTCACTGGTGTGGACAGGTTCTCTGCTGGTTGGTGTGTTTGTATACTATCTGAAAGTGGGATATTATAAATTTAAAATTTTCTTAAAGATTAAGCCAAGATCTTTTAAAAATGTACCTAGTTATTCCCTGGTTAGAGCATTTTATTATTTCTCTCGTTCATCGGTAAGAGAAGATGATTGGTTAATTGTATGTGGGTCCATTTCCCTTGTAAATTCATCAGTTCGGCACATCTTTACTGTTGTCCAGGCACCAGGGGCACCAGTTTCGCTAAAACATGAGACATGAGGCATGGCCCCTGCCTTCTGGAGTGGAACAGATAAGTGTGGAAAGTGCTTGCTTGACGGCACTAGGGTGCCGCAGAGGACGTGTTTCTCACTGTGGCCTTGTGGCCGAATTTGTTGAGGAGAGAATTCTCCTAAGTCAGGACTTTCCCTCTCTTGTGTTCCGTGGTCAAAGTAGAGGTTACATTTAGGCTCCTGCTTGTAAAAAATCCAACTTAGTTACCTGACATCTTAGGGTCTCAGATCAGAGTCCGGTATCAAAAAGAAAAACAGTGTGGCAGTTCAGTATACTTACAGTACTTTTCCACGTCAGAATGAATTTTTTTTTTCAAAATTAAGAAGAAGTCTTAAAACAGTTTTGCTTAGAATTTCTGAAAGTGCCCTGATATTTTCACAGGGAGCTGTAAACTTGAAAGGTGAGGCGAGTGTCCTGTGAGCCGTGTCCGCTCACCTCAGCACGTGTAGCTTCATAGCCATGACCACTCTTTTCTCTCTTCCTTGTTTCTTTCGGGTTGTTGGTTTCTTCATAGTTAGCATGGTGGAGTGTGCCATTACCTTTTCTTTGGACGGAGGAGAGAGCTGGCCTTCGTCTGGCACCCGGCTCCAGCTCCGGAGCCAGGGAGGCTCCCTGCCTTCGCAGGCTGCCCCTGGTGCACCATGAGGGAATTATTCATGAGTAGCCGACCAAGCGAACCAGTGGATTGTGTGCCTGTGTGTCCCAGTGGCATTTTAGTTTATCAGATGGTTTATTTCACTGTGTTTCATGTCCTAGTTAGGAATTGTTAACTTGTCCTCTAAAGCTAGAATCCAGCTCGGTGACATGCTGGAGCATGAGCACATTCTGTCAGTTGGGGCTCACTATTAAAATCCCATGGATGGATTTTGCATATAACTAAGAATGGAGTCATAAAGCCACTGAATTTTACAACTGGAAGGGACACTTCTGCATATGAAGAAGCTGAGGTCCACATTTAGAAGTTGGTAGTCGAACTCCATGTTCTTTCCTGTTATACTCAAAAGTAAGACCTTCCTTGGGTTTTGTGAATTTCGCCAGTCCTGTTCTTGAGAGTGAATTGGGATTTGATTTAAAAACTTGTACTTTTATATTAAGAGATGATCCTTATTATTTGGCAAAATATGAGAAATTTGTTGGGTGATGTATACTTTTAAGCACAGTCTTTTCGGGGTTTTAAAAATTACCGTAGATTGAGATTTCATAAAAGATTGTTCTGTAAAAACAGTTTCAGATGGGTAACTTATGTAAAGGGTAGCAGATTTTTGTTTCTTGGGGAGGATCCAGTGGCATAACTATTCTCCATTGTATATTAGCTGAAAATTTTGATTAGCATCGTCTGGCCTTATTTGAAATCCGGCAGTTCTGCTGTCAGTGAATTGTGGGTAGTGATAGTTTCTCTTTTTGATGGGGAGGTTTCTTCTGGAGAGTGAGATACAGTGTGTTCACATAGCCTTGAGAGACATTTGTGGGACCTACGATAGTTTGTCACCTTGAATACAGCTGGTTTCTTTGGGGTTGTAGGTGTGGCTTCTGTGTCCCCCACAGTAGTTTGCTCAGGTTGTGTACATGCTCACTCTTGGTTGTTTGTCTTGTAACCAACCAGTGTTCGTTTCAGCCCGTGAGCGGGTTTGCTGGCAAGCTCAGCTCCCCCGCGTAGGACCCGATGTTCTTGTTACTTGATAGTAGTATCTGTAGGAGCCCTTCCTTCTCTTGAAGTTATTTCTAGCCACCTTGTCTGCTTCCTCCCATATGCCCTTCAAGGCTGTCTGCCTGCTGACATGCCCCTTCCATTTCATACAAACCTGGAATCACCCCTCTAATTCAGGGATGGGCTGATGGAGAAGCAAATTCTAACGTGATTTTTAATAAAGCTCCTGTGTTGAGTTGAATGGCTTATACTTTTGTTACCTTCTATTGCTGTAAAAATGGTGCACGTTGGGTGTGATTTCGGCTCCCCTTCCTGCTGCTGAGCTGCACTATGCGAGCACACGCACATTCGTTTGAAGATTGCTTTTCCTTAGTGCTGATTCTAAGAAGAGCTATTTATCAGGGCGCTTGGGGGCTGAAGCAGAGCTGTGTCACTAACCTTAGCGATGGGGCCAGCATACTGCACTCTGTCCTCATTAACATAGGGGAGGCCACATTCGATGCGCGTGCTTCATGCTTTCTGCTTCGTCGGGTAATTGCCATAGTCAAATTTGCTAAAATAATGAAGCATGAGTCGTGAAGATGAAAAGTGCTTTCAAAAACCCAAAGCTATATGAGGAAGACTTATTTTCTCTTTAATGGCTGTTAGGATGAAGAATACTTGC
This sequence comes from Mirounga leonina, assembly GCF_011800145.1. Classification (NCBI taxonomy): domain Eukaryota; kingdom Metazoa; phylum Chordata; class Mammalia; order Carnivora; family Phocidae; genus Mirounga; species Mirounga leonina. Next base: position 3,581,131 of record NW_023270680.1, read on the forward strand.
AGGCTTGTGGGCAACAAGGGCTGCAAGAGCAGGAAGACTGTGTTGCTGAAGATGAATTAGATGAGATTACTGACCCACAGGTTGCTCCTGAAACTGAAGAGGTATTTGTTCGTCTTTTAAAAAGAGTCCAAAATTTTGGTGTTTTTTTTTTTTTCCTTCCAGATTTAAAATGAGCATTTTTTTTTTTAGCATTAGTGAAAAGTTGATAACATCTCTTCTTTGTACTATGAGTGCAGTAAAAAGCCTGAGCTTTCTAGAGTCTTTGGGCAGTGAGTTCTGGTGAGCTGTGATTTCCACATAGCTGTTTGCCCTTTAAGTGTTAGAATGTCTTCAGTGTTTTATGGGGGCGTGGGTAGAAATCTTTAAAAAATGTGATGTATGTGTTAGTGCTTTGAAAGGAGTGCTGTGATCATTTTAAATTAGTTACTGTTTGTTAGTTATGACCATCATTACAAAAATACTTCCAGGTTCCTGTATTTAGGTGCTGTCTTAGGTGTTAAAGGAGGATGATTGAGAAGCTTGGCCCCCTGTGACATAAGCCTGGAAGTGAAGCTTGCCAGCAGAGGCTCCAATCCCTGCTTCAGGGGCTGACGGAGGGGCCGTCCGGTTGGGAGTGGGTCTCAGAGCCCATTAGGGAAAGTGGGTGGGAAGACGTTGAGGCTTTGTGGAAGAGGTGACCTGTGGGCTGGTCTGGAAAATAGATGTCGTTTGGATGAGTGGAGGTGGTACGAGGCATAGGGCTTAATAAATTCAGTTTTCCAACCTTAGAACTTGTCTGGTGGGCCAAGCATGTAAGCCATAAAGTCATTCTATAGCTATAGGATTTGTTGGTTTAAAAACGGTTTCTTCTTTCTTTCTTTCTTTCTTTCTTTTTTTTTAAGATTTTTTACTTATTTGACAGACTGAGAGAGAGCACAAGTAGGCAGAGCGGCAGGGAGAGGGAGAAGCAGGCTTCCCGCCAAGCAGGGAGCCCGATGCGGGGCTCCATCCCAGGGCCCTGGGGTCATGACCTGAGCCACGCAGGCTCCCCTAAAAACTTCTTTCTTATTAATGTTTCTTTTCTCAGTTATTTTCCGTAATAACTTTCCCCCCTCTTTATTCCAAAAAGATCATGAAAAGTGGTATTTCAGTGGCTTAGGTACTTTTGCCAGTGCTTTAGAAACTCAGTATACAGAACATTTTATTTACTCTTAACTTTTTCCTAACACGGTGCTGTGACGCAGAGTATTTGAGCGTGTGCGCTGTGCGCACTTTCCAGGACATACCCTTTCTCCTCCCTAACAAGCTAAATTTGATTTTTCTTTTTGTGCTTTCTGTCTCTTACTAGTTTGAAATAATTTGAAACTTAGAGAAAAGATAGAAGAATAATATAGAAGAATAGTACAGAGAATTCTTTACCCAGATTCTCCAGTTGTAGAAGGAACCAGGACAAGGAACCAAGACAGAGCTGAAGAAGATGTTAAATTAGAGATGGTTCCTCTCGTCGTGACCGCTCTGTGTCACGAACTACTGCCCCGGGCAGCCGCTGCCCCCAGGTTCGGGGAAACCAGAGCTGCGTGCGGGTTGCGTTCTGCCTGCTCCAGGGCCTGGAGCACATCTAGGTCAGACCTGTGAGAGGCTGATTCAGGCAGAAGACATCCAAGAAAGAACCCTTAAGAAGCCATGAAAGGAGAGAAGGGGAAGGTACGGATTGGGCGTTGCCGAGATCGTTCCCAGTGGTGAACAGCTGTCAGGGAAACCCAGTCTGTGTCCTGCTTATTAGTTTGTGGGATTTGGAGTTTGGAAAATTAATTTCATTGGTATTTGTCTGTAATTTATTCTTTCAGTATTTTAGGTAATAGTCTCTTTACCCTTTGATAATGCTGTGTTTATAGGCTACTTTAGAATGAGAAAAGGTCCAGTGATCTCTGGAGATACAAACTCTTTTTTGTGTGAAGCAGTCAAAGAAAAGCAGTGTTACCCTTGCCTGGGTGCCTTCTGGAAGTGCCCTCTGGGTCTGACTTGTAGATCTAGGTATTTCACACTTTGATCTCTGAACTGTATTCATTAAAATATTAAAGCACAAGTGGGTTATTATTTAAAAAAATGGTAATCTTGCCTTCCATTATCAAGTATCTTCTGGAGAGAGAGCTGTTTTTGGACGGGACATGGCTCCGGGGTGCACTTAGAGCTGAGGAAGGAGGCACGGTGCACGGTGCGGTTCTTCAGACGACCTCATTCTAGGAGCTCTGAGTCCATATTAGCAGCATTGGAACAGTGCAGCCAAGGAGTCATTTTAATTGGAAACCCTACTTGAGGTGACTCCTCTTACTTACTTAATGCTCTTGCTTGGTTAGAGCAAAGAAATCACTGTACTCGCCACAGATGAGAAGGATGTAATTACAAAGATGCCCAGGGCCAGTTGTGCTTGTTGTCTTCACACGTGGTTTAAACAGGCTTCCTATGTTAGATACTTCCTTCATGTATAGGAGGAGTACTGAGAGAAGTGTAAAGAAATCTGTGCACTATTTAAAATATTTACTTTCTAAATTGTGGTGCCGTTTATAGTCAGTGATAGGCACAGATCTGAAGTGTACAGTTCAGTGTTTGTTCAAGTTACTGCCCTTCTTTTGGTCAGAAGCAGTTCTGTGACCCCAGCACGTTCCTTCTTTCTTTCTCATCAGTCCTGACTTCTCAGAGGTAGAAAGTGTTCTTATTTGTCACCTGATACTAGTCTTTCCTAATCATGTAGTATGTAATTATTACTCTGTGTCTAACTTTTTTTGTTCAACATAATGTTTTTGAGACTCATCCAAGTAGTTGTGTATGTGAGTAGTTCACTCCATTTTAGGGATATACCATTCGTGTTCATTCTCCTGATAATAGATATTTGGGTTTCCTTTTTTTTTTTTTTTTAATTAAAGATCTTTATTTATGGGACACCTGGTTGACTCATTCAGTTAAGCATCTGCCTTTGGCTCTCAAGTCATGATTCCAGGGTCCTGGATTCCAGTCCCGCATCGGGCTCCTTGCTCAGGGGGGAGCCTGCTTCTCCTTCTGCCTGCTGCTCTCCCTGCTTGTGCTTTCTCTCTCTCTGGCAAATAAATAAATAAAATATTTTTAAAAAAGGTATCTGAGAGAGAGAGCACAAGCAGGAGCAGAGGTAGAGGGAGAAGCAGACTTCCCGCTGAGCAGGGAGCCTGACGTGGGGCTCAGTCCCAGGACCCTGAGATCATGACCTGAGCTGAAGGCAGATGCTTAATGACTGAGCCATCCAGGCGCCCTTGCTCATTTTTATTTTTTTATTTATTTTATTTTATTTTATTTTTATTTATTTTTATTTATTTGCGAGAGAGAGAATGAGAGACAGAGAGCACGAGAGGGAGGAGGGTCAGAGGGAGAAGCAGACTCCCTGCTGAGCAGGGAGCCCGATGCGGGACTCGATCCCGGGACTCCAGGATCATGACCTGAGCTGAAGGCAGTCGCTTAACCGACTGAGCCACCCAGGCGCCCTATTTATTTTATTTTTTTTAAGATTTTATTTATTTGACAGAGAGAGACACAGTGAGAGAGGGACCACAAGCAGGGGGAGTGGGAGAGGGAGAAGCAGGCTTCCCGTGGAGCAGGGAGCCCGATGCGGGGCTTGATCCCAGGACCCTGAGATCATGACCTGAGCTGAAGGCAGATGCTTAACTGACTGAGCCACCCAGGCACCCAGGTTTCCTTTTTTTTTTTAAAGTCATGAATAATTAGCTATAAAGATTATTTTATATATCTTTTAATGGATGTATCTTTTTGTTTTCCTTCGTATTAACTACAAATGGAATTACCGAGAGACAGAGTAGAAGTTAATTCTGTAACAAACAACCAGAGTGGTTGTATCATTTTGTATTCCCCTTGGTCCTGCCCGAGAATCTCCATTCTCCATCACTTGATAGTGTAAGTCGTTTCCATGTAGTCCTTTGACTTGGTGTGTCATTATGGTTTTACTGTGTGTTCCTTTGATAACTAATGATATTGAGCACCATTCCATGTGCTGATTCCACTTCCAGATCTTCCTTGTGTCCATTTTTAGTCTTTTTTAAAAAATGAGGGTTCTTTTTAATCTTTGTCCATACGTCTTATACATAGTGTATATATGCCACATAGAGAATATGTATTGTGTGTATATGTTCTGCATAGAATATATTATATATCTATATCGACTGTATTCTAGATAAATTTTTTCAAGATTGATTTATTTATTTGAGAGAGAGCACAAGAGGGAAAGGGAGAGAGAATCTGAAGCAGACTCCCCACTGAGCACAGAGTCCCGACGTGGGACTTGATCCCACAGTCGCAAGATCGTGACCTGATCTGAAACCAAGAGTCAGACGCTTAATTGACTTAGCCACCCAGGTGCCCCTAGATAGACAGATGTTTATAGACAGACAGATGTTTATATGTATAGTGAATATTTTCTCTGAGCCTGTGGCTTATGTTTTAATTTTCTTAAAGGTGTATTTCATGAGCAGAAAATTTTACTTTGATGAAGACCAGGTAATTCTGTGACCCAAGAAATCTTTGCCTGTCCCAGAGTTGCAAAGATATTAGCCTATGTTTTCTTCTGGAAGCTTTGTAGTATTAGCTATTTGTAGTTTAGGTTTGTGATCTCTCTCAACTAATATATTTATGTGTTGTGTGTATGAGTTCCACTTTTTTCTGTATGTTTATCTGATTGTTGCGCCATTATTTGTTGTAAACCTTCCCTTTCCCATTGAATTGCCTTAGTCCTTATGTTGGGACTTAATTGACCATTTAAGTTTGGGTCTCTTTCTGGAGCCTCTTTTTTTCCCTTGCCAATATTACACTGTCTTGATTACTGTGGCATGAAAGCAGGTAGTGTAAATCAATCAGTTTTGTCTTTCTTTTCAAGATTGTTTTGGCTATTCTAGGTACTTTGAATTTCCATATAAATTCTGTAACTGATTTGCCAATATCTACTAAAAATCTGATGGGGGTTTTGATAGAGAACACATTGTTATCTTTCCATCAAACTGGGGGAAAACTAATACCTTAATAATCATGTTGCCTGTTAGTGAACACACTTTAATTCCTCATTTGCTATCTGTGCTTTCATTTCTTTGACCTCTTTGAAAGACTAGAAATACTGAAGGCATTCATTCTTACCTGGTTCTTGATGGTAGGGGAAGTGCTCAGTGTTTCATCAAGTAAGTAATAGGAGTTCACTGGAGGTTTGTGTTTGATCAGATTGAAGCTCTTTTCTCTATCTAGTTTGTTGAGATTTTTTTTTTAAGTGAGAAATGGGTGTTGAATTTTGTCAGTGCTTTTTCATCTTTTGAGATACTCCTGTGGCTTTTATCCTTTCTTTTATTAATGTGAATTAAACTGACTTTTTAAAAACTACTAACTATACTCCAGACTTCATATCCTTTTAACGAGACATTTTTTATGTCTTCTTACTGTTTTGGGATCCAGTCTAGGGGCCCACACTGTTGTGTCTCCTCTGGTCTGTGCCAGTTTGTCAGTCTGCCTGCGTTTCACAACCATACTGGTCTAGAGGTGCACTGGCCACGTATCCTATAGAATGTCTTTCAGTCTGGGCTTGTCTGATACTTTCCTCATGATTACACTGGGGTTATGGGTTTTGGAACGCCACAGAGGTTCGGTGCCCTTCTCATCCATCATACCACTGGGTATAGAACCTCCCTGGCAATGTTCTTGATGATGTGGTCGTATCCTGTTTGCCAATTGCAGGTAGTAGGTCTGTAAAGTGTGGTCTTTCCTTTTCTGTGCCCTATTCCTTAGAAGCAAGTCCCTAGTAGTCTGCCGTTAAAGCAAGGGGGGAAGGACTGGACTTTCACCTCTGGAGGAGGGTTTGGGGGCAGGGGTGCTACCTACATGTATTTGGAATTTTTCTGTAAGAAAGTTAAATTGATTTTTTGAACCTTATTTTTTTTTCCACTACCATATCAAATTTATTATTCCAATGGCACTAATCCAGCTGGAGGTGCTCACAGTGACACCGCACAAAGTTTCCTGCCTGTTACATCCCTAGAAAAAGAATCCCAGGATTTTCCCTCCTGTGTGTTTTCGTCTTGCTTCTTCATGGTCCGTGGTGCCAGCTGAGGTTGTCAGTACAGTGAAAACAAACTGGCAGGATGGGAGCAGGTTATTCTGCCATTTTTCTAGATCTTCCAGTTGTACAGCAAATCTGGGGCTGATCACACTTTAACCTGCCCGTGAGGTTCACAACAGTTTTCCCCTCTCTGATCATCAGTGATTTCAGATTCGCCAGTGTAACCGTGCTTCATCATCACAGTGAGAAACCGGACGATGGCTTTGGAGCACCGCCTAAGAAGAACCTGGCGTTTGCCTCTCTTCTCAGCATTGTTTTTTTTCTCATTAAACTTTTGTTTTAATGGGTCTCAAAATTCTGTGACAGATTTTTGGTCAAGTTGTTTCCATTAAAAAGTACTGATTTTAAAAACTAATAACTTAAAACTGCCACACACACAGAGAAATGCTCTTGAGAGCATCTGCCAGGACATTCATGTGCACCATTATGGCAGCATGGAAAGAGGGCAGAAAGAGCGATTTTTTTTTTTTTTTTTTGAATCTTAAATCAACTTTGTGCTTCTGGCTAAACCTCACTTGGTTGTGATATATTTCCTTTTTATGTTTTGCTGGATTACATGTGCTTTTATTTTTTAAAGGAATTTTGTGTCTGTATTTATGAAGAATAATGGTCTGTAATTTTCTTAGAATTTTTGTGCAATTTGATTGCTCCACCTTTCAAACTTGTAAATTTTCACTATTTAAAAAAAAATATTTATTTATTTTGGAGAGAGAGAGCGGGGAGAGTGTGAGTGAGCAAGCAGTGGGGAGGGGGCAGAGGGAGAAGGAGAGAGAGAATCTAAAGCAGATTCCCTGATGTGTGCAGAGCCTCATGCAGGGCTTAATCTCAGGACTCTTGAGATCATGACCTGGGCCGAAATCAAGAGTCAGATGCTTAACAGACTGGGCCACTCAGGTGCCCCTAAATTTTCACTATTGGTAGAATTAATGTTTGTATTTGATTTGTATTTCATGGTATAATAAAGAATTATTCTCTTATTAAATATTCTGTAAGCATTAAAAATTTTGGGGAAGTTTTTTAAAACTGTTCTCTATGCCCCTCCCCCCCCCGCCCCGATTCAGAGAACTACCTGTTTTTTTCCCCTTGGGTTTGGGAAAGAATACTGAATTTTCATTTAAAACGCTGAAATCACAGGTTCATTTCAGAATTATCTGGAGAACTTAATATATGCAGGTCTAGGTCTTGCTTCCCCTTAGACTTTCTAATTCTTTACGTATACCTTTAACCCATGAACAACGCTGGGGTTAGGGGCACTGGTCCCCGCTCAGTTGAAAATCTGCGTGTAACTTTTAACTCCCCAGAACCTAACTACTAAGAGCTTACTGTTGACCGGGAGCTTTACTGATAATAGAAATAGTCAATTAACACCTATTTTGTATGTTATATGTATTATATGCTGTATCCTTACAATAAAGTAAGCTAGAGGAAAGAAAATGTTACTAAGAAAATCATAAAGAAAATACATTTACAGTACTGTATTTACCCCCCCCCCCCAAATCACATATAAGTGGACCTGTGCATTTCCAACCTGCGTTCAAGGGTCCAACTGTATGTGAGAAGATTTTGATAGAGTTGTCCATTTTTAAGGAACTTTCATGATGGTTTTCATGTGTACCCTCTGTTAAGAATTACAATTACATCTTCAAGTTTTCTAGATAATTAAGTAGTTAAAAATCAAGCCTTTGAGTATTTTTGGCAAAGCCTAATAATGAGATCACGGATATACACACATACTTAACTTCTTACAAAATAGAATCTTAGGATAATTTGATTTTTATGTCACTGACACTGCCCTTCAATGGAGCTTTATTTGTGAATAGAATACTAGCTAGTACTTGTTAAAAACTGTGGAGAAAGTCAGCAGTTTGGCAGATAGGTTATTTGATTCTGTAAATCATATGGCCAAAAGAGATGCTTTTTTTTTTTTTTTTTTGAGCCCAGTGTTTAGTAATCAGTGCCTGAAGGCGTGAGTCTAGCTCAGTGAAGGTTGTCAAGTAGTAGGCTGAAGTTGAGGCAAGTGAGGCCTGGCCCTGCTTTGGTGTGAGTTCTGGGCTTGTGTAGTCCTTCGTGTAGTTCAAGGCTTAACTGGACTCTGAGACTTAGACTGGAAGCTTGCATTCCAGGAATTGAATTGCTCAAAAAACTACCTTTTGCAGTCCTGCCTTCCCTCCATTTCTAATCACTGGCAACCAGTATGATGTTTTCTCTTGGAGAACGTCCTGTGAATGGACTCTTGGCAGTGTATTGTGATTGACTTCTCTCATCCCACATGGCATTTGCCATTTCATCCCATGTGTGTATCAATGGCTCATTCTGTGTTATTGCTCATCAGCACTGGATGGATCCAGTTTATGTGTCCATTCACTTACTGTTGATCCAGTTTTGGTGATCCAAAAGAGAGCAGTAAATATTTTCCTACAGGTTTTTTACATGAACATAAATGATCATTTCTCTTCGGTAAATATCTAGGAATGCAATCGATTGCTGGGTCATAGACTGGATTTGTTTGTCTCTGGTGGGTTGTAGTATTTGTTTCAAAGAAACAATTTTCAACTCGTCCTCTTTAGATTTCTTAAATGGAGATTTGGATGCAAAATAAGCTTTATTAATTTCAGCCTTTCATGTTTCATGTTAAACTTGCTTGGAAGGACTTTGAACTGAAATTATTGTTAATGGTTGAATTAGAAATGACCGTTGTAGGAAGTAGAATCTTTGCTTTATTGGTAGCCATTTCTTTTCTTCCTCTGTGGTCTTGCTACTCAAACGTGTGGTCTCTGGACCAGCGTGTTAGAAATGCTGAGTCTCAGGCCCTACCATGGACCTGTAGAATCACAATCTGTATTTTAACAGGATTCCCAGTGATGGGTATGAACATTAAATTTGAGAAGCACTGCTTTGGAGCATTATGGAAGTGGGGAAGAGTACTTTGTAAAGGAGTTTACCTTTGTTTGAGTGTAGTACAGCATGAACCTAGCTGGGTCCATCATATATGTTACTCATTTTGGTTTCAGATATTCAGTAAGACAGAAACAATGATCTCAAACCAACAAAATGCCAAGACTTTGGTACTGTAAAATTCTGTGGTAGACTAAATGTCAGAATACTGAAAGGCGGTGGTATCATAGTTATTAGGCTTAAAATCTAGTTTACATTCATCATTTTATCTTCAGGCATTTGAACCCCTGAAGATGTGAGAGACTTGAAGTATTTATAGCAATGAGTATGTGCATTTGTAGTTGATCTTTTTGCGCAGAAAATGTTGGGAAAAGAATACAGAACAGTTGTATCTTTGGTTTATGTTAAATTTTTCCTTGTGCATTTTTTAATAAAGTAGTTCATCTTTGTTTCTCTAAAGAGTAAAGGACATTTAAAATTATGAATTACGAGAATAAAGGGGCAAATTCTGTTTTCTTTACATGTACAAAAAGTATTTAAATGAACTTGGCGCTCGTAAGTCCCTATCTTATCTCGCAGGAGGCCACTAAGACCTAGTACAAGGGGAAAAGTGGTCAGTATCAAAGGGAACATCAGGGGTAAAGTAAGAACTGTTGATGAAGAAATTACTTTTAGTTGGGACAAGATTAGGCATTATTTTTGTAGGAATGCTGACGTAATAAAATAAAAGATAAAAGCTGGTTTTAGTGTGACTGAAAAAGAATAGTTTGCTGTTGCAGTATTCTTAGCCAGAGGCAGTGATGGCATGAACTCTGGACAGTGGAATAAAGGAGAGGGTAAGAGTGAGTGAGGAAAGATTTTGGAGTCTGAAGAAACCAACCAACCTAACAGCAGGTTTGGTGTGTGTCTAGAATAAAAATCATGGTAGATGAGGTCAGGAGTTTCTGGAAGTGTTGGGCGTATGTGACAGGAAGGAGTATGCTCTCATCGAATATAAGTTATATAACTCATGGAACTCCAGTGTTAGTTTAATGAATATATTGAATTTTGCTGGAATCTGGATCAGACTTGAGGCCAGCAGGACCTTTTTGGAATTCATGTTTCTTGGGCCCCCTGGCTGGCTCAGTTGGTAGAGCATACGACTCTTGATCTCGAGGTGGTAAGTTTGAGCCCTAAGTTGGGCATGGAGCCTACTTTAAAAAAAAATTTTTTTTAAATAGGAAAAAAAAAAATTCATGTTTCTTCTCTCAGAAGTATAAGTAACAACAGTATATATTGTATATTAATTACAAGCAGGAATTGAACTTTTTCTAACTTTTTTTTAATGTTTGAGATTATTTGTTCCTGGAATCAGTTTAGTGTTTTACATGGCCTTGTCATGCAACATTTTCAATATCTTTACATCTTAAATATAAAGAACCTTTCTATATATGTGATTTTATATATGTATATATAAAATCACGCTTCAGTATTTAAATCAAAAGAATGTGAACTCAGTCTCCCTCCCTTTTTGTTTTGTATGTCTGCATTGTAGGGAGGTATGGAAACTTTGGAACTACAGAAGGACATAAAAGAAGAATCAGATGAAGAAGATGATGATGATGAAGAATCTGGACGATTACGTTTCAAAACTGAAAGGAAAGAAGGAACAATTATTAGGCTCTCAGATGTAACTAGAGAGAGAAGGAACATTCCAGAAACTTTGGGTAACTTTTTTTTGCCTGTCTCCCATCCTTCTTCACTCCCATTTCAACTTCCTCCATAGTGCTATTACGATGAATCAAATAGGTAGAAACAGTTCGACTTCATAGATTATTGTGCCATCTAGAGAGTGGATGGTCTGTGTGAAGTTAGAGCTGAGTTACGGTGCTGTAAAAGTAATTCTATAAATTCTATAAAAATAACTGTCTTCTGGATTAAAAATGTTTGAATAAAATATTTGATTGCTTATTTTTTTAATAGCTTTTTCTTTTGGAGCTGATGGCCTGGACCTACTCTCATGCATACCATGCAGGTCTTGGCTGGCTCTGGAAAGGTGGTGTAGGGATGGTGCAGAGCCATTTGATCCCTCTGGAGGGCTAATTCTGAACCAGACTATTTGTATTTTGTAGCTGTGAGTGTCATTATAACCATCGTTTTTCTATTTTCTTTTTCTCGATGTCATTTCCTCTCCATGTTTTATGAGATAAGGTGACTTGTTTATAGACATAATCAATTGAACATCATTCTAAGCAAACCCTGCTTTTAAAGATCTACAGCAGGCTGTTGCTGATCAGCAGAGAGCCTTTTTCACAATTCACCCTACCCTACCCCCAGTGGTTTCTTTTTTCCAGCGTCCATTGCAAAGCATAAAGCGGTGGTTCTCAAACAGAATCGCCTAGAAGGCTTGTTAAAACAGATTCCTGGACCCACTCCCAGCTCTTCTGATTTAGTAGGTTTAGGGTGGTTCCCGCGGAAGTTGCGTTTCTGATGATCTGCCAGGTGATGCTGCTCCTCTGCTCTGGAACCTGTACTTTAAGAACCACGGGGATATTGTACTGTATTCTGAGGAGGAGGGTGGGTGGGTGGGTGAGAGGACAACGTTTACCTGCTTTCGGGTCTTGGTCAAAATAAAAATCAAGAAACTACCCATCAGTCACTACATTTACTACTTCTTAAACCATTATTTTGGTCCTTTTCATTTGGAAATATGAGCACGGATCTGTAAGTGGCAGATGTGAATTCTTCCTGAGGACGCCAAGCTCCCAGTGTGTACAAATTAACAGTAGTGAGCCAGTCTTACTTACCATGTTACTTTACTAAGTGAGATTTATGGAGAGATTGTTAGACTCTTGGTGGTCTACTTCTTTGCCCTCTGATTTCCTCCTCCTCTAGCTTTTGACTCAAGAATTCCCTGGACTTTTCAGTCAAGTTATGCTGTAAAAGTTGCCTGTTGGTCTGAGGCAGGACAACATAAGTTTCTAAGAAAGAGGATCTGAAGTTGGCCTTGGGAAAACAGGAGGAGGGGAAAAAAACAAAAATGTATCTTCCGGCGGGAGGAATTGGTAACATTACATACTGGAGCAGACCTCTCAGGCTTGGGCTGGAGTAAGATTAACAAGGGAGAGTGGGTGCCCCTGGCTGAACGGCGGAGGGCAGCGGGCAGTATCTTACTAGAGAAGCGGCATAGGGTTGGGGCTGGGGATGAATTCATCACTTTTCGGTGGTTTTGTCCCGGCTGTGGCATTGTTACATAAGTTGGGGAACTTGATATATCAAACCATAATAACTGGGGTAGCTACAGGTTCTAAGGATGTGAAATCACTTGGCAAACACCAAGAAGGGCCTCTCCCTTCTGTAGCCAGCTCCCTCTAGGCCAGGGTGGAGGTCACTTTCCCCTGAACCTCGAGGCCTCTGCCCACCTCCTGTCCTGAGCTGGGGTCATCTCCTCTGTGCATTGTACTTGCCCCAGGCACTGACAGCACATCTTGAGGTGTCCCTCCTGCTTGTGTTTATCATCCGTGTTGCTTCCATTCCTACATCTCAGGACCTTTGCCTCATTTTGCTCTTTTCAGGGTCATTTGTACCTTCTGAGAGAAGAGGTTGGAAGGGGTTAGTGGTAGGCGAGCCGGAGCCTTTAAATACAAGGGAAGAGAGTCTGGAGGCAGAGGGGCTGTAAGCATAAACAGTTTGGACATTTGCCATTCTTTTAAACATTAAGAAATAATGCATTCGTGCAGATTTGGCCAGGTAATAGGGCAAGTGGAAATGGTGCTTAAATGTGTCTTCCTCTGCTCCATATGAGTGAGCCCTGACATAAGCAAGCTTAGTGTTTGAAACCTGAGTTTTCTAGTAACTCAAAGTTAGGCTTATTCCCAGTACAAAAAGGATTTTTCTGTCCATTTACAGATTGGTTTCCTAAAACAGTGCACTCTTATTACCCTGATCCCACTCCCACCCACCAACAAAAGGTTAGTTTTACATATAAGAAAATATTGATTGAGAAAGAGAAGCTGCTACAGTATTTGGTAAACTAGAAATCTGCATAAGTGTTACCCATCAGTTTATTTGTATGCTCCTGGTGATAGAGATGTCAGTTTCAGGTTCTGTATAGAAATACTTAGATTTATTTGACTGTATAAAGCTGTTTACCCGCTTTTTGTAATGGGATTAAAATATCTTGCTACCAGAGTCCCTACGTCGTCTCATACGTTATGTATTTCTTGACAAATGATGTCTTTTAACATTTTGAATACAAATAAAAATGGTTTTGTTATATCATCGATTAATGTTGAGAACCTTCCACTCTTTAAAAAGAAGACTGAAATCATGCTCTGGCATCCCCCGTTCCTGACCCTTTGGTCTGCATGTGGGTAGTGAGTTCCCTTCAGAACCTACAAGGGTGTTGTTGGGTCTCTCTTAGGTGTTCCCAAATTCACATTGGGGACGCTGTCCTTCAGTGGGCCGACCACGGATTTGTATACAGCTACAGAACCTGGTACACAGTCGCTGATGTGTATTTTGAATTCAAGTAGAATTTTGGGCTTTCATGTAGGTTAAGATCTTAAGTAAGGAGCTCAACCAGCATTCTGGGAACTAAGCCTTTCAGAAAATGTGACTTTTTCTCAGTTTCCCTGGGGGTGGTACAAAACCACATGCTTAGCAGATAGATTCGTTCTTTCTGTTCAGGGGATGCCTTGGGGTTTAAGGGCTTAACTCTCCTGTGGAACCCAGCTGAGAAGGGTTTCTAGAACTGATTTGTGTAAGGGGGTGATGTATTTTGAATGGAAATGTCAAAAGCCATCTCTAAAAAGTAGGTGTCAGTGACTGGTTTTTCTAAAGTCTCAGCACAGAAGTTCAGAGCTGTGGGTTCTTTGGCCCTAGGAGGTGGACCTGAGATTCTCTTTGAGAGCAGTACGTGCAGTACCTGAAAGACTACATTCATGTTAGGTTAGGCCTTTTTTATGCATTAGTCTATGAGTAGGCATCTAGATTTTGCAATACTCTAAATTTCATTGGCCCATGTAATATGTTAAGTTGTATTTTACTGCTTTAACCTAAAGAACATTCTTATCATGTCCGCATAATACCCTTAGTTAATTTTGTTTTTAAGGCCAAGGATCTGTGGGAAGAATATTTTCATCTAGTAATAAACAGTTCAAGATTGATAGTGGCAGCGAGAGGATCCTGCCCTTCAGTTTACGCAGTGGTGCTTGTATTACGAGCAAGGTTTTTTACAAATTGCTTGATTCAAATTCTCTTGTTAAAAAAAAAAAATTCAGACTACCATTTGTTATTTTTATTTTGCCAAATAAGCTGTGTATTCTCTAAATATTTATTCATTGTTATTAGTCCAACTATTATAAAAATTATTTGTATGCAAATGTTTTTCTTAAGCACGTTTTAGAAAAGGACAATACAGTGTAAAACTTTGTTACATTGAGCTATATCTTTTTACTTTAGAATATGGACATAGTTCAGAAAACACTTAAGAGGAAATTAACATTTCAGTTGAAGTTACAAATGTAATTTCCATCCTGTCATATTTTGGTGACCTTTTGTGACAGCTTGTCTCAATTGGAGGAAAGCATTTTTACTTGCTGATTAAAGATGTCATTTGAAACCATTTTATTACTGGGGATAGTGAAATTAATCTTGACACTTAGAACCACTGGAAAAATAATTGCTGATTCACCGCATAAAATGTGTATGTGAACCAATCATGTAGTCAAGATTAGAGTAAAAGTCTGTGCTTGTTAAGAGGAGATTAAATTTTCTTTTGAATGGGGTCTAGATTTACTTGAAGGGGAGGGGAATACCATAGAAACAATATCAAGAAAATGAGATGTGGCTTAGAGATTTTGGAAGAGTTTGGAGATGATTAGGGAATCCAAGGTAGGAGATGAACTGGTAATGTTTAAAATTTGCCCTTCACTGTGGAAGAAGGTGTAAGAATGTCTTTCGGGATTCAGTGAAACCTTTAGAAGGTGTCTATTTGTTAATGTAAGATATCACAGTTCAGATATTTTAAAATAAAGGAACCGTATATGAATAAGTCAGCTTTTCTCTTTTAGGAGTTAAGAATACTGTGCCAAGTGAGGTTTTTTAGGACCAGAGTCCGTGTTTTTTTGTGACCTTAAAGCATTGGTCAGAGAGGTGAGCATTTCCTGGGTGTCCCACAAGCATTTGCATTAATGAGTTTTTTCTTCTGTGACGTTGCTCTCACCCGATACAACTTCCACATCAGACTGCATGGATAGAAGTCTTTTTTCACCGAGTAAAGGTCTTTTTTGATAAATCTGAAATGATAATGAGTTCTCCATTGTGGGAAATTGATTTCCGAGTGTTTTCATTAATAGTTTGTTTACGTCAGAACGAGCAGGAACGTGTCTGACTTCTTCATTTGGAGTCTGTGTGCCGCGGCGCACCCATCCTGCTTGTACGGGTTTCACGTGGCGCGGGCCTGGCCGAGCCCGCTCCTCCCCCACGCAGCCCGCCGGCCACGCGGAAGGGGTCGCAGCCGCGTGAGGGCTGTGTGGAGTCGGGCCCTGGCCCCTTCCTTTTAGCTTCCCTCTGCGCATTTTCGTGGTTTCAAGTGGAGATTCCGTGGCTCCTGTGCCTCACCGCGCGGTACACGGGAGGGGCATGTCGTCACTTAACAGGTGTTCACGTAACGGGCTGTGAGCGTCGCTGGCTGGACCCCGCTTGCTGCCGCCAGTCGAGTTCTCTCCCGGGGGTGAGGCACTTGCTGTTTCGGGGTGTCTGCTCATGTGTATCTTCCCTGTTTTTCCCTGTAAATCTAGTTTAGGCTACTTGAAGGTATCTAACATATGTGCATCTTTTCAAATAGAGCTTTCAGCGGAAGCCAAAGCTGCATTGCTTGAATTCGAAGAAAGAGAGCGACAGCATAAGCAGGGGCGCTATGGCTCGAGGCGGGGAGGAAGGAGAGGAGGCTCTGTGGTGTGTCGTGGAATGGGAGACCAGAGGAGAGAGAACAGCGAGCGAGTGAGAATAAAAGATCACAGACCTGCCCTGCTCCCGACGCAGCCTCCTGGCGTGGTAATGTCTAGTTTTATTGTGATAGTCCGAGACTTTAGGACAAATGAAACAAATGAAAATGTGCCTTTGTGGGTTTCGTACTTGGTGTGTGTCTCCTAGTCTGAAATGAAGGTTTCGTGGTAGGAATAATGGCGAAAGTTTCTTTATAATGCGATCTCACCAGTGGTCTTATAAATTCATTCCTCCTGGTATTCGAGTAGTACAAGAAGAATTTCGTACACAGCTACTTACGGAGAAGGGAGTAACAAGAGGCTTAAGTCTTCAAGTGACAAGAACCACAGAGGAGCCTGGCTTCTGTCCTCTCCCTTCTTGGAGCGGACTGCTGTTCCTGGGCACCCCTACTCAAAACGGTGGCTGTGTCACATGTAGAATCCAGGCGGTGGTGTATGTTTTTTCAAAATAGTCTTTCCTTTGTACTGTTTACCAGAGGTTTCTCAAGTATAGCGATTTCTCGTAGAGTAGCTGTCCTGTCCTGTCCATAATCATCTACTTGGAATTTCAGCTCAATTTGCATTTCCTGTGCCTTTCAAAGATGAGATAGCGCAGAAGCAAAGAAAGGAATTGTAGTGATTTTTATGTTCTTCTGGTTAGCTTTGGGATTTTATGGCTTTTTCCTTTAGAAATCAGTCTCCATCTACCACATGTCCCTCCTACATTTTTATCTGAATTTAGGGGAAAGTCACACTTCGCCTCTTTGTAGAAATATTCAATGGTAGGATGCATTCACTTGTGAAATAAGGTAGAGCAACTGTTTTCATTCTTAAGCTTCTCACATAGCAGAAAGGCGGGACCTTTCGTTTCTTCTTTTTCTTCCCTGCTCCATACCCTCACCCCTAGCCTCCGCTTGCCATGTATTGAGCAGCCAGTTTGGTTATTTTGGCCTTGGAGGAGAGGGGGGCAGTCACACAGGGGGGACCTGTTTTTGTGTAATTGTGTCTCTGTGATCCTGGAAGGGTAACTTTTCTTATCCACCAAGAGAGGAGGTGTGCCCAGCCAGCCCCCTGCAAGAGAGGCTGGGCTGAGAGGAACTGTGAGCGCTTCAACATTGTTAGCCAAGTGGAAGATGGCCTGGGCCATAGACGGTTTGCCGGCCGAGGTGGGCTCTGCAGCTCACTGTGAACTGGGGATAAGCCTGTGGCATGACCTGCTCGGCCTCCTGGTGCTCTGGGCTGTAAGCTCTGTGCCCACCTTTGCTAGTTGTGGTGTTTTACAGTTTCACTTTACTGGGAGGACCAAAGCTGTCGGAGATGAACTTAAGCTTGCTCCCACCTGTGTCTGTCCTCAGACCACAAATGCTCTTGATCCTGGTTACTCCCCACCCAAGAGCTGCCTGTCTGCTCGACTCTCCAGAGTTCTGGGAACAATATTCTTACGTCCTTGCATCAGTGTGTATTCTCCTAGGTTGGTCCCTTGCTGCCTGGGCTCCGCTCCCTTCACTTCTTCCTGAGGGTGCTCTGAGAATCGCTGCCTCCCCTGTGCTGGTCCTTCCTGCCGCGCTCGGGCGCCTCGGGCACCCTGACCTCCTGCGCCCTGAGCCTCTCCTACGTAGGGCTGTGCTGTGCTCTCCTTCCTCTGTCTCCTTCAGCTGCCTTCTTGTCAGCCCTCCTTTGGGTTAGAGCTCCTGCGGTGGGGGCATCGCCTTCCTGCCTCCGGCCCTCTCTGTGCAAGTCTGAGTCTCCAGCCCTCACCTCTTGCCAGCTCTGCGTTCCCCATGTGCTTTCTGGCTGTCCCGTGCCTCTGCACACGGGTGGTCTACAGCCCCAAACCTCACTTGTTTCAAACACAGGGTTCCCTTAGAACGCCTTTGTGTTCTTGAGTGGATGACCCTGCATTGAGTTTGCTGTAAGTTCAATTCAGATCTGACTCAGATGACCCTCTGTTTGTGGTGATAAGACAGGATCCTTAACTGTCGTATGCAGAGGTGCACGTTTCACCTGCCACGAGTTAGAAGAGGGAACACACGGGGTTATCGGAGCATACGTAGCCGTGGATGTAGGCTGACCCTGGAATCTCTGGAAAAGTCCTCTCTGAGACCAAGGCCATAGACCGTTTGCTTTCAGAATTCTCTTTGTGTCTCTGAAATGTCTCTTTCCCTGTTGCTCTTGGTCCAGCCGTGGCCGTTTCTTCCATTCAGCCCTTGCCGCGGTCTGCTGAGTGGTCTGTCTCAGTCGCTGCCAACTCCGTCCGCCACGTCACCGGCCGTAAGTCCTCTTCGTACCCGTGCTGTGTGCCGGAGTGACGGGTCCTGCGGCGGCCCTGGAGTTGGGAAGCCTCTGTCGTTTGGCGCTCTGGCAGGGAAGGTGGCCTGCGCGTTGGACCACGTGGTCTGTCGTGCGGCCCCGCCTCTGCTGCTTCGTGCGGCCGGTCTCAGGCGCGGCCGCGAGCAGGACTAGTGGAATCAGGTGGTCTGCGTTCTACTCCCAGGGCTTCTGCTTACCAGCTGCCTGATTTGTAAAAGCAGGGTCGTCACGAGGACCCCCTTCAGCGCACTGTCAGGGGGAAGCCAGTTACTTTGCACTCGGACCATGCGATGGGTGCTTAACGACGCGGGGTGGCCCTGCGCTCGGCGGGCACTGCGCTTGTGGCCGCCTCCCTCCCCTCGGGAATGTTGTCTGACCGGACCACCCCAGGACCCCTGACGGCTTCGAGTGTCTGTTTTCACACCCTTGCCTCCGTCCGTCTTCTGTCTCCATGGCTGTGGCCACCTGCTGTCCTGCTTTCCCCAGCAGGTGTGTCTCTGCCCCTTCCCCGCCTCCTCCTCCCACCCCCTCGGGGGAGAGCTAGGCTCTTCCCGGAGGCCTGGCGTCCGGCACGGCTGCTTGTGCCCATCCCGGCTTTCTTCCCTGGTTTTCCGAGGAGGAGAAGCAGGCCTGGCTGCAGGGGGGCCGAGGGCAGCTTGGGCTCTGCCTGCAGCGCGGTGCTTGGCTTGCTCTGGGCGGGTTGGTTGACTGAACCGAGAGTTTTTAAACCTTTGGCATCCGTGCGCATTATTTTGAGGCCACGATTTTTCCCTCTCTGCCCTGAGGCTGGGTCCCAGTGTGAGGCGGTGGTGCTCGCTGGGAACGGGCAGTGCGGCTTGCCGGCCCCGCGGTTTCGTCCAGGCTGTCGCTGGGAACGCACTTCTCAGCCGTTCGCGTACTCTCGAGCCAGCGTGAGTCTGTAAAGGCGGCAGCCTTCCCTTACTCTTCTTCTGAATGTTGATTTCTGCGAATTTGTCTCTCTCTTTTCGTGGTTTTCAGACGCACTCTCCAAGACTGATGCCCCCTCCGCAGCCTCAGCCGCCGCCGCCGCCGCCGCCTCCGCCCGCGCAGCAGCAGCCCATCCGAAGTCTGTTCCAGCAGCAGCAGCTGCAGCCCCTGCTCCCCCTGCAGCACCCGCACCACGCCTCGCCGCCCCCGGGGGTGCACGTGCCGCCCCAGATGGAGGCCCCGAGGGGGATGCTGACCCCGCCCCCCGTGACCCCGCAGCAGCCTAAGAACATACACATCAACCCCCACTTCAAAGGGGCGGTGGTGACGCCCGTCCAAGGTACGTGTCTCTTCTGCTGTCGGAAGGCCGCAGGCTCCCGTGGCCAGGCCGTGCTCACGAGCAGGTCCGTGAGGACGGCTTGGCTTCTCTGCTGCGCCCCGCCCCCCAGACACGCGCCCGCTCGATGGGCCGAGCTCAGTTACTCAAGAATTTGTACCTCTTATGATGTGGTGGAAAGCACTGAGCAGCTTCTAAATTTCAGGGGCCGCAGAGGTCATTGTTCTCTAGTGGGAGAACCATGTGTGCGCTCGTGGTCCTTTCCAGCGTATGACCGCCGGGGTTACTACGGACACGTGTTGCCGAAGCCAGCAGGCCACTTTGGAGCAGTGGGTGTGGAGCGTATCTTCATGCAGCTGTTGAACACACGTTGATTGAGATACTTCTCTGTCTCTGGCGTTTGAGATATATTGCTGAAAAACAACAGATGAGCTTTCTGCAGTGGTGACCTTGCTTTCTGGCAGAGACGGGCAGTGAGCAGGAGACGTCACGGGAAGAATGTGTGCAGCCTGTTAGCGGACAGAGAGACTGCAGAGCAAGGGCCTGGGGTCGGCTGTGTAACTTGGGAGACGAGGGTGGGACTTGGTGCAGGTGTCAGAGTTGAAGGAGGTTGCAGAGCCAGGGATGTCACTGTTTCAGGGGAGAGGATCCCAGGCAGAGGGATCAGCAAGAGACGGTGAGACCATGCCTTGGGTGTTCCAGAAACCAAAAAGCGATGACGTGACATAAGTGGAATGATAAGAGCAGAGAGGAACCATGGGACCCGCGTCACGTAAGACCTCAAGCCCTTCTAAGAGCCGTGGCTTTTCCTCTGAGCAAAACGGGCTGTGACTGGAGGAGTTTAAGGAGTCTCCGTCTAGGGGAGTAGAGGAGCGGATGGGCTGGCGGGGGACAGTAGGCTGTGTTGAAGCCCCCTTGAGCTGTGTGGTGGTGAACTTGGCATCAGATCACAGCGTGGGGATGTGGCATGGACACAGTTTTGCATTTGCCAGAATCCAGGTGTTGACAGCAGTAGAGGGTGGCGTTGCTTGTCACGGGTGAAAAGGAGGAGCGGTCACTGGGGGAGAGTGAGGTGGTGAGGTCGAAGGGAGCTGCGTAGAGATTGCGGAAACGTGGGTCACTGACGACGACCAGGTCTTGGATGTGGCCGCAGAGGGATGGAGGACGGTAGTCGGGGACCCAGGAGGCCGGGTTCGGGAAGCATGGTCTCTGTCAAGGCTAAAAGACAGGGCTGGAGACAGTGGTCAGACAGGAGCTGAACTCTGGGGCGCGAGAGCCGCAGTTGGGCCAGTGGCCGGACAGCCGCTGGGGGTAGGCGTGACCCATCAGGTGACGGAGAGCCGGAGCTGGGGTCTGAAACAGCACTGCCAGCCCTGAGGGCCTCCGCCCCACCTGCAGAGCCGGCAGGAGGAAAACAGCCTCATCTCTGGGAGCGTTCGGCTTCCGTTTGAGCAAGAAGGGGTGGCTGAGGCCCCCATGGGCTCCGCTGACACTGAACCTGGCATCCCGTAGTTGCAGAAGCTGGGGAGAGGCCGGAGGTGGGACTGGGAGTGTGGGCGGAGGCCCTCGGAGCACAGCCGCGAGCGTGGTGGCATCCCTGGCTCTGCAGCCTCCTTCACATCACCACTCTGACTCCTGCGCCAAGTCCCACCTCGTCTCCCAAGTTACACAGCCGACCCCAGGCCCTTGCTCTGCAGTCTCTCTGTCCGCTAACAGGCCTCGGGCGTGTTCCGGGAGACCGCTCCTGTTCTACACACCTGGGAGGCAGAGTCAGAGCGGGTCCCGACCCCCCGGCAGGCTCCGCCTGTCCCCACCTCCTCCTGGACTCTCTTGCTGGCCTCGTCCTCCGCCGGGCTCTGCGCTCCTGAGGCTCGCGCTGCGGCTGCCGCGCTGCCTGCCGTCGTCCTGTGACTGGCGCCCGGCCTGTGTCTCCGGCAGCAGCTGCGGGATGCACGAACCCCCACATTAGAGGGGCCCTTGCCACGGTGGCTTCCCAGCACGGGCACCTGCAGTCGGTGTCGGTTTTCAGAGGAATTTTACTGAGGTCAGCATCTGTTACTGGGTATTTCCTCATAAACACTGAGTGGAAAACTGCAGTTGGGAGGGCGCGCAGACTTCCTGCAGCCTAATACAAACAAACAGTATTAGAAGTCCGGAGTGGGAAAGCTCCAAGGAAACCCCAGGACGTCTTCTAGATACGAAAACAGTGTGCCTTGCCAAAAAGTCAGCAGCCTGACAGATACAGAATGCAGGCCTTGCGCCACAAAGCTCATCGTTCAGCAAATGTAAGATCAGCTTTCTGACGGTAGTTTTTACACTCTTCGAACCTGCTAAATGATTTTGCACCATGAAGCTGGCTGCTATAGAGCCCCCGTTCCTTCTCGTTAGCGTACCTTTGATCTTGAGCTAGGCTGATGCGGGGAGAGAGCTCAGCCCTGTCCTGGCTGGGCACACACGCAGGGCGCCATTGAAGAGTCGAGTGTCCGTAGTAAACGAGCGAGTTCTTCCTGAGGGAGGCTGCCGGTGTCTGCGTGTCTCCTGTGCATAGGGCATCTGAGACCCCAGGGTCTCAGAGCCACAGGCCATTGAAAGGTACATGAAAATGTTTTTAAAAAAGTAGCAGCGTAAGCACATCTCTTCTCGATGGCACACATTTTCAGGGATGAAGAGGGTTCCATCATATTATAATTAACCAGTTTTGATGGAAATTTAACTTGTTTTCTAGATTCTTCCCTATTAAACTGTTGTAATGAGTTAAAAACTTACTCAGTTTAGTCCATTAAATACACGGAGCAACAGAAAGATAAATGTTAAATATCAAATATTCTGAGTACAGAGTTCAGCTAGAATGGTGTGTTACAAGTATCAGATTCTTCTGCTCACGGCACAGAGGAAGGCAGCTAGTTGGAAGTGTCCCCTGCTCACGAGCCCGGGAGACTGCAGAGCTCCCGAGGGACACTTGGCAGAGGCCTTGGCAGTCTGACCGAGGCCCTCTCTCCCGGCTGGATTTCTGATCTGCCCCTCTCACGCTGTCCTTAGGTGCTCTCGTTTGTCAACTTTTGTTCTTTTTCCCTTCTTTTCTTTTTGGTTGCTTTTTACAGTTTACATTAAAAAAGAAAAGAAAGAAAAGCAGGCCAACTAACCAGAGGCTTCTGTGTAAGAAATCTGTTAATTATAATCAGATTCCTTCCCAGAGATCTCTCCTAGCTTTCTTGTTCTCATTCCCCCCAGTTAAAGAGACCTATTTTTTTTTTTTAATCTTTTTGTTGTATTTGAGGTTTCTGACAGGAATTGATGTTTAAATGCCAAGTTTAAAAATTAGTGGCACATAGTCTTGAAGGTTTGGGTACTTTATATTTGGTACTTAATTTAAAAACCATCACCTTTATATTGTTTAATACGTAGTTTATTTCTCTTTCGCTTTCGTTATAATCTTTTGAGGTCAGAGATACTCTAATTGTTTCTTTCTCCACTTCACAAGACCTCACACATGACCTCATTTTACTGATATCACCTCTTTGAAGGTCCATAGCCCAAATCCAGTCCTGTTCTGAGGGACTGGGGGTTGGGACTTCAGCATACACATTTGGGAGGGGGCTTCAGTTCAGCCCGTAACACCTGACCACCTGAGAGCTTACTACATGCATCTGGCAGCACATTTTAATGAAAGATAACCACGTAGCACTGTGTAGCAGTCCCTAGGTGGGTGGTGGTTTGTTTTTGTTTTTGTTTTTTTTTTCCTCCAAAATCTAGATCAGTACAATGCATATGTTTTAAGTAGCTTGAGCATACCTTATTTAGCCCCAGGGTATAAAACTAACATGTGGCTTCTTCCTTACTATAAAGTGTCTGTTTTTTAAAATTATGATTTTGTGTTCTGGGGCGCCTGGGTGGCTCAGTCGGTTAAGCGGCTGCCTTCGGCTCAGGTCATGATCCCAGGGTTCTGGGATTGAGCCCCACGTTGGGCTCCCTGCTCAGCGGGAAGCCTGCTTCTCCCTCTCCCTCTGCCTGCCTCTCTGCCTACTTGTACTATCTCTCTGTCAAATAAATAAATAAAATCTTAAAAAAAATAATAAAATAAAATAAAATTATGATTTCGTGTTCTTCCGGTAGATGGATTGGAGTTCTGCTTGTTTAAAAACAACAAAACCAAACTGAAAGTCTTGGCATAGTAGATTGTTCTTTGTAACACTACCATGGGTATGTGTGTTTTCCTCCCTCCCCCCCCCCCCCCCCCATGATTCTAGAGGATTTAGATTTACATTTGTATTTGATTGGAGTCAGAAACCGTAACTGGAGTAGATAGTCTGGATAACTGGGTGATGGATGTGAAACACAAGGCCATTTTTTATTTTAGAGGAGTAAGCTCTTTTTTTATTGCAAAACATTTTAGTTCTAAATAGGAATTCCCTGCTGAAATTCCAGCTTCTGCATATGCCGTTGTATGCTGGCAAGCCTTCTGCTCTCCCCTTCCCTTGTATGGGATTTAGGTTAAGTGTAAACTTAATATATTACATGTATTTTACACAGGGTATATATTTTTTATTAAACTTAACATACTGTATTCCTTTCTCAGTGGGTTTGTTTGTGAAGTAAACGGTGTTGGTAACCAGAGGTGTTTTCTTCCTAGTGCCCTTGCTGCCAGTCCCGAGCCAGCCGAGACCTGCTGTGGGGCCCCAGAGATTCCCAGTGAGTAGCAGCTGCTCCTTCTGCTCTGATAGGATTGAGCATACATTTACTAAGAAATATTAATACAGCAAATACAAGTGGTTCCAACTAAATATAAGTTTAAAGATTTGTAAATATTGACAATAATTTTTGCAGTGGAAAATGTTTGTTAAAAGCTTAAGGTCAATGGATTTTTGAGAATGGAATTAATTTTGTTTAACTGTAAGTGTGTTGAATCAGGATCATCATACAGTGCCTTTCATCTTAAAGAGTATGAATTTTGATTTCATTATTGCCGTACGTTAAGTGAGAAAGGGGCTTGCTTTATTATCATGTGTGCGTGCACGCATGCACATGTGAATTTGTGTACGTGTGGGTATGTGTGTGAAAATCTAGGGAATAATAATGAATTCTCGGGGTGCCTGGGTGGCACAGTCAGTTAAGCCTCCGACTCCTGGTTTCAGCTCAGGTCATGATCTCCGGGTCCTGGGATTGAGCCCCTGTATTGGGCTCCACACTCAGCCTTAGGATTCTTTCTCCCTTGCCTTGCCCCCCCCCCCCCCCCCCCCCGGTTGCTCATGCATGCCTCTCTCAAATAAATAAATAAATCTTTAAAAAAAAAAAAAAAGTGATCTCTACTTGCTTAAAAACAAAAGCAGACAACCAAACCTCAAAAGTCTTAATGAGCTATTGGTTTTATAGTTTAAAATGAAGGTTTTCTCTTTGAAGTATCTTTATAAGAAAGTACAGATTCTCCCCTCTCCATACTTTGATATGCTTTCCTTAAGTTTATCCATTCTTCTAATACATTTTAACTAGAAGAAAAATGTCTGTTAAATAATTTTATCTGTTTAAATAAATTTTTTTTTTTTTTTGAGTTTTGGGTTGGATTTGTTACTAGTTCTTGGTTGCGTTAAATCAGTGAGGACATGTTCTTTTTATAGTGTTGAAAAAAAAATGGACCAGATCATAAAATTTTAGTATCATTTTTATGTAAAACAGATAAAGTTTTGTTGAGACTGAATAATCTCTGATTTCAGGAAATATCTAAAAGACTATTTGACCCTAACTTTGACACTTAAGTAGATAGCTTATTTATTATAAGGCGTTCATCAAAAAAGTTTTAATGAAGGCTCTAGGTGTATAGTCAGAAGATTATTCAAAAATAAAATCAGTATTGGACTTAAAGTTCAGAATATTTTTTAGAAACGTCTTTGATTTGTAGTTATTTATGAATTATAATGTTTTCTAAAACTGATTCTTAATGGTTTTATTCCCCCATATTGACTAATTTTTCCTTTAAATTACTTACGAAGTACTAAAAACTAGGTTTTTTAAATTAAGTGGTATTTATTGAGTACAGTTCTCTGTTCAAAGCACTTGTTATAACAGTGAGGGTTTATTAATTGCATGGTCCAATGATAAGCACACGTGATTTAGTTGTTAGATACGTTTTTTCTGGTGAAGTAGTTTAACCGCTAGTTACTATAAAGTTCTAATATTTTAAGTACTTTTTGCTGTTTTTCAGAAATGTAAGCAGCTGTGTTATAATCATTATTAGACTTGTTTTAGTGTTTTGTTTTGTTTTTTTTTAAAGATTTTATTTATTTATTTGAGAGAGAGAATGAGAGACAGAGAGCACGAGAGGGGAGAGGGTCAGAGGGAGAAGCAGATCCCCCGCTGAGCAGGGAGCCCGATGCGGGACTCGATCCCGGGACTCCAGGATCATGACCTGAGCCGAAGGCAGTCGCTTAACCAACTGAGCCACCCAGGCGCCCATGTTTTTGTGTTTTGTTTGCATTATAGAGATAAAATTTGATGTGAAAACCAATTGTAGTTTAAGAAAAACAAAGCAGTGTTGTATGTACTTGATATTTTTATAAAAATGTGTTTACTAATATAAAATTAGATAGTCATTTGTAATTTTCATCTACTTCTATTTTTCCATTCTGCAAATACAATTTTATCTAATCCTAGAAGAAGCAAACTGCATAATACTGGAGGATAAGGGGATCATAAAAGAAAATTTCTTTTCTTTCTTTCTCTTTTTTTAAAGATTTATTTATTTTAGAGAGCATGAGCAGGGTGGGCAAAGGGGGAGAGAGAGAGAGAGTAGCAGACTCCCCACTGAGCACAGAGTCTGACACAGGGGCTCAATCCCACGACCCTGAGATCATGACCTTAGCTGAAATCCAGAGTCAGATGCTTAACTTGCTGAGCTACCCTGGCGCCCGTAAAAGAATATTTCTTTGAGAAATTGAACTTGCTGTTGTTGTTTTTTTTTTCCTTTTAATTTTATGTTTAAGTAGTCTCTACCCACAGCGTGGGGCTCGAACGCACAACTCTGAGACCAAGTTACACACTCCACTGATGGAGCCAGCCACGCACCCTGAAATTGTGAACTTATTTTTAAGTTCTGTAGTACTCTGGGGATAGTAAATACTGTTGAACTGCTTTTGGAAAAGTTTTCTGCAAGGTGTGATGTCTGGTTTTGTTGTTATTTTTGAGATGGGCAATATGTATGGGTGGCAGGAAGTGGCTGGGCTACACAGGAGTTACGTTTGTGCTATGGTAGGAGACTCTCTTTAGCTCGCTTGTCTGTCGGTGTCTTACACGTCTTGTACCTTTTGTTAAGTCCCAAATACTGGATCTTAACCTGTGGTTACAGTGTACCTGTGGTCTTAAAAGTACAGTGCTCTACTTATTTCTGTACTCGGTCTTCCTTAAAGAAGGTGATCAGATGTGGAATCTATTTTTAAAGAACAGACGCGAGCTGGGGGCACCCGGCTGGCTCAGGCAGTGGAGCATGCAGCTTTTGCTCTTGGGGTTGTGAGTTGGAGCCCCACGTTGGGCGTAGAGATGATGTAGAAAGATTTCTTTTTTTTAAAAACACACAAGAGGTAGTATGTTTTAAAAAGTGCACTAAAATATCGTTAAGAAGGGGGACCAGCTCTGGGCCATCTCCTGTTATTTTACATAGACCAGATCTTTATTATTGTTTTTTCCTTTTCTACTAGGTTGAACTTGGTTGCTGTCAGTGTAAATGTAGTTCTGTGAGCATGTGAGTTTCTCCTTCATGCCAAGTGCTTCTGCCTAGTGCTGGTCCTAAACCATAAAACAGACTAGCATAGTTCAGTGAAGCCAGTTTTGGCCGAGTAAAATTATAAAACTAGTGGGGATAGTATTGCTGTGTTTTAACAAAGACCCTTGGAGATTTCTTACTGATGGCAGTTTGCCCTGGGGTCTGCCTGTTACTTTCGCTAAACTGAATTTTGCTTTGTAAGATGACCCCCAGACTGATAAAACATTCACGTTAGGAAGCCTAATTTTGGAATCATCATGGAGTCTGTTCGAATCAGTAGTCTTCCTTGGCACACAAACAGATGTGAATTACACTGATCTGTTGAGCAAAGTGAAGTTCACTGCAGTCTTGGAGCAAGATCTCTCAGTATTAATTTTCTGTGTCACTTATTTAACCGCTGTTTATCTGCACTTCGTGTGCACAAGGCCCAGGGCTAGGCCATCTCTATTGGGCACAGGGCGAGTAGGACTCTGTACAGAAGCTGATCTGCAGACATAGATCAGGGACTCCTGAAGCTGTCAGCAAGAACTCCACCTATCCTAGGAGAAGTGGGGATTCGTTAAAGGAGCTTAGGCCGGGGAAAGACAGGATTGCAGTGAACTTCACTTTGCTTAGTACATTTCTGTAATTCACATCCTTTTGTGTGCCAAGGATATCTACTGACTCAGACTCCATGATGAACCCTATATAAAATGAATAGTTTGGAGAAGGGGTATGTAATTTAGTTTTTTACTTGTTTTCAATGATACATATGTGAATTTGCTCTGGAGAATTACATCACGCTCACTTAAGTGTACAGAAATTCAGCTCTACCCATCTGACTAAAGAGTAAAAAAGGCAGTCAGTACAAGTACCACTAAATTTCCATATTTTAAGGAATTAGTATCTAGTTGGTATTAATGCTAAGGTTCTTCCTGCTCTTCCCCAACAGTGGTAAGCTTTACTTTCTTAAAAATCCATTTTGTTTGACAATTTTATGAAAACTTCAGAAATTCTTAATTTAGAACTAGTACATCTAGAAATTGTATTAGGTGGAAATGCCTCCAGTTTTTTAGTTAAAAATCAGAGAAGTCTTAGGCAACCTAATATTAAACCTGTTTTTCATAGAATTACTTAAGATTGTTTGAAAAATTCAAATCTTAGATGAAAATATGTTATTCTAGGCTATGCGTGATATAGTAGGAGAACTAATATTTTTATTTCCTGTTGGTGAATTTTATTGAGAGAATTGAATAAACAGTTTTTAAGACAAAGATTTGAATGTCAAAGTAGTAAATATCATAAGAAAAGTATCCTTATGTTTGATGTTTTTGGAAAATACTGCTTTAGCTCTTGGCATTGAGCTTCTCCCCCCCGCCCCCCGCCCCGGAATTCGGTGAAGTGCTTTGTGATTTAGGTTTGCATCTAAGAATTAGATCCGTGTATTTAATTTTCACTGTGGATACAGCTCTTAGTGCTGTACTTTAAAACATTTCTCATCACAAACTTTAATTCCCAGGGTGTTTTATTTTTTCAGGTCTGAGTTATGAATCTTTCTTTGAAATACAAAAATGTATCACAATTGATAGCGTTATCAGAGAATGAATTCTTTTCATACTCCTTTTAATATCACATTATTACTCTGCCAAATGTAAAATATGTCTCAGCTCTCTAAACAGTGAGTCCTCACAGGAGCTGATGGGCACAGGAAGTAAGCGTCTGCCCTTAAGTGCTGTGTGAGGGCCCGTCCCTCCCTCCGTGTCCGCTCTGTACGCTCCGTCCGGTCTTGCCGTCTACCACCTGCCGTCCCTCATGCTCTCATGAAGCATTCTCACTCATGTTAAGATCTTTGAATGTAGTTTCACAGAACACTTGTGGTTTTCTTTGTTGTTTTGTTTTTGTGGGGGAGTGGGGTGGGGAGGCTCATTTACCTTTCTGCACGTGAGTTCTCTTTGTGTCGGTTTGAATTCTGTTTTCATTTCCAAATGCTCTTTGTTTTACGTGTTAGTCCGATAGGATTCCTTTTCCATAAAGGCTGTCCCTGATGTTTTTGTCACTAACGTGAAGTTTGAAGTCTTGTTTTTATCCATAAGTATATTTTCCAGTTACGTTATTTATCCTCAAAGAGGTGTTTTTTGTTTTTAAAGTTTGCCCACATAAAAAGGTAACACTAAAATGTTGGTTAGTAATATTTTAAAGTGTTGCTTTGAGATTTTGCTAACCTAATTTGTTTTAAGTGTTGGTGTAATTGCTATTTTTAAGCATATGGGTAAATCCTGAGTAACTCAGGTTGTGAAGATTCTTGACCTAGGGTATTTTAAAAACCTGTTCAGTCATTGATTTTGAATTGATGTACTGGGTAAAAGCTGGTATTTCAGGGTAGCCAGTTAAATACCAAGTACTTTGGCTGCTGAATAATTTCTGAGTGATTTTTGTTGGAATTAAAACTAAAAATTACATTAAAAAAAAGACTACTAGTAAGTTTAAATTAGTCTTCCTAGCAATTACATTATTACTTAGGCTAACCCAGTAAGATTTCCATTTGTGTTTCCCGTGGGGCTGTAGCACCTCACGGGTAGGTCTGCGTGTGCTCTGCTTCCGTGGAGCGGGTGCAGGGTATCAGGTGGTGGTGATGGACACGTCCTGGGTGTGTTTTATGTGGCATTTCATGCAAATCGTGTTTGATGAGACTGCCGCCTCAAATTCCATTTCTTTCTGATTAGAGCCCTTGCAGATGTGAATCTAGACTTTATTCCAGCCTTTCTTTTGAACCCCTAACTGTTTTTACAACTTGCCTGCAATGCCTTGTAATTATTAGCACTTAAGATCGGGAAGGAATGATGGGCATTTTCTCTTATCAGATCTACCAGTAGTCGCAGGCGAGTACAGGACGAGAGCCTTCCAGCTGTCAAACACTGTCAGGCTTGCGGGGAGAGAATGCAGTTTAAAATGCAGGTGACATAATACCCAACATCCTCCATTTGCTAGTGGGTTTCTGATTAATCATGATTACCATATATTATCATACCATCAGATTTAATCATATCAATGAATTCCCATCTGCAGCAGGAACAGGAACAGCTAAACACTGTGGTAACAGCTATTAAGTGTGGTGGTTAGGAGATTCAGCGCCCCGTTGACTTGACTTGCCGTCCTGCCAGCGCACATTGCGTGTGCCGGGTAGAGATCGGCTGGGTGGGCGTCTGCACACGTAACTCCGAGCCCTGGGACTCCTGACTGAAATTACATGAAGTGGCTTTCTTGTACAGTAAGTGAGCCAGTAGGCCACATTATAAAAGCTGCCTTCTAAAAGTGTGTGCTAAACTGTCATGTTGAGTCTTTGGCTAAGTAAAACTGTTAATGTGGAAACGAAAACCTTTCATGCATCCTTTCATAAATAGTAGACTAAAACTCTTGAGTGCAGTTTACTCTAATCTTAGTAATGTAACAATCCAGCCAGTGCGGGATTGACGATAATACAGATTGTCAAACTCTCAGAACCTCCTGTGTGTGCCAAGAAAATCTTTATGGCCTGTTTTTACTGATGGATCCTGCAAAGCACACCAATTTTTATCTTTAATACTTACTTTCTCTGGCGTTTCTGAAGACCTATAGGTCTGTTAAAATGCATTTTTAAGATACTTTGAAAGAGGTCCTGTTTTATTATAAAGGACTAGGAAGCACTTCTTCCAAAAGATTAGAAACTTAAAAAACTTTTTTACAATTTGGTCCTTTTGATGCACAAGCCTGTGAAAATTCACAAGTACATACAGTTGTGTAATCACTACAATTAAGATGTTGAGAGCGGTCCTGTCTCCTGAAGGGCTTCCTCATGCTGCCCTTCTGTGGTCACTCCTCTCCCCATCCCAGCCCCTGGCATCCAGATCTGTTTCTTGTCACTGAAATCCTGTCGTGGACTCCCGTGGCATGTTTGGTTTGAGTCTGGGTTCTTTCCTTTGCCACAGTGCTGTTGAGATTCTTTCATCCAGTATGTTGCACCTGTAAGTGGCTCGTCTTTTTTTATTGGCAAGTATTATTCTACCGTATGGGTGTACCACAGTCTGTTTATCCATTCACCATGTGGACGTTTGGGTTATTTCTAGTCTTTGGTTCTTATGAATAAAGTTGGTATAAACGTGTGCATCATTTTCTGTGTGAATGTAGTTGTCGGTAAATAGCTAGGAGTGGGGATTGTGGGTCATGTGGTGGGTGTATTCACAGATGAGAATTTTTTTTTTTTTAAAGATTTTATTTATTTATTTGACAGAGAGAGACACAGCGAGAGAGGGAACACAAGCAGGGGGAGTGGGAGAGGGAGAAGCAGGCTCCCCGCAGAGCAGGGAGCCCGATGCGGGACTCGATCCCAGGACCCTGGGATCATGACCTGAGCTGAAGGCAGTCGCTTAACCAACTGAGCCACCCAGGCGCCCCACAGATGAGAATTTTTAAACAGACTGTGCTCTTAGTTGGTAGAGCTGCTGCTCCATCCTTTTTTGAGTGAGGAAATAGTCTTCTTCGAGCATGTACTGTTGAAAATCATTGGGAAAGGAAACAATTACTGAGTGCTTACTGTGTCGTAAAGTTTGCTCGGAGCTTGTGTTCAACAGCCATGTGAAGGGAACATTTTCTCCAGTTTACAGATGGGGAAACGGAGTCTTGGAAAGATTCAGTTGCTCAAGTTCACATAACTGGGTGCAGGAGATGGGGTTGCAGCCGTGCCAGTCCGAGTCTCTTAGTCATGGTGTACCTGCCCATTTCTCTCTGAGTATTAAAATGCACATGAGTAAACTGGCAGATTGGATCCGAACTGTATTTAAGTTTGTGCTTTGGTGAGCGCTGTGAATTATCACAGACCTGTACCTCTGAAACAAATAATACATTATATGTTAAAAAAAAAAAAAAAAAAAGTAGCAGGAAGGGAAAAATGAAGGGGGGGGATTCGGAGGGGGAGACGAACCATGAGAGACTATGGACTCTGACAAACAAACTGAGGGTTCTAGAGGGGAGGGGGTGGGGGAGTGGGTTAGCCTGGTGATGGGTATTAAGTGCATGGAGCACTGGGTGTTATATGAAAACAGTGAATCTTGGATCACTACATCAAAAACTAATGATGTAATGTGTGGTGATTAACATAACATAATAAATGCAATTCAAATCTAAAAAAAAATTGTGACTGTCAGTAAGAGCTGGGAGGGCTGGTACTGTGCTTGGGTGGGATTGTTTGGGGAGGACAGCAGGAGGGGTAAGGTGCAGGGATAAAGGGCTTTTCATTGTATGAAATAAGAAACAAATAGGCTTCAGTATGTTCATCAAGAGCAGGGTTTTGTACTAAGTTAAAGATGTTATAATGTGTACTACGTGCTCTGGCTTCACTGCTTGAGGCAATACCATTATCTTCATGTATTTAAGTCCATGTGGGGTCTGCCCCCCATCTGTGAAGGCTGGTGCTCAGCCCTGGGTATGTGCTTCTTCAGAATGTTTAGAAAGCATCTCCCAATACAAAAATAGGTATTAAGCAAGGCACAATGTGAAAGAAGAAAGATCCATGAAAATACTAAAATAAGAGGATTAATATTGTGATAGAAGAGCATAATTTTAATTATGTCAGGGGTCACTAGTGGTCTTTATTCTCTGCATTTAACCCACATTTAATCAGAATTAACTGAGAGGCGTTCTTAAGTGTCTGTTGGTCTCTTATATAGTTCTTTGCATTTTAAGTGAGATTAATAAATGAAAACATGCTGTAAAGGAAGGTTGTAATTCATTGAAAGATTCATGAAGTTTCAATGACATTGTTAAGGTATTTAATTAGTCTTATTAAAATATACCAAGTGACCCTGTTAGGGAAGCTGATAAGTCATACAATAGCTGTTAGAGCCTCTTTATTCTCTGCATTATACGATTAACTTTGGGCTAAGCAATTTATGCAGAGTTCTCATCTTTTTTTTTTGTGGTTGAAGTTGTCAGTTCTTCCTGAGTAGGATTAACACAGATAACATCATGTAATTAACAAGAGATGCGGAACACGTGAGAGTGCGGTTTGTGTAAGAATTATATGAGAATGATAATTTTTTTACCTTAGACTCTTAAAGGGATATAAAGAAAAGCAAAATAGAGCAATTAGTTGAAAGGATTAAGGTAGCCTTTTCTTTCAAAAGGCAGACGAATTAGTACTGAAAGTTCTGTTAAATGATGTATTCACAGTTCACTAACAGTCTTAAAATAATTGTGCATTTGGTGGAGGGAATTGGTAATTTATTATCTTTTATACCCGTGAAATGATAGAAGTTCTTAAATGAATGCGCCCATCAGGAGAGCCTCCAAGGTGGGGAATGCCAGCCTGGAACCGTGGCTTACTCAGCATTACCTGAAGACACATTGGTCACAGACGAAAGCCGTGTGTGACAGCAGAAAGAGCACTTCATAAAGCAAGAGTCCGAAAATGGGCCTTTGTGTCCTGAGTTTTGTGTGGACAGTGGAGTGTGGGCTAATCCACTTTTAACTCTCTAAACCTGAGTTTCTTCATCCCTTAAAGGGAAAGTTGTTTGTTGTGCCTGTTTCTTGGCACCGTGTTTGTGAAAGATACGGTGTTGTACTTGACTGGTTCGGGGTCAGGGTGTGAATGAGGCTGCACATGACAGAAAACTCACTTAACAATGACTTAAACCAAGTGTCTTTACTTTTTGCATAAAAACGAGAAAGTTCTGGGTTGGTATAGCAATTCTGTGATGTTACAGGGACCCATATATTTTTCTTTTTCTTTTTTTTTTTTTTTTAAAGATTTTATTTATTTATTCATGAGAGACAGAGAGAGAGAGAGAGAGAAGCAGAGGGAGAAGCAGGCTCCCAAGGAGCAGGAAGCCCGATGCGGGACTCGATCCCGGGACTCCAGGATCACGACCTGAGCCGAAGGCAGTCGCTTAACCAACTGAGCCACCCAGGCGCCCCCCATATATTTTTCTACCCAAATTCCAGGCCAAAAGAGGAGGAAGGATGGGGACGTGTTGGTCAGAACCTAGTCACACCCTTGTGACAAGTTCAAGGATTTTTAGGTGGGCAGTGCAGCCGTTTTATTACTTAGGAAGGAGTGAGAATTTATACTAGGTGGTAAGCAATTAGCAGTCGTTTCCACATGGCTAAAACTTACGGCCGGAATTCATGTAAATAAAGGGAAAAAAAGTGACCTCTGTTCAAAGTGAAATAGAAACCAGTGAGGAAAATGGCACCGTGAGCTTCATGATACCTGCTAATTGTTTAATTTCTATTTCAAAAAGGCAATTCTGATGATAGTCAATAAGAAGCTTTTAGGATCTTAAAGCTTGAAAATTTTAAAGTTCATGTAAGTATACAAATTCTCAGGTTCTGTTATCCGTTGAGGCCAGTGGACGCAGTGAGGGGCCTGCGTGTCTTCCCCAGATGATTTCTCCCTTGGGTCTGTCGTGATCTGCTACCTCTGGAGAAGTAACTATTTGTCACTCTGCTTCACTTCATGTATCAGCCACTGACTTTCTTTCTGAATAATATCTTGTAATTATCTGCCCCTTTTTTCTAATCTTCCTACCCTCTGGCCCTTACGCAGGCATTTGACGTCTTGGAAATGGGCTTCTCTCTGGTCGGATTTGATGCAGGTGTCAGTAAAGCTCTTTCTCCCCCGCCAGTGTCGTTGGGCCTGGTCGAGGCGCCTTAATCAGGCCTGCCTGGTGCTCGCTGCCCTCCACCTGGCTGCCCCAGGTCATCCCACCTGGCTGGTGTCAGCCTATGGTTTCAAGGCTCTTCTGGCAAAACCCTCTTCTTCCATTCTTCTTCTGTTGGACAAAATACCAAAGCCAGAAATTTCCTTGTTTACTCAACTTGAGTCAGCGCTTTCTTCTAAATTGTAGAGAACATCTCTGGTCCTGCCTCCTTTATCAGTTTCTCCTAGGTTGATCAGATAAGAACTGCTAATTTCTCTTACCATTCAGGCCAGCCATGGAATTTCCATGGCTGGCTGACTCTAGACTTGATTTAGTATTTACTGGTTTTTTTTGACTCCACAGCACTCACATACTCTCACACAATTACATATACATATGTGATAATGAAACAGCGAGACAGACGACGGAACATGAAATAACTGTTCCTAACAAGCACAGTGGGTGAATACGTGTGCTGTGGAGATGGGTGACCCGGGAGTGAGTCCAGGCCCTGCCACTTTCTAGCCGTGTACTGGGTGTGAGATATTGAAATGCTCACAAGATTCTGTGAGCAGAATCCCTACCTCATAGGGCATTCTAGGGTTTGAAGGAGATAGCAGAGGAGTCCCCTGCAGAGTTAGCTAGCAGCAGTATATAGGGTGGGCGGTAACCTTGGGTCAGCAGGAGCAGAGCCCAAGATGGGGATTTGGGGGCACAGGATTAGGTAAGGGCGCTGGGGATGGAAGGGGGTGGAACTGGGCTACTATGTAGTTTCAGGTCAAAGATTCTGGCCCTGGCCTGATCCTTGGGGGGTCGAGTGGGAGGGGGGCCTCTGGAGCATAAGCCCTCCCTCAGAGTTGTCCACTCTGGGGCAGTGGGCCATGGACTGTCATAGGCAGGTCTTGGAGGAGCAGCACCCATTGGCCAGGACAGCATTTGCAACAGTTGGGGCCTGCGGCGCCTGCATGCAAAGGGGACCTGGTGATGGCCCCAGAGTGTCCAGCACAGGAGGATCAGCTGGAGTGCAGTGACTGACCAACCCTGAGCCTGTAGGGGCTCGGTACTGCGAAGTGTTCTTCTCACTCACCTCGCCCTCTGGGCTCCTTCCTCTGGGCCCCACAGGCCTCTGCATGGTGGGGAAAGGGTGAGGGTCAGTCCTGGGAGTTTGTTTGTAACTGGCCAGGTCTGGAACTGGCCTGCATCACTTCTGCTCACATGCTGTCGGCTGAGAACGTGGTCACGTGGCCAGCCACATTGCCTTGCAGGACTGGCTGGGAAAGGTAGCCTGGCTGGTGCTCAGGAAGAAGATGTGGGCACAGACGGGAACATCAGGGGTCTGTGTCCTTGGTGGGGAGGAAGGCGGCTAATTTTTATATAAAGCCAGATAGCCTCATAAATAACGGATTTGTATTTCTACGAGCATCCTGCGACATTAACAAGATAATTACATTCACTTTTTCTTATTGACTTCTTTGAGCTTGGACAAACTGCCATATAGAGCTATCCAGATTTGCCTCAGTTCTAGAAATGGCATTTATTTTTATATTATATAATTTTTGGTTTAGTTTTTTACGTTTTACAAATGGCTTTATTTTTACATATTTACATTTTATTTATGGATACATTTATCATGCTGTTAGGGTAGTTATGGTCAGGTTTGCCATTATGCAGACTTGCTCCCACCATGTTTTATTTTACTCTTCCTTGAGTATTTTCTGGCTGAAGGAGTATAGTTCTAACTTGTCGATCTGTATTTACTTTTAGGATTGACCCTGTAAAAATGCCTTGTTATCATATGTGTGGTGCACGATTATTGCTAAGTACTACCATTTGGGTAAAATGAAGTGGTTTTTATTTACTTACTTTTCATTTTACTCTGGTTCTTCTGTGTGGTTTATATGAGTATCCTGCATCTTATAGGTGTATGATTTTTTTTTTTTAAGATTTATTTATTTATTTGAGAGAGAGAGCATGAGAGAGGGGCAGAGGCAGAGGGAGAAGCAAGCTCCCCCCTCTGAGCAGGGAGCCTGACACTGGGCTCGATCCCAGGACCCTGGGATCATGACCTGAGCTGAAGGCAGACGCTTAATGACTGAGCCGCCCAGGCACCCCACGGGTGTATGATTCTTAAGTTCAGTCTACAGCCCAGAAGGAAACTGGCCTGGGCTGTGCTCCTTAAAACAGCAGCGTTGGAAGGATAGCCCACAGACCGTCCGTCTAATTTTCATTCTTCATTTTCTGTTCTCTGAAAATAGGGGGATGGTTGCAGGATGGAGGAGTCCCTGTTCATCTCACTTTTCCTCTATTTTACATCACAGTAGAGCAAGTTAAAATGATTTCTATCCTACAGTTAAGTCAGAGAACTGGATTCTGTTGATGTTGGCTTCTCTTTGGTCCTGGTGCACTGTGTATGTTCTCAGTCTGCTCGGCCCAAGAGCCTCCGGGGCTCGCTGCCCAGTGCCTCGTCGGTCTGTTCCAGCCTCCCTTATGTCCGTCCTAGAGCACTCAGCCATCTACTTTCTGTGTGCTCTGTGGGCAGCCAGGGTTTAACCCACTGTAGTGTTTTAGATTCAAATGGGCTGGGATTTCCTTGCTATTAGAAATGGGCGGTTTATTCATTTGTTAAATACCTGTAAACGTCGTGTACCAGGCCCTGTGCCAAGCATGAAAATGCATTGGTGAATAAAAGAGACCATGGTCTCACCCCTCCCGGGCCTGTCAGTTGAAGGGCAGAGAGCAGTGGAGTGGGTGTGCGACAGGCGTGGGCCTGCTGGGGTGTTGGCGGCTCCGCTGCGAAGCCTCCTTCTGTGACTCGGGTGAGACTGCAGGAAGGGGGCCCGCGCTGGTCTGTTTTGCGCTGTGTGAGGAGACATGGCGCTCGTCAGCAGCTCTGTGATAGGCTTACGGTATGGAATGCTGTCTGCAGAAACGTCACGTATGGATGACAGCAGCGGCGGGCGTTGTGAACTTCTCTTACTCACCGGGTACTGTCCTAGGCACTTTGAACGTGTTCTCTCATCTCCTCCCCTGAGAAGCGGGTCCCATCAGTATCCCTGCCTTTTCTAGATAAGAGAACGGAGGCCCAGAGAGGCTCGGTGGCATGCTCAGGGCTGTGCTAGGTGATGGGAGGGCGGGTGCTGCCACCTGCTCCCTCAGCCTCTGCCAGCCAGCGCCTTTCGGAGAGACGACCAGCTGGAAGACCGGTTCTGGCTGAACAGGGACTGATGAAGAAAGGGTATGGGAGGGCCTCGTTACATATTGCTCACCTTTGAATGCTTGTGTCTAAATGCAATCAGGCAGCACGTAGGTAATTAGTAAAAGGAAAGAAGGTCTGGAAAGAGATGAAAATCACAATATTAGAATTCTAAAGGGGGCAAGATTTATGATCCCAGTGTATTTCAGTTTAATACAAAAATGTCTTTAGAACTAGTTATGAATATTTAAAATAATCTCCCAGGAATGTTGAAAACTAACCACATTGGTTTCTCTTTGAGTTCATTCTCATAATTCAGTAACTGCTTCCTTTTGGAAACGGATGAAGGGGGTTGAGAATACTTAACCCTGATCTCAATCTGGGGCAAAGTCAAAATCAAAACTTAGCAGACCTTCTGCTTATAATGGAAGGGAAGCCAGTCTACTTTTCCAGTTACATTTTGCCTTATCTATAATGAGAAAACCTATCTTTTGGAGGCCTTGAAATTAACTCTCTAATGGAAGGAGAAAACGAAGGCTCTGAAGAGCCCTGTTGTCGCAGCCATGTGGCCAGTCCTGTCTGGGACTTCCTCAGCAGGGGAGGGACGTGGGGCAGGATAACGCAGTCGTGGAATTTATCGCTTCCAACAGATTTTAGAAGAAACCGAGTATTTTCCAGTTCTCTGTAAACCCTGCATGATGTAAGCCCGGCGCGAAAACTAGCAGGAAGTATTGGGCCTTCACCTGCTAAATCACGAAGAAAGCCATGGTTTTTAGTCAAGACAGAAGAGTCAGGAGCCTCTTTCCGCTTCCTGTAATTATGAGTAGAGTCAGGAGGAAGGTGAGGAGAAACTGCTGGTCCCCGCGTGAAGGAGTGCCAGCTCCAGAGGCAGTTGCCTGGGCCCGACTTGTGCCTCCGATCCGAGGCGTGGGTGACACGGACGGAAACGCGGTGCACACTGGGTCCTGTAGGGCACTCACGGGAAAGGAGTGCCGGTGGGGCTTGCCTGGGGCAGGCCACAGCAGTGCTGGTCCGGGAGTGGCTCGGGACCGTGGAGAAATGACACTTTGCTCTCCCCTTTGTTGGAGTGGGTGCAACAGTTGGTACGTTTGTAAGTAGTTCCCACAATGAATGCCGCTGCTTTCCAGCTCTTGGTACAACACAGGACCTCAGGGCT
The DNA here is from genome assembly GCF_011800145.1 of Mirounga leonina. Classification (NCBI taxonomy): domain Eukaryota; kingdom Metazoa; phylum Chordata; class Mammalia; order Carnivora; family Phocidae; genus Mirounga; species Mirounga leonina. The sequence goes on from NW_023270680.1 coordinate 3,620,479, forward strand.
GAGTGGAAATAACCCGAGGACTCCCCCTCTTTCTAAGAAAGTACGTTTTATTCTGTCTGTCCTCTTCTCTGAACTGTGTCCCTGCGTCTGTGTTTTTTCAGCTCCTCGACTGATGCAGTGCATGAGTTACGAGCCCTGAATTTTGCTGACTCAAATTCAGGATGAAAGCTTGCCAACAAATCAGTAGTGTAATACTTTCAACCCTGGTCATAATTTAGCGTACCGTTCCTACTTTTTAATGAAAAATCTGACCAGTGTCATCATAGAGTGAACGTTAGCAGCAAGCACATTATTCATGCTAGAATGTTCTATGTAGATGGATAGGAATGAAAGCAGATAGGACACAGGATGCAGAGAGCATTGCTGGGTGAGAGGACTGGGAGTCCCTATCAGCCCAGAGGAGGAAGCACCTTACGTGGTAGGAGCATTAGGGAGGACAGAGCCGTGAGGGCGGAGGGACCAGGAGATGCTCTGAGATGGCAGAGTATCCTGGGCAGTAGGTGAGAAACTGCCGAGGGACATTGATAGGCCAATTAAAGTGAAATCCACACTCTTAGTGATTCCAGCTTTATCCAGCAGCACTCAGTGGTGTGTGGAGAAGTGGGACGTGGGTAGGTACATGGTCCATGGGCCATGTGCAGGGCAGATCTCCCGAAATCGTGAGCCGGCCAGACGGAGCTGCAAGAGAGGAAAGTAGGGCAGGAGAAAATGGAGTGCCTGTACCGAGGACTTACCGGAGAAGCCCTTCTCTGTAGAGATTTTGCATTTTGGCTGAGACAGCGGGTAGAGTGAAAATTTTCCAAAGACGGGGATGAGGTATGAAATATGGAAGTTTGTGTATGACGTGATGGTTTCCAGAATTCACAGTTCTGTTAGCTGTAGGCTATTGTTTTCATGTCTGAGTCAAGAGAAAATCTGGTTTTTAAAATCCCCAAATTTAGTAATTTTGATAAGATTTATATCATATGGGTTGAAACTTCCCGTGTTTCATTTTCATGTTAAGAAAAAAATGAACCCTTTGGGAGCTTTTAACTTGTTTTTCTTGAGTATTGAAATCTCTTGATTTAAAAAAAAAAAAAAATAGGAGCGCCTGGGTGGCTCAGTCGGTTGGGTGTCCGACAACTCTTGCCCTGGGCTCAGGTCTTGATCTCAGGGTCGTGAGTTCAGGCCCCACACTGGGCTTCACGCTGGGCGTGGAGCCTACTTAAAAAATGATAATCATAAAATAAATAAAATTTAAAAGAAAATAGAATGATGTCATCGTGGGCAAATTATTTAATGTCCTGAGTTTCCGTTTCCTTGGCTGTGAAATGGGTCTTGCGCTCCTGCTGTGCTTTGAGTTCGTGAGCTCAGGTGGTCGGGGCTCTGCACAGAACTTGATGTGGAGTATGTAAGGCACCAGTGACCACTGTGGCCATTGTGCCGAGGGACTCAGGGCCCCCAGTGCCCATTGGCCCTTACTCTGAAGTCGGTGCTCATACGGTATCAATCCTCGACTGGCTCACGTTGGCTTTACCAAGGTGGTTTATTGAAATCCTGGGCAGATCACTGCAGTCGTTGGTCACTGTGCCGTAGGGGCTGTGTCCGGAGCGTTGGCTCACGTGTACGGAGGCTGGGCATCTGTGCAAAGCAGAAGTGTCTCCCGTTGTGGCTTGCTGGTAACTAGACCTTAGCCTTGGTTCACACCCTGCCCCGGGCTCTGGCTCAGTTCTCTGGGCTCCTGACCTGGCTTCCCCTGGGCTGCAAGACCAGCCAGAGGAACAAGAGAATTGGCATTGAATCCAGGTAGCCCACCCATTTCCAGACCCAGCACTTCACTAGTCCATTTCCCGAGTCTCCCTCACCAGGGCCCGTCCCGTTGCCGCCCCCACGCCCTGCATGCAGGCAGACCCACAGGTTCCCTCGCAGGTCGCTCTAGCACTAGTCCAGGTGTTATGACTTGGTCTTTAAACTTGTTACGTGATTCTCAGAACTTGGACAGACCCAGTGTTCCCAAGAGTTGACTTGGATCCCACGGTTCTCCAGGATAGTTCTCTTGGACTCTCCCAGTGGTGACAGTCCTCTTGCCGATGGGCCATTTCCATGCCTGATGGGCTTTTCTGGAGCTTTTCATGGGTGCTATTCCGTTTACTGTGCATTGTTCTTACAATGCCACAGGGAAAACAGACTTTTAAGGAGAGAGGGAAGGTAAATGTAGTTTGCAAAAACATTTTCAATGTTGTAAGATGCTGTCACATTTAGAGGCAACAGCTAAATGTATTAGTAATAAGATGACAGAAAAGGAGTTAGAACTTCAAGTTTATGAGAAAGGAGCATGATTTTTAAAAGTTTAGAAATGCTGAGTTTCAAAGATGTTTTTAAATGACAGTTATTTTGATGATCTGTATAATTAATGAATTCTTTCTGGAGAAGTGAAAAAAATTGGTGAGGCTTTCTTTAAATGCCTCACTCCCTCCCCCCCCCAAAAAACAAAGAAAGAATGCAAATGTGAGGGCGCCTGGGTGGCTCAGTTGGTTAAGCGACTGCCTTCGGCTCAGGTCATGATCCTGGAGTCCTGGGATCGAGCCCCGCATCGGGCTCCCTGCTCGGCGGGGGGTCTGCTTCTCCCTCTGACCCTCTTCCCTCTCGTGCTCTCTCTTTCTCATTCTCTCTCTTAAATAAATAAATAAAATCTTAAAAAAAAAAGAATGCAAATGTGGTACTTTTAAAGATCTCTGTGAATACTTAAAAGGCCAACTAAAAAATGAAGTAATTTAGTTTGTCTCTAGAGTTCTAGTGGAAGAATGTTAATCTGTACGAGTTCAAAGTGTCTTATCCAGTGGAATCCGACTTTGAAACATGTCTTTTGTAGCAATACATATATGGTACGGTTTCTTAAATATTTCACATTGTCCTGTTACATCAGAGCTTGCTGATGTTTATTATGGTACACATTCAGGGTCTTTTTCTTCTTTAGAAACAAAGCAGCTTCATAACTGTAGTTTATGGTTGTGTTCAAAAGGCAGCAAATTATAGCATGTTCAAGAAGATCAGTGCCAAGGACGATGGAGGTAGACATTTAGCCTTTTAGATTAATGGGCAAGAAGGGTCAGTAATCGCATAGGTTTCAGTAAGCTTAAAGATAATGTTCTTTTTCTGCTATAGTGATACTGGAACATGGAATTCATGTTTCAGTGCTGCATTTTGATGTTTGACTGTTTCATTAACGGTAGGATCACTTCATAACATCTAGTTATATATGGGGGGCTATAGGAGGCAGTTACTGGATGTTTTCAGGTTGGAACCACGTATGTATTCATTTCTGGAAATGGCCGACTATTTTCCTGCCTCTCATCTTGTTTTCCCTTTGTTCCGTAGGGCCCTCCAGAGTTCCCGCAGCATGCACCTGGGCCTGTACCCAGCAATTTCAGCCAGCCCCCAAGACTTCCCCTCCAGGACCAGTGGAGGGCCCCGCCCCCGCCACAGGAGCGAGACCCTTTCTTCTTAGGAGGTAAAGGACTGTGCAGGCTCACAGAACAAAGTCGTACTGGGTGATGTGCCTGAACACATTCATGTTTTAAACTGAATTGAGCTTCCAGTAGGAGATTTTTGTGAAGATTGTCAGATTTTTGTACCAGAGCACTTCCTGTCATTTCAGATGCTAAAATTGGACATTGTTGGTATCTACAATGTGAGAATCTCCTACAAAGGAGGCAGTCCTCTATAGAAAAGGAGTAATGAAGTAATCTAGAAATAAGTTGTAAAATGTAGCATTCACCTCCTACCCACCACTTGTAATTTTTGTTCTCAGTAAGATGGTACATAAAACTGCTGTTGTGTGAAAGGCGTGTTGTGTACAAGCCGAGGGTAATGTTGCACCACTGTTCAGTTTCAGGTGAACCAAGGTTCCCGAGTCATCTTTTTCTGGAACAGCGAAGCCCCCCTCCGCCGCCACCGCCCCCCACGCTTCTTAGCAGCACTCACCCGGTGCCCACCCCTAGTCCCTTACCGTTCACTCAGCCTGGACCAGCGTTTAATCAGCAGGGACAGCAGCCCGTGTTCCCCAGAGAGAGGCCCGTCAGGCCGACTCTCCAGCCACCAGGTCCAGTGGGGATCCTTCACTTTAGCCAGCCAGGCTCAGCGGCCACGCGGCCTTTCATCCCTCCTCGGCAGCCCTTCCTGCCTGGCCCGGGACAGCCGTTTCTGCCCACCCACGCACAGCCTAACCTGCAGGTATGGATCTTGGCGGGCTGCATGGAAGAGGGGTGCACCTGGAGCTTTGGATCTTTGTGTTTCATAAAATGGAAGTTTCCTGTTGCTATCTGAGTCTTCTAGAATGTGGAGATGATGTAAAGAATAAAGGTTTAGTCTCCAACGTGCTACTTATTAAAGGCAACTTTCTTAACAATATTGTTTTTTCCCCTAATAGTAGGAGAAATGGAAAAAAGTGATTGTCATTTTGGGGGAAATGAAAAAATTCAGTATTCAGATTTTTTAAAGGTGGTACTGCTAATAAATTTAGGACATGTTTGGATAATACTTTGGCTCATCATTGCAAGATTCCTGAAAGGTTCACCAATGGAAATAAGGTTCTTTGTCAAATTATGTGCCTGCAAAATGTAGTAGAAAGATTCTTTGCATGGAGGGGAAAACGGAGTTGCTGTTCCCCCGTTGTTTGAAAGATTTGAGTGCCCTCTGCTGTAGGTTGTGTTTCATGGGGGGCTGGGAGTTTCTGTGAGATCCTTCTTGCCCCGTATGATTCTGCTCAGATTTAAGCTTACTGTTAAGATACAGAATGATGCTACTTGAATCAACTATTTAGAAACACATAGACTATCGAAATTAAAAAAAAAAAAATTATTATTTCATGTGTTAAAGTAGGATAAAATGTTTCTTCCTTTTTCTTTTTATTAAAAAATATGATGAAAAAATATGAATACATCTCTGTTGCAGGAATATTTGAGTATTTAAAAAGGAAATTGAGAAATCCCATCGTCTAGGAACAGTCACCACCAGCATTTGGGTGCTTGTGGTTTCCCGGGTTGTCCTAGTGCATCCTGTCACCGTGCTCTTGTTAACACAGTAGCAGGATCTCCTGTTCGTGAATTAGCTCTCACTGCATCGTTTAAAAAATGCTGCACAAGTTTACATTTCATGGCGGCCACTACTCTTTGGACATGTTTACTGATTTCAGTACTTTGGTATTAGAAACAGTGCTGCGGGCACCATCCTTAACATTGTGTTTGTTTGCATCCTTAGTTGTTTCCTTAGAACAAATACCTGGAATTTTGGGGTGAAGAGGACTTAGGGCAAATGCAAAATGCACGAGCATAGCTTTTGGCTTTTTACTGCATTTAAGATCATATTACCTCTATCCACAAATTCTAAAATGAAATTTCAGCACCACTTCAGGTTTCTGGTTGGGGGTTTTAAGGGGATGGCCGAATTGGAACGTCACTAGTATATACGTTTACAAGCCGTTGTTTCTCTTTCTTTTGGCATGGAAGGGGCCTCTGCACCCCCCACTGCCCCCTCCGCACCAGCCGCAGCCCCAGCCCCAGCAGCAGCCCCCGCTCCAGCCGCAGCACCAGCCTCCGCTGCAGCCGCCCCCGCAGCACCAGCCGCCCCCACAGCCACCTCACCAGCCGCAGCACCAGCACCACCACCACCTCTCCGTCCCGCCTCCGCCGCTCATGCCCATGTCGCAGCCCCAGTTTAGGCCTCACGTCCAGACGGCCCAGCCTCCGCCCAGCAGCGGCCGGATGCAGTGCCCCCAGCGCCAGGGGCTGCGGCATGTGAGTGTCTTCCCGGGGGCAGAACCTGGGAGCTGGCATATTTTCCAGTTGTGATTTAATTACTGAACACGTGTAGTACGTTTCTCTAAAGTGAGTGTGTGTTTCACAAACTGCTTAGGAAACGGGATTTTTTTGACTACAGAAATTAATGATGTCCCGTTTGTGCCTGGAAGACTGCATCGTTATTCTGTACTTCCTCATCTTACTTTGTGTATGGAGATATTTCCATAGTGATAGACGGTATTATTCGTAGACACATAATTTTGGCAAATACTTGTGGGCGGTGGGCACCCTGCCTTTGCCGGTAGCCTACTTTTGATGGTGAGATTGTCTCTATCTCCTTGGGCTCTGAATAAATAAGTAAATGAATTCAGGAAGAATTGTCTGACTAGCGTCTGTTGCTAGGCACCATTCCAGTTCCTGGGAACGCACCAGTGAACAAAAGAGAGCAGTTTCCTGCCTCCATGAAGCCTGTATTTAATGGTGGGAGATTAACAGTGCATTTAGTTGTGAGGGTAGAGGCTCTCAGGTACCATCAGCTAGGGTGTGACTCGTCTCGCATTGAAGGAAACTAGGAAACGTGCTTGATTGCTCCGTAAACACAAGACAGTAGTCACTGCTGTTGCCTTGTTCTCCATTAAATAACTCCGTAAAGAGGCGAATGGTTGAGAGTGTTGGGCCAAGGGGAGGTAGTTGGATTTTCCTTTTAGTATTGTCCCTTTGACCTGCAGCTTCAAGCATGTCACTTAGCTACTTTTAATTTCAATTTTTCTCATACCAGCCTCTTTCTTTCTTAAAGTAGTATTGAGACTAACATGATAGCAGAAATGAGGAAGGACTTTCGGAGAGGTGCATTGTAACTGAGGCTTCATTTTATTACAGCAGTGGCAGATACACCCCTGCCTTGTGCCCGTAAACACTGACCTGGTGCTCTCAGAGCCCAGTCCTCTCCCAGCCGTCCCTCCTACCTGTACGCTCCTCTAGCTGTTGGCTCTCTGTTAAGAATCCAGGGGATGAGCGTGACTAAGAATTTCCTCTCGGGTAAAACGTTTGAGCGTGTTTCTTCTGCAGGGTGTAGTTTTCTTAGGATACTGACTTACTGCTTGATTCTTTTCTTCTTCCACCTTAAATTTAGGGGCCCAGTAAAAGTGGTGCCAGCAGTCCTTTGTTAAAAATGTCAGTCCCCATCCTCAGGCACCAGCTGCAGTCCCCGGGTGTAAAATTTCTGTTCAGGAGGAGCCTATCTGTAGACCAGTAGGGTAACCTGGACCAGCCCTGACCCTCAGCAGTAGTCTGTGCTGCCCCGTAGAGCGGGAACGTTATGCATGGAAGAAAGGGTTCACCGTGGAAAAGTGATCCGCACCCCAGAAGGAGAAGTCGCTTACTAAAACGGTTTTTACAATATTTTTATCTAATAATGTTCCTTTTTATGTTCTTTCTCCAACTATCCAGTTGTAATTCACATTTCTTCCTTCTTGTGGTAGAATACAACTCAGAATGTAAGCAAACGGCCAATGCAGCAGATGCAGCCAACCGCTCCGAGAAACAGTAATCTGCGCGAGTTGCCCATAGCACCGTCGCACGTGATGGAAATGAGTAGCAGCCGCTGCTCTTCCACACCTGCAGCTCCTGGGAAGCCGATCGCCAGCACGTCCCCGCCCGCGAGGCCGGGGGCCGGGCCCAGGAGCGCACAGGGTAAGACTGAAGCCAGAGTCAAGCCAGTCAGCCCTGTGGTTCAGCCCAAAGAGGAGGCGAAAACAGAACCAGAGGTAAGACCGTTTTCATTAAAAAATACTTGAAGCCTTATAATCAGCTTGGACCTATTAGTGTACTCTCGTCCAGCGAGGTTTTCATAAAACCTTCACTTTTGTCCAACCACATCCTTCTTTGAACCTTACAGCCTTGTCCATGTGGGACACACTCTCATCCTCACATCCTTATGATGTTAGGCAGTGTTTCTGTATTTGTGTAGTTGTAGCTGATGCTGTAGAACATGTTACCTCCTGGGGTGGGGGGAGTAGCAAATTATTGAATCTGTTTGCCTGATGCTTCCGTGCGATGGGCATTCAGTCCCAGGCTGCTCCCTAGAAATACAGATGCGGCACTTGAGCAGAATCTGTGAGACGTAGGTCCTAACCAAGCATGGGAGTCTGCTGTCCGTAGGTTAGTGACACACCCAGGGAAGGGTCCACTGTTGCTAACAGTGGCCTTTGTGTCTGGGACGTGGGAGAAGATCAGTATGTGGAAGTTACACCAATATTTTTAAAAACCATGTAGAACGTGTATAGTAATAAGTTAGTATCATTTATTAACATAATATAGATATCAGCGTGAAGAATTTCATTAGGTAATATAGGTGTGAAAGAGTAAGTCACGTTTTCCTAATCAGTTACCTTTCCATTGAAATTTGGGGGTGGGGTCAGCTTTTCCTAATAAAAATTTTTTTTAAGATTTATTATTTATGTTTTAGAGAGCGAGCATGTGGAGGGGAGGGGCAGAGGGAGAGGGAGAGAGAACCCCAAGCAGACTCCTTGCTGAGTGCAGAGCCTCACTCGGGGCTTGATCTTACGACCCTGATAGCACAACCTGAGCCAAAATCAAGAGTCGGATGTTTGGGGGTGCCTGGGTGGCTCAGGCTCAGATGGTTAAGCGTCTGCCTTGCGCTCAGGTCATGATCACAGGGTCCTGGGACCGAGCCCCACATCGGGCTCCCGGCTCCGTGGGGAGCCCGCTTCTCCCTCTCCCTCTGCCTCTCCCTCTGCTCATGCTCTCTCTCTATCTCTGTGTCTCAAATGAATAAACAAAATCTTAAAAAAAAAAAGTCAGGTATGTAACCAACTGCACCACTCAAGTGCCCAGGTTTTCCTAATAAATTCTTGCAGCAGTGGTAATGTAATGCTACCACATGAGGAAGTAAACACAAAGTCAAAATACAGTGTTAGTATTTACTAAGATCATATTAGAAGAAGGGGGGTGAGTTTTTTTATTTTAAGATCAATATATGAAAAAATTAGGTAGATTTATAAAGTGGGTCAGGGTAGTTTATAAAAAGAAATTTTTGCTAAAAATTTTATCTTGCTTATAGTCCTAATAGCTAGCTCCTTGTATATGTAACCTGATTTGGCTCAGAAAAATTAAGTCTCGTGACACTTTATTTTTCTAGTAACAGTGGCTGAATAAACTGAGCGAAATGAGCTTTAGGCAAACCACTGGCCACTTCGGGCTTTTCTCGTGACAGCAGTTGATTGGAGCGGGCTTCTGGGGAAGTTTTCTGTAGAACCCAGCAGGTGCTTTGTATGTGAAGCGAGACTTGCAGGGAGCCGTAGCGTAAGTTGGATGTCTTTTTTTAAGATTTTATTTATTTATTTCACGGGGATAGCAAGAGCAGGAACACAAGCAGGGGGAGAGGGAGAGGGAGAAGCAGGCTTCCCACTGAGCAGGGAGCCCGATGCGGGGCTCGATCCCAGGACCCCCCGGATCATGACCTGAGCCGAAGGCAGACACTTAATGACTGAGCCACCCAGGCGCCCCTAAGTTTTATGTCTTAATGTATTCGCTTGTCATTCTGTGGACACATGCAGTGGACCAAGAGTGAGAGCATTTTACTTTTTAAGAGGTCTTGTATTTGGCTTGGGTAAACGTGGTTTATTTTCTCTACGTTCACCCAATTGGTAATGATATAATAAAAGACAGATCTATGTACAGGTATTTCCTCCTATGTACCTGAACGTACATTAATTCTTCCTTGATTGTTTGGGGAGAATCCTTGGAGAATGTGAATTATTCCCGTGTTGAAATGGCGGTGCTCTGGACCTGCCACTTCCCCCAGCAGTCTGCCTCTCCCTGAAAGCCACGGCCCCGCTTTGAGCTGTTGTCCACATCCTCCTGTTTGTCTTCTCTTAACATCGTGTCTTGCTCTGGATGCCTCCCTGAGCCCTTATCTGCCTTCAGATTTGCTGTTTCAGCTCTGTCTTAGACTTTGAAAGTAGATAACCAAGGTGGTTGGAATGGCTTCTGAAATGCCCGGCAAGTCCTCATGACGCCCGACTCTGTCCTGTAGGTCATTGCGTGGGTTCTAGGAGCACCCACGGACTCCTCAGCTGCCTTTTGGTCTTAATTCCTAATTCTTTTTTTTTTTTTTAGATTTTTATTTCTTTATTTGAGAGAGAGAGAATGAGAGAGAGCACATGAGAGGGGGGGAGGGCCAGAGGGAGAAGCAGACTCCCTGCCGAGCAGGGAGCCCGATGCGGGACTCGATCCCGGGACTCCAGGATCATGACCTGAGCCGAAGGCAGTCGCTTAACCAACTGAGCCACCCAGGCGCCCTTAATTCCTAATTCTTAAGGCTTATTTGTTATTAGCTGAATTGTAGCGAGATTAAATCCTATTATGTTCTTTTGTAAAGGATCTCTGGATTAGGGTTATTTGCGATTTTTTAAAAGAAAATTGTAATTCTTAACAAATGCTTAACTTTTAATAAACTTTCCTCATGGGATGCTTTTTATGAAAGTTACTGAACTTTCTCAAAGATTTTTTGGGTAGACTTTCAGAGTGGTTTGGGGCTGGCATATTAAAAGCATTCCTTATGTACCATTAATATTCCAATACTGCAATTGGCAGCATTTTGATTCTGTGGAGAGTGCATGAGTTCAAGGTCAGAGAGATTGACTTGTGCTGTTCATTATAACCAATTATTCTGTGACAAATGAGTTTGAGATCAGGCTGAAAATTCTGTACGAAAAATCAATAGTTCTAATCAGGCCCTTTCAGGTCATTTACACCCACCTTTTGTTGGTTCGTCAGAGAAGAGCCAGATAAAACCTCTGTGACAGCACAGTCTCCCTACCGTTGCCTTTCCATTCGAAACATATTTTGATATCTTAAATGAACAGTTTAATTGGTTTCAAACTTGTAAATGAGTGGAAATTTACATTACTTCAATAGTTTTTAATATTCTGATAAGATTTTCCAAATTAGCTTGAGCTGTGTGTAATTTTTTCCCCTCCCCAGAGGGAGGAGTTATACTTAAAGTCTACAAGCAGATTTTGAGTGGCTTCTTTCCGATCCTGAATGGATCGTTTTTGGAAGGGGCATTTTCTCAGTCTGTTGCGCTAGACCGGGTCGGCCCCCCTCGCCTCGTCCTCCGCGCTGAAGCAGGCCTGTGTTCTCTTGCAGTTTCCTGACGAAGACGAGGAAACGAGGCTGTATCGCTTGAAGATCGAAGAACAGAAGCGCCTCCGAGAAGAGATCCTCAAGCAGAAGGAGCTGCGCCGGCAGCAGCAGGCGGGCGCGCGGAAGAAGGAGCTGCTCGAGCGGCTGGCCCAGCAGCAGCTCCACCTGCCCCCGGCCTCGGCAGAGCCGGAGCAGCTGGCGGCCTCCCCGTCGCCCGCCAATGGAAACCCACTGTTACCTTTCCCAGGTGCACAGGTCAGACAAAACGTGAAAAACAGACTGCTCGTGAAAAACCAAGATGTCACTCTTTCCACTGTTCCGCCCAAAACATCAAATTTTGTGCCGTCTGGTGCTAACATGCAGTGTCAAGGACAACTGATGAAACCATTGAAACCTTTGAGACAGGCCAGAACCGTGCCTCAGAGTCCAGCTCAGCACAAAGTCCTGCAGGTAAAACCTGCGGACGGGGAGGGGCCGCCACCCCCCTCACAGACCGCTCGAGTGGCGTCCCTCCAGGGCCGGCCCCCGGACGCCAAGCCCGGCGCGAAAAGGACTGTCATGCACCGGGCAAACAGCGGTGGCGGAGATGGGCCGCACGTCAGCTCCAAGGTCAGGGTGATTAAGTTGTCAGGCGGGGTAAGTTGACGAGGTAACTGGTGCCTCTTGGAATCTGTGCTTCACTCAGAATGTCCTAATTGCCAGAGAAGGGTTTTGAAGAAAGGGAAGTCCGAACCGCCTCTGTCACACTCATGTGGTCCAGCCCGTCCGCACTTGCGGTCGGGGACGAGAGTTGTCATTTCGATTCTCCTTCCGACTGAGACCCGTGTTGTCTGTCTGGAGTCTTCACGGAAGACCAGCGTGACAGTCCCCAAACTAGGTGTTTCTCAGTTTTAGCTTATTTTTGTAGGGAATTTGTGATAGAACCATCAAGTTTGTTTTAAAAATAAAATTTCCTTTACCACAAAACAAGTAATCTTTTATGTGTAGTTTTAGATTCAGTGAGCACCTGTGGGTGGGGGGCGAGCGCGTATATTGAGTGGCTCCTTTTAAGCAGCACTGTTTGGGAGGCTGTTTCCGGTCTTCCCTTCCACGCTCATCTCCCCCGCACTTGGAAAAAACAAAAGGACCAACAGAATTCTGAAGGGAAGTAATGCATGATCTTAAGCACATGCTTTCAGAAGCGGGGCGCGCCTCGTTGCTTTCTTTCCTTTTGGACGGCGCTGCCCCTTCTAAAGCATTTTTAGCGAGGCCCAGGCGTTGCGGTTTGGAGGGGGTCTGTACTCGGCTCGGTAACGCCGTTGCCGCAGGCGGATGCCCCCGCGGGAGATGCACTGTCAGCACGCATACCTCCTCGCCAGGCCGCGTGCTCTGGACCCGCTCGCGGCCCTGCACGTGCCGTGTGTCCTGTGCGTCGAGGGAGCCGGGAGGAACTGCGCACGCAGGCTGTTGGAGCGGGCCGGCGAGACCCAAGCGGACGGACAGCCATCGCTCTCCGTGCGGCTGGGAGGGATGTGGCCGGGCGCGGCTGAGCTGGCTGGGGAACAGCTCGTCGCTGGTGGTTGAAGGAGTTGAGTTTTATTTCATTTCTAGGTCTGTAGACTAAAATTAGTGTGACTTTTTCATGGGCGGTAAGAAAAATGTTGAGAGAATAATATGAATTGGAAATTCCATCTTCAACAGAGGCTGTGCTATTTTTTCAAATCTGTTTTTTCTCATCTCCGTTCATTGTGATTCAGAGTGTGGATAAGCAGATGGCCTTTATCACATTAGCTTGTTTTATCATTGTATGAATTTGTTTTTTTCAGGCGAGAACCCAAGCATTAAGCAGCTTCATGGTATCTGTGATCTTCTGTTTTGACCTTGTTTCAGGCTGACTTTGTCAAAGTCTTGTTTAGGCAGACTTTGTCAATGTCTCATTTTTTTACTTGAGTTAAAAACTTACGAGGAGGGGCCGTGGGGCCATGGAGCCACGGTTGGGAGCAGACCTTTTCCCGTGGCATTTATGGTTGGTGGTGCGTGTGTTGTGGCTGGTGTAAAGTAAGGGCTTCTCACGGGCTGGGAGGTGCAGTTCACTGCTCTGCTCTCAGAGAGCAGCTTTCAAACTAATGAACACCTCTCCTTTAAAATAACTTAGCTACTAAAATTTTTGTTGTTTTTTTCTCCACTGGGAAAAAAATGTATTTTTTATAAGACTATTCCAGAATCATGCTGTATAATTTTATAATACACAGAGAAACAACAGAGGAATGCTGTGTGAAAACAGCTGCTTACCAAAATTGGGAACAACTTTTTAGCTCTCTTTTTAATTCTTTTTTTTTTTTTAATATTTTATTTATTTATTTGACAGAGAGAGAGACAGTGAGAGAGGGAACACAAGCAGGGGGAGTGGGAGAAGGAGAAGCAGGCTTCCCGCTGAGCAGGGAGCCCGATGGCGGGGCTTGATCCCAGGACTGTGGGATCATGACCTGAGCCAAAAGCAGACGCTTAATGAATGAGCCACCCAGGCGCACCTCTCTTTTTAATTCTTAAGTTTTAAGTTATCTAACCAACATGTTCTGTATCTTGGGATTTTTTCCAACAAGTCCTGCAGTAGCATGTTGGCAACTTTCAACTTATCACAGGATCACCCTTGTGTGTGTTTCTCTGAACCAGAAAAAATCGTATTTTCCTGGAGGCCTTGGGTTTTTTTGTGTGGGTAGGAACTATTCTTAAGAGAACATGTTCATAATTGTGCAGGTAATGCAAAGAGGAAACTGTTTTGTTGGGTGCTGGGTGAGCTCACATTTCTCCTGACTGTTGTCTCTGGCCCTGCTGGCCCTCGCTCTTCCTCTGTGGGCTGTGGCGTTAATGCCAGGGGCTCAGCCAGCACCCCGGGAAGGCTCTGACAGGCTTAGCACATCACACCCGCGCAGAATCGTATTTATGCATTTCAGGTTTATAATTACTTATGGAATAAAAGCATCTCGTTGTCTGTTCATGTTCTTCTTGTATTTTGTTGTGAGCCTTGGACTTCTATACATCCTGTTAGTACAAAGGCACAGTATGTTGTATTTATGAGTTTTCCTAGTGAGATTTACTCTGGAGAGAGTCAGTTTTGTTTCCTCTACTTTTTTCTAGCCTAAACTGGCATCAAATATATGCCATTAAATTATTCTTTCCAGTGGCGCCAGGGTGGCTCAGTCGGTTAAGCATCTGCCTTCGGCTCAGGTCATGGTCTCAGGGTCCTGGGATCGAGCCCCCCGCATCGGGGTCCCTCCTCAACGGAGAGCCTGCTTCTCCCTTTCCCTCTGCCTGCCTGTCTGCCTGCTTGTGATCTCTCTCTCTCTCTCTCTGTCAAATAAATAAAATCTTTAAAAAATAAATTATTCTTTCCATTCATTGGCCTCCTCTAGTTTTACTGTTTGGTCTCTAGAGAGGACATGGGACCAAGGCAGTGCATAGCGTCATGCTAGAAAGTGGCCCAGTGGAGAATCAAAATTCAGATCGCTGTCCCTTGGATGGTTAGGAAAGCAGAAATGTCTTGGGACTCTTATTCCGACATACAAATTGGAAACACCTTGGGGCGCCTGGGTGGCTCATTCGTTAAGCGTCTGCCTTCGGCACAGGTCATGATCCCAGGGTTCTGGAATCAGCCCCGCATCGGGCTCCCTGCTCCGCGGGAAGCCTGCTTCTCCCTCTCCCACTCCCCCTGCTTGTGTTCCTGCTCTCGCTCTCTCTCTCTGTCAAATAAATAAATAAAATCTTTAAAAAAAAAAAAAAATTGGAAATACCTTAAAACTTAATTTGGATTCTCTAGGTGTATTTTTACCTTGTGAATCAATACAGAGTTCTCTTTTGTTACTTCCGTATTTCATTATTTATAATCAAATAATTTATCTTTGGGTTTTATTAAATTGGGTTTTTTCATATGTGAAAGAACCGAGTCTTAAGACAGTGGTTGTTTTTTAAATCTTCCTTTTTATTATTTTATTTTTAAAGCGGTTTTAATTCACCTTAATCGTCATAAGAGAATTTCTCGTCCTTTTATATCGTTTCTCTTTGTTACGGCTAATGCATCACGGGCATAGGAAGCGTTTTCAAAAAGAATTTAATAAAAATTCTTCATTGGTATTGGTTCTCACAGTCATGGCAACCAGCGGCATGGTAAAGCTCGAAGAGTGGTTCTTCACTTTCACGGAGGGCTCTCTCTGTTGGCATCTTCTTGGTCCTTGGTCGCTGTGAAGTTCCCTTTCGCGAAAGGTAGCGGTCGAAGCCCTCCCTTGCCAGGACAGAGCGCTTCCATCTGTCCATCCGTCCGTGGTGGGGTGACGTGGTGGAAACAGTGTGGCTCTGCATGAGGAGGACCCGCGTTTGCATGGGGGTGTGTCAGTTCGTTTCTCTGAGCCCCAGTCTCCAGGCTGTGGACCGGGTTATAAAGTGGTTGTGGGAATGAGTAAATGAGCCTTCTAGCATGTGGAAGGCACTCCATGAATGTCTGCTTTCTTTTTGGGCTGCTCCTAAGGCCCCCTCCAGGAATGCAGTCTGATTTCATGCCTTATAATAGTAGTGCTGACCACACATCAGTGCTTAGCATGTACTCAGAGCACCTTTATGAGGGAGATACTTGGATTCCCATGGTACAGGTGACTAGATTTAGACTCAGAGAGGTTGTGTTGGGAGCCCAGGGCCACCCAGCTACGGGTTGGCAGAGCTAAGGTTCTTAGTATTTGTACTTACAACGGTTGTTTTTGCTGCTGCCTTGTTCCAAAGTGTTCCTTAATTCTCGATCAGGGATGATATTCTGTTTCCAGTGAGTATGTAGCAGAATTGATTCAGAAAAGTTTTAGCGGGGGCTTCTCGAATGAGGGTGATGGTTAGGTTTCACTTGCCAACCCCAAGTGGTAGTGACTGACTGGAGAGTGTTGAGAAGGATTCCGAAGTAGGAGGAAAGTGTCATGATGGGTGCATAGCAGCAGTCGTGTGGATCCAGGACTGGAGGGTGGCCGGGTTTCCATCCTTCCTGTTCTAGCACTTTGACGTGCGTGTAAGCACAAGGCCCCTGGCCCGGTGGAGTGAGGGACGGGGTATCCTGGCTCTGTGCAGCTGTAACTTGCCATGTGCTCTAAATGAACCTTTGAACATTTCTGTATTAGTCAAAGTAGGTCACATTTTATATATAAAACACTGGGGTGAAAACTAGGGGAATTGGCTATTTAAAGAGACCTGTGTTGTGAGGCTCACCAATGTATCTGTGGATTTTAGTTTTCCCACTCCTGTTTTGTGGTCTGGCTTTGCTAGGTGAGATTACAAAAGGAGTAAGTGTGTGTAGAGTGGTGGTTTATGAAGAGTGTTGGATATTCCTCCCTGAGGGTTACTTATATGTAAGTAATCTACCTAAAGAGCTGTATTTGATGGAATGGTTCTTTTTTATTACTTCAAATATGGAAAAATTCATTTGCTCATTTCTCAGAAAGCTACTTAATTTAAGTATTTAATTTTCAGAAACCAAAAGAGCAATCTTTTTAAGTCATAATTTTGTTCATAACCAATACATAATCCCGGAAAACTATTCAGGGAATATCAGAGCAAATACAAAAATGTAAAGTGTTTAACTCAGTGTAAACTTACTGTCGTCATCCAGCCATCCTTTTTGATCACACACCAGAAAAAGAGAATTAGAACAAGCTATGTGCCACATGGTGCTTCCTTGTTAAGGACTTTCATCAGGGTTGCAGCTCTGTGTCCAGGTAGGACGCGTTGGGTCCTAGTTTCAGGTGACCTTGGTTCGTGGCCCCAGTGGGTCCCGGTCTCCTCAGGAAAATGCGGCGTGCTCCCCCAGGCTGGCTGGGAGCGTTCAAGGCAGTGGCGGGTGCGAGGAGCCACCAGGTACCCGAGCGCGTGGGAGCCGCTCACGGAGGCCCACCCACCACCCTTTCCTCGCAGCCCCAGGGAGGGGCAGCGGCTGAGTCAGAGCGGCCGTTTCTAGTGCTCTGTAAGGAAGTGAAAGCAAACTCTGAATTCAGCAGCTTTATTCTCATTGAGGTAATTAAAATTTTAAGAATTTGGCAGCAAATTAAGTAAACAGTCCTTTGTTCTGCTGGCCACACAGAAAAATGGGAGAAGCCCGAATGCCTCAGCAGGAAAGCCCGCTGTCCAATTGTGATACTCTTTTTATTTTTAAAAATAAAAGTCTCAGAGAGGTTGCGTTGGGAGCCCAGGGCCACCCAGCTACTGGTTGGTAGAGTAGACGCATTTTATTTTTAAAAGGCTGCCAACTGCTGCTTGCAAGAGGTCCCAGTTCATTTGCGTACGTGAGCTTGCTTTTGGGGGTTGGACTGTATTTGTCGGTTCCTTCCCTCCCTCCCCCGCTCAGACGTTATTCTCAGAGTTTCTTTAGGAAGGTGGTAGAAGAGGTAACACGTACGTGCCTGATTTTCCTGTGTTTGGTGGAGGACATTTTATTCTGATGTAATTACAGTTTAAGAGAAGTTGCAAAGATGGTATAAGGAGCTCCTGCGCCGCCCCCTTTATCAGATTCACCAGTTTATGTTTTGCCCCGTTGCACGGCCGCTTTTCTCTCCGCCCTCCCACACTCACTCACCGCTCTCGCCGCCGGGGAGCACGTTGGAGCCAGCCACGTGTCTCCTCAGCAGTGGGCTGTCCTCTTGCACAACCACAGGCCCACATCATCCGAACTCAGGAGGCGCAGCATCGGCACAGCGCGCCTCTCCCAGCCCGGCACCAGAGTCCCGGCCTGGCGCAGGGGCGTGTGTTGTGTTGTTGTCCCCAGGACTCTGAGACACCTTGGCCTTTGTGTGTTTTGCCCTTGGGAGGCTCATGAGCTTGTCAAATGTCCTTTAATTTGGGTTTGTCTTACTTTCCCTCGTGCTGTTTCAGGTTATGTGCTTTCGGCAGGAACCCCACAGAAGGACATTGTGTCCTCGGTGGGTCCTGTCGGGAGGCCCCTGACACATTTGTCCAGTGTTGGCAACTCGGATCCCTTGAGCCAGGTAGTGTTTGCCAAATCTCTCTCCCTAGGGTTACGGTCCCACTCTTTGTAATTGATAACTCATTTATGGAAAGATACTTCGAGACTATGGAAATGTCTCATTTCTTGTCAGATTTTCACTGTTTTTAGTAAGCCCTGATGTTTTTATAATGTTAGCACTCTGTGCTTACTGTGACAGCTTCCTCTTTTCTCTCGCTTACTTACTGGTTCATTTATTTACAGCAATATGGGCTTACGGATTCTTACTTTATCCAGTAAACTGTTACACCATTGTTGGTTTTGAGGTTTGAATTGTTCCAGATGGGCCAGTGACAGCCCCTTCAGGCTGGCTCTGTGTTCGTTGATGTGTCTCCATCACTTTTTGAACACATCCTGAAATCTGGTGCAAGGAGATGATGAGGCTCATGCTGGACGTTCTCTGCTCAGCTCCTTGGTCAGTCCCGCCTCTGTGTAGTGGAGAGACGGCGCCGGGTATGTTTGCTGAGCACCATTGCTCCGGGCCCTGTCCGTGCATGCCCAGCCTTCCACGGTGAGTTCCAAAGACAGATGAATGAATCAAAAAGAGATTCTGTTGTATGTTACATTTCTTGAAACGGGTCATCTACATGAATAAAATAGACTTTTTGCTGTGTTGAGTTTATCTTTTGGATTGTTCTTGTGTGGCAGTTCCGAGACAATGTAACGTCACTATTTAAATGTTAAAAATGAGGGTCTTGATGGACGAGGAGGCTAGCCAAGGCATGTTCTTTTGGCAGTGCCTGAGGTGCACAGTACAAAGAGGGAGGGTGTCTGAGGGCTCCCCCCCTCCATGGCAGGGGCCCGAAGTTGTAGTTCTGCATTTTGTTCTGTTGTGCATGTCCGCACGGCTTTCGGCAGCTGTAGGGGGCGCTGTCACTTCCTCAGTCACCTTCGGGGTGGGGGTCCCACCTCGGTGCCGGCGTTCATGAGCAGGGCAGCTGCTGATAGAGCGTGTCCAGCAGACGTGACTTGGGGCTGAGGAGCCCTGCGTGCAGTAACAGTACTTCAGCTGCGTCAGGAGAGTAGGAGCTGCTCAGCAGCCCAGGTGCTGTGTGGGCAGAGGTCCTGACTGCAGGGGAAGCAGCCCCTGACGGGCGTGGTGAGGGCAGGATAGGGAGACCTGATGAAGTGACTCTGGGTGAAGAGGAGCAGCTACCTGGGTGCAGCAGGGAGGGCAGGGTGAAAAGGAAAGAGCCTTCTAGGCAGATGGGGGAGAGCACTGATGAGGTCCTGTGGCAGGGAAGTCATGGCCAGTTTTCTAGCTGTAGGAAGGCCAGCCTGACCAGAGTGCAGAACACAAGTCTGGAGACGGGCTTTATAGGCTGTTTTATGTTTTAGGTCTCGGATCTTGATCATTAGAAAGCAGTGAGGGCCACTGGAAAGTTTTAGCAGACAGATAATGGACTAGTATTTGAACCTTGTTTTTTTTTTTAAAGTATATTTCTAAACTAGTGCTTACTTGTTGGTTTTTTCTGAGGCTGTACCTCTAGTGTTAATACTCAGAGAGTCCTAGGCACAGCTCCTGAGCACTGGATTTAGAGACCGAAGTGTTCATCCTGCAGCCATCTGTCACCCTTTGGGGACTCCTGCTTTGAGGAGTTGCAGCTCCTACGCACAGAAGGTAGGACGGGGATTGGTCTCCTTCACTGCCTCCCGCTCTCCGGATGTGGCCTGTTTCCGCCTCTGGCCCGCCGGCTACCTGCCCTGCGCTGCTCCTGCCGCGGCCGCGGGCTTGCGGAGCTGTTTCCTGGTTACTGCTGCTGACTGAGGCTGGGCTTGCGCTTCTGTTCCCTTGTTGTGTCCAGGATTAAGGACGGTTTCAAGGACGTTATAAATATTTAAAAAGACATTTGTTGAAATAACTGAGACAGTATCTTCTCCCTTTAAAAATCTGGACATTGTGTATGGTTTCTTTAATGAAATACCGAAGAAGGAATTAGAACAGTGTTTTTTCCATGAATACTTCTGGTTGTGAAAGTAATAGCTGTTTGTTGCAGACATTTGGACGGCACCAGTTAGCAAAATGGGGAAAAATAGCATTAATTCTTGTTATTAATTCTTCTGGTTGTCTTTTCACGCTAACATTTATGGTTCCCTTGCAGACCCCTTCTTTATTCAGTGTACTAAATGGGATTATGTTGTACATAACAGTTTGGCGCTTTTTGGGTTGTGCTGAGTGGCGGGTATGTGTGAGGACTTCTCGTGCGGAGACCCGGGCCAAGGCAGAGCGCGTCCCACGCTGTGGAGGTCACCCCGTGACCTGTGCTCAGCTGCCTCACGGCCCTCTTGACTCACTTGATTTCTGGCAGAAGCTTAACGCTGTGTCAGGCAGTCTCTGGGAGCTGAGACCACGCTTGAGGATCAGGAAGAAGTGAGTCAGGTGGAAATGAGTTGGAAGTGAGGTACGAAAGGACAGAGCTGCTGTGGACTCGGCATAGGAAGGTTCTGGGAAGACCAGACGGTCAGGGAAACTGAGTGTAAGAGAAGCTGCTTTAACCCAGGTCGGGGAGCCAGGAGGGCTGGGGGCCGGAGGCGAGGGTGAGCCCAGACCTTTGCCTTGCAGGCTCCATCCCTCTCTGGTAGGGGGGTAGTCTGATGATGGGGTGGAGGTGGGCCTCTTTGGTTGCGAGGTCCTTTCCCTGTGACAGGTGCTCATAAGCAGTAGAAGGGCCCAAAGGCAACTCGCGGAAAAGAGGAAGAGACTTGGGGCATAAATCCTGATTAGTCACGTCTTGGAGAATATGTATATTCCAAAAACTTCCTTTTGGAGCAGAAGCTATTGTATATAAATAGTTGTTTTTAAGAGCTTTGAAATGCTTTAGTGGCAGAATTAATAACTTTCGGAGAAAGGACTTTTTAAAGCATTCTTAAACATGTGGCTTCTAAATTTGGGCAAGATCAGCAATCGTTCATTAGAATCAATCTCTCTACGTTCACTTTTGGGGTTTTTTAGGGGTATGATGTTGGGGAGTAAATAAATGCTTAAATCAGAAATAATTCATGTATACTAGGAATCAGGATGTGGTAACTCATTCTCCCCAGCAGAGGAGGAAATCTGTCTCTAGTGTCTTGGGTAACTTCCCTCTCCTGACTTCCAACAACTGCCAAGAATAGGAGCCATGTTACCTCCTCAGGGAAGTAGCTCCTTCCAAGCTGCTCATCGCGGGCAAGCTGGAAGCTTCTCTCCCCGGCTGGGAGCCCCACCCAAGTGGGAGGCTCAGCTGGAAGAGCCCGAGTTCACAGGAGCCCTGCTGCCTGGAGAGCCTGAGCGTGCAGCAGCCCCACTGTCTCACCCTCAGCTGCCCTTTCCTTTCGAGAGGGGTCCATTCGTGCGAGAGAGGTTGGAGAGTCCTGGGCAGGAGCGCCCCCGCCCCAGGCTCAGGGCTTTGTTTTGTTCCTCCAAAGGCCAGTCAGTTGTATTTTTTAAAAGATTTCCCCAAACCTGACTCATCTCAGAAAGGCAGGCTGGTGAGAGAAGGCGGGCGGGCACTCGAGGGCCCCTGTGCCTTGTCAGCACCATACCGTAGAGTCCAGCGTATGTGCCAGTCAGGTCCTTTCGTCGCAGGAAGCCCGGGCACTTACAGGGTCTGTGTGCCCTGGTCTCTTTAACCTGAGAGATGTTGCTTCACTTCAACCCATGTGGGCCCATTACTGAAATTCTATGGGAAGCACTGTAGACTTAAGTTGTGTACATGTTTTGCATGCTTGCTACATGTAAGGATAATTGATTGCAGAGAATCAACAAATATAAAATAATCTCACCTCCTCTTCTTTTGTAACAGTTTCATTAGAGAATTGACCTAGGAATCTGGAAAAAAAATGTTAGCCTGTTTATTTTATTTTACTTTTTCTCCTTTAAAGAGTAGTCTTCAAAGACAAAATAGAGCCTTAAATGTATTTATATTTAGAAACTTCACGTAGCATGCATATCGTTTATTGTCCAGATTCTGAGTGAGCTTTCTAAAGATTACAGGGCTAGGCCCAGCATTGTTGCAGTTAATAGAAACCTGTTCCGTGAGGTCTGTGGGCTGTAAGATCAGCAGCATTGCCATGACAGTGAAGTGGTCCTTATCGGAAGGAGAATTCATAAGAGGCTGCCCTGGGACCCTAACCACTGTCCTTGTGTGTGTCCTGACAATGTTATCTGTCCTCTCAGTACGGAGTATCAGATGCCTGTCGTGAGTACAGAAATTAATTTAATGTCACCTGAAGACATGCAATTAATCTTTTAGAGGTTTTCATAATACCTTTACAGAAAGAGTTGCCAGTTTGGCGGATTTGGATTTTGGGCTTTAGAAGAAGATAAGGGAAATTAATTTTTCATCAGGGTTAATACAAGCTAGCAGGGCCACAAAAGCTGAGAAAAATGGTTGGGGAATTTGTCAAGTGTTGTCACTCTAGAATAATGCTGCTTAACGTCTGATAGGTGTAATCAAGAGATGAGATTTCTATAGAGAGGGATTAATCAATTTGCTCACTAGTGAATGCAAGTCAGTGATACCACTTCTTCATGGGGTTTAAGAATGAAAATAAGATTTGATCTGTCAAATTGCAGGAAGCCCTGACAGTGTCAATGGGCATTTTTATCTATACATTTAAACCATTTGTTATAAATAAATTTGTCCTGCTAATGTTGGTGGCTACAAACCTCATTTTTTGGTAATGATTCAGCTGATATAAAGTGTTCCCTAGGCTTACTTAATTCAGGTAGTACCTCTTACATTTAAAAAAGAAAAACGACTCCGAAAAGACATTTTTACAGTATTCATTAAAAGAGAATCATTTGTGAAGACAACCAACAAAATATTTCTGGTTTGGTCTAAGATAGGCTAAACTTTCTTCACCTCATCTGTGTTTAGAGGAAGTGGCAGATCCTTAAAATCGCATCTACACACACTGCTGTGCAAGGAGCGTGAAAGAGAGCGGGGCCACCTAGAGAGATGCACTTTCAAAGTGAACTGACCTTTTTTTGAAGAGGACGTCATTTGCCGTCCACAAACAACCAGTTATTTCCTATGTAAATGTTGGCAGGTTTCTGAAATTCCTAATTTGAGTTCAACAGTATTTTCAAATGTATATACCGAAGTACTAATCATTTCAGGACCTGTTTCAGTGCCAGAACTGTTCGTGTAAGTTGCAGAAGATTGCAGATGCATGGGTGCATTCAGTTTGCTTCTCCTTGACCACTGTCTGGGTCTGTGTGAGTGTGAGGGTCTTAGCAGTACGTTCCTGCCCAGAACCTAGTCAGGAATGCACTGATGGTTTTCCACATGGTAACTGGAATAATTCTGGAATGTAAGGATTAGCTTTTCATCGTGCTGATTTGAAAGAGAATAATTTTTCTGTCCGTTGAAAAAAGGAAATCTCTCCACTTTTCTTACAAAATGGAATAACTTCTATTTAAGCCTTGAGTGCTCAGCTGTGTGGTTTAGAAAAACAAACGCACAGCATCATAGTGACCCTTCCTGCAGTTGCAGGAGGGCTAGTCTTTTTTTGTTTCAACTTTTGCTGAAAACAGTTCTGTTCAGGTGTAGTCCTTCCCTTAGGAAGTAGCGTCGGACCACGGACACAGGAAGTTCCGGCAGGTACCCTGTGACCAAGGGCCTCCGGTTTCTCATTTGCAAAATGAGGATAATAGTATTTACCTTGAAGGGAGGATTGAAAGAAAATGATGTCTGTACAGTATACTGCTTGTCACATTGCAGGCATTCCAGAAACATTAGCTCCTCCCACCCTCTCGACAGTGGGATGTGTTAATCATACCAAAACTCTTGTGATCAGGGTCCTAGGAGTGCCTTGGAAATTTATGTTATAGAGTTTATTATGTCATTTACAGCTGTAGAAGGTATAAAAAATTGCCTCGAATATGAGCAACTCCAGAGCTTACCTAGGGCTTCCTCCCACTTTCCAATACACAACTGATAGGAATTTTTTTCCCTGAAAGCTGAGCAGCCGTCATAATCCCTGCCTGAAACATCCCCCTTTCTGTGTGCGTCGTTAACAAGTGTTTGTCATCCACCTGCTCTGTTCTGTTCTCCTGAGGATGCTGTGGGGAGCAGTGCCTCCCAGGGGATCCCCTGCTGGCTAACGGGAGCAGAACAGCAGTGGCGATTACTGTATGAAGAAGCACAAAGCGCTTCCAGGCCTGGGAGCCCCGGGGGAGGAGAGTGCTGTGGGGGCCTCTGAGGATGCAGACCAGGCAGGGGGGAGGAGGACAGAGACCCCATAGCCCAGAGATTGTGCCCTGGGGCCAGAGCGGTAGGAGAAGAGGTGCAGATCCACAGAAATGGTGTCATCACTGTGTCTTTTCAGGTGATTTCTTAGAAAACCCTGAAAGAGGCCTTTACACCATGACTGGGACCCTTTCTTGGTGTCACAAGCTTTCATACTCCACTCTACATAAGGAAAGTTAAGTTTTTCTCTTCACAAATGAGGAAAGGAGAGGCTTTTGTGGTACCTGTTTTTCCTAAACTTTGGGGATCAAGCCTATTTTAAAAAGTAAACTTTTCTTGAAAGGAAATGAAAGTTCAGGACTTTGTTTTTCAGGGTTTTTATCTGACTTTAGCGTCTCCTCTTACAGTAAATTACCACCAGTCTCTTGCCCAATACAACAATGAAGAGAATTTTTATTATTTGGAGTGTTTCTTGGCTAAATGTTTATATTCTCAACTCAGTTCGCAGTTTAAAAACCATCAAATCTCCAGTGTTGTATATTTGTCATCCAAATAGGTATACACATTGTCTCCCTCAAAATAGTCAAGTTATAATATCTTTTTTTTTTTTTTTAAAGATTTTATTTATTTATTTGACACAGGGAGAGAGACAGCTAGAGAGGGAACACAAGCAGGGGGAGCAGGAGAGGGAGAAGCAGGCTCCTGGCCGAGCAGGGAGCCCGATGCAGGGCTTGATCCCAGGACCCTGGGATCATGACCTGAGCCAAAGGCAGACGCTTAACGACTGAGCCACCCAGGCGCCCCATCAAGTTATAATATCTTAACTTTTGGTGCAAGCTCTTCTTTCTAAATTAAAGTTCACTATCTAGATCATGTTTTTAGCTTCGGCTTACTAAATAAAAACATCATGACAATATTTGTTCTTTTTGTCTATGATATATATGGACATCATCCCTTTTAGGCTGTTCATACCGGCTAATTATCTGTTCTGCAACGTGGCATAATCGTTTCTGATGCACAAGACAGTGCTGTGGCCTTGGAAGCTGGCCTCTTTAGTATCATGGTGACATTGAGTAAATACCGGTGTACTAATTGGCGGTGGCTGTAACCTAGAGTTCCTGATCCTATCATCTTTTTTCTAGCACATTGAGAACTACTCAGTTTTTAAAAGTCTGATGCACTATTTATTGATTCATTCAGTAGGTAACCTCAGTACCTTTGATGTATACAAGAAATTTTGGTTTGGTGAGCAAAACAGGATGATAGGGTCTCAACCTCTGGTTTCTGTGGATGCTTGCAGGATAGTGTATGCTCTAGGGATCCTTGAACTTTTACCTCGTCGGGTAGGCTCCCAGGGAGTTTATTTAGACCCCTGAAGTCCCTACAATGGAAGGCTTTCCCATAGAGCTAACCAGTACCTAGCCAGTTCATTCATTCACATGGGTGAACAGGGTGGAAGTTGGAGAGTCAGTCGGTAGACTCTTGTGTAGCTGAGCTGGGCCTGCCTGTACCTAACACCCAGCCTCTTGTGGGGCCTGGGGCTTAGTGTGAAGTGTCAGCTCCCAGGAAAAAGAGGAATGTTACTAAGGACTGCCTGACTCAACATATGCATAGGAGATCTGTGAATCCTATACTAACAGAATTTCAGGATTTTAGATGAATTAATAAATGATGGATCACTGGCTCTTGAGAAAGGTGAGGATATGTGGTATATGTCCTTAAATGTTTGAACTTTATGGCCTAGAAAAATGCAAGGGGTGCCCGGGTGGCTCAGTCGGTTAAGTGTCTGATTTCCTGATTTCCACTCAGGTCATGTTCTCAGGGTCATGGCTCAAGCCCTGTGTCGGGCTCTGCAATGGGTGTGGAGTCTGCTTGAGATTCTCTCTCTCCCCCTCTCTCTCCCTCTGTCCTTCCCTGCACCCTCCCCAAAGAAAAGAATTCAAGCATATCCAAAAATAGAGGTCACATAGCTTTTTAAGGTAAAGACTTTGAAACATTATGCAGCTAGAGTAGGCGGCCCCTGCCTGGCTCGGGCACCAGCTCACACCTTGGGTGGAAGAGCTGTGGGACAGCTTTCAGAAACACAGACTAGCATCTTAAACATTTCTGTGGATGGTGATCTTCCCACAGTGCTTCCGTTGTCATTTGGGGGTCTTCCTCTGTGAGGTCGGAGTGACTGTCAGCTGGCGGTGGTAATGCACTTGATGGACGCACAGAGTCCGAGCACGGGGGACCCCTGTCTGGTTCAGCCATCTGCAGCCTTCGCTGGACAGCCATCACCCACAGAGCCTTTAAAATACGTTCCTTTCTGCGTCCCAGCTCCACAGGGTCTAATTGGATGGATTCTGGATTAAAGCCCAGGATGGCTCAGATTAGAACTCTCCCCAGGTGACTGGTAGGTAAACTGAGTGTCCCTGACCAGTCGGGGCAATGAGAATACAAGTGGTCCTTAGGAGAAAGCACTCATTCGTCTTCACCAAGCATGATGTGACCTGCCCATTTGTAGTAGATGCCCTTTCTGGGTTGACAGAGGTTCCTTCTGTCCCTCGTTTGTAGAGAGGTTTAATCAGGCATGCTTTTCCTACACGAGTGCAGGCGATCATGTGGCTCGGTAACATTCATTGGTTTTGCAGTGTCCAGCCAGCCTTGCATTCCTGGGGTCAGTGTTGCTAGGGCATGGGGCGCGGTCCCTTTTCTGTGTGGATGCGTCAGGTTGCTGATATTTTGGTAGGGACCTTTCTTCACGTACGTTTGTGAGGGTATGCTTTGGCGGCTTTCCTCTCCTGTGAGGTCTTCAGCGTTTCTCTCCGGGTCGTGCCGGCCTCAGAGGATGAGTGGGAAGGTTCTTCCTCCTCCTCTCTTCTTCCTGAAACAGTGAATGAAATTGGTAATTTCATTACCAATTCAGTGTCTTCTCAGATTTTCAGATTTTCTCCTCATTCTTGAATCCGTCTTGGTGTTTTGCATTTCTTTTGCAGTCTGTCCGTTTCACCTCAGCGGCCTGACTTGTTGGTATAAAGTTGTTCATGACGTCCTTTTTCATTTTGGTGGGGCCTGTCGTGATGACCTCTGCTCTCTTGTTTCTGATTTTGGTCATTTGTGCCCTGTCTCTCCCTTTTTCTTGATCAGTTTAGTTAGAGGTCATCAGTTTTGTTGATCTCAAAAATGCAACTTTTGGTTTCATTGATTTTTCTCTCGTTTTTCTCTTACCTGTGTCATTGCTCTTTGCTGTGATCTTATCGTTTCCTGCCTCGTATTTTGGGTTTGATTTCCCTTTTTTCCCCTAGCTTCTTGAGATGAAAGCTCAGGTTATTGATTTCAAGTTTTTTTTCCTTTCTGACATAACTCTTTAGTTGCATCCCCTAGATTTTGATTTGTTGTATTTTTATTCAGTTCAGAATATTTTTTGATGAGTTTTTTTATTACTCCATTTCTTAGCTGGCTTCCTAGGGGTTGACCATGTTGCTACATAGCTTGTTGGTTGGCCAGACAGTCATTCAGGAAGAGATTAGCCAGTGGTTTGTGGGGGGGTGGGCACTGGCCCTCAGAGCCCCCCTCTGCTCGTCCTCCCTACCCACTCCCTACCCGTGTGAGCTTCCCTGGCTCCCTGGCACTTACCTAGGCCTTTTGGAGCTCTTTGATTTCCAGGATTTCCCATCGTGGTTTTCCGATTACTGGCTGGTCTGTTATTGTTCCAGAAAGGCCCCGGGCTGACAGGTTGGTGGGCGTTCCTCATTCCCTTCCCCCCAAGTTTGCTTCTGAGGCTTCTCAGGCCTGCCATCCGTGGCGGCCCGGGCTGCGGCCCTGCACGCCAGGTCTCAGGAGTAGGTGCTGGTCCTTGATTCTTTTCACTTTCGTTGACTCCCAGAGACCTGAAGTGCTTGTTCTGGATGGTTTTGTCAGATATTTATTTGCGGGGGGGAGGGAGGGGGATTTGCCATCCCCTTCATGCTGCCGTAGCCAGAAGCCCTGCCACAGGTGACAGTTTTCATCCCATTTCTCTTGGGTCCCAATTACTTTGGGCAGTTTTTACACAAATCTTATCTACACCTATCTTGCTCCAGCCCCTGTCCCTTCACTCCATTCCATTAAACTGTCTCTAAAAGATAAGTATAGAGGGGAGCGAGGCACAGAATCCACAGGCTGCTGCTGAGCTGATTCAGCCAGCTCCTTTTGGAAACACTGGTGCAGCTCAGCAGGCCGCTCACTGACCGCTCGCTGGACCTCCTGTGGGCGTGAGGAGTGGAGCCTCGTGCTGTCCAGATCAGAATCTTACTGTCCACTTGCAGGCATCCATTTCTGCTCAGATTATGTAACTTAGCAGGGCAAGATAGGATTTTCTTGCTGTCCACACTTTCTTGGTCACCCGCTACTCTCTTGGAGAGACGCTGCACTTAACTGAACAAGCACCATCCGGAGAGGTTTTTTATGCTGCTTGGTGGTATCATAAACATAAATAGTACAGCTTGAGTATGTTCAGTAGCAAACGTTTGAGAACATTTTAAAGATCTAATTGGCTTATTAAACGATTTGTGAATTGGGCAGCATCCCATCCAGCAAGCAGCGGAGGCTCCCAGGAGGTGTACAGAACGGGAGATTTTTATAGAAGGAGGAGAGGGCAAGAAAGTTATTGGCAAAAGAAAAGGATGGTTTCAGGCAGGTGGCTCTCCCTTAGGGGGAAAGTGCTTGTCTTATGCAGAGGAGACAGGGCCCCTGTGGCCTGCTCTTTAGTGCTGATCGAAAACTTCCTGACTGACCAACGAAGACCACGTTTCTGGGGGAGGTTGATTATTCCGTGAGCCCCAGTTTGGGAGCTCTAAGTGACACCATTTTGGGCCTGTGGTTTTCTTTTTAAGAAATTCAACAATTTTTAAGGTCAAGAAACAAGGGATTGTTAGTAAAACTCAAAAGGTTAGATTTCTGATCCTTGCAAAGCCTGTAATAGGGCCCACGAGTCTGTCCTGAGTCACTGACTTGAGAGGGTGAGGCATTTGTGTCTCAGCGGGAGGCGGGGTGGGGGCGGGAGAGGACCAGGGGTCATTGCTATGTCCCCAGGGCCTACGGCCACAGCCAGTGAGATGCGTCCTGAGGACAGTCCACTTTGCGTTAGGTCGGAAGACGGGTTAAAAGTTTAAAACCCCTGCCCGTGCAAACGGTCAGATTTTAACAAGAACACTCTTGAAAGTGGCAAATGCATGTTGAGTGTGAAGTATTTTTAAAGTTAAGCAGTATTTCACTGGGCTAAACAGCACTTTAATCACAGACCTCTTGAGTGGATACAGTAATTAAAGATCTTCATGTTTTAAATTTCAAAAATATGATTAAAACCCAAGCAGTGTCAGATGAGAAATTTCCTTAGTGGCTCTAGTGAAATGACAGGTTTGGTTTTTCACTTGTTTGAAATAGTTTTGCTCTCGGTTGAGCACTAACCGAGGCGGACTCCCCGATGCCGGGGACGGCCGCCCGGCCAAGCAGGTACTGACCAGCACGCTGCCTTGTTTCAGCAGGGAGGAGAGAGCGACGGCTTTTTTCACCCTGAGGGCCAGCCCCAGCGGCTCCCGCAGCCCCCAGAAGTGAGGCAGCAGCCCGCCCGCAAGGTGACGCTGACCAAGGGGGCCCTTCAGCAGCCCCAGCACGCACCGGTGGCGTCCCACGTGCACTCGGCCGGCCCTCCGGGCATCAAGAGCATCCAGGGAGTCCATCTGGCCAAGAAGGTACTGCCTGTTACCTCGGCCGAGCGCCGCGAACGAGTAGATGCTCTCCTAGTTAACAGCGGTCGGCATTTGGACGGTTCTCGGGAGTGCCTACGGCGCACAGTAGGAGGGCTCAAGTCAGTTTATAAATGAACAGTAATCCCCTTTGTTCTGGCTTCGAAAGCTCATGTGTTCACAAAAGGACTTTCCTCTCGTGACTTTGTAATGGGAGAAGTTGGGCAAAGACCGCACAACCGGGGGTGTGGCTGTTCTCTGCAGCTCTGCCCCGTGCCCTGGAGACGACCTTGTGCTCCTAGATCCCCGTCGGAGACGTTTGCTCAGCCACTTCCTTGCTGTTACCCCAGTTCACAAGTGGGAAAGCGAGGCCTTTGGGGGTGAAGGACCTGTCTGAAGAAAGTGGCCCTGACTCTGATTCTTTCCTCCTTCCTTCGCCCAGGGGATTGAAGGGGTTCTGACTCTGACTGTGTCATAAGAGACAGGGGCATCCAGAACGCCTTCCGTGGAGGTGCATGTTCTCCTTTTGCGCACTGAATTTAAAACCTTCCCTAGGAGAGGAGTGTCCACTTTCTCCCGTTACGTCCCTGTAGTAGGGCGCCCTTCCCCTCAGCTGGTAGGGGAGCTGTCTCTTTTGCTTCCCCAGAGCCTTCACCTCTCTGCCTGACAGTAAAATCTCCTTTTGGTGTATAAGTCAGATGCCCCTTGTCTGGTGGAATTATGCAAGGGAGGAAGCAGGGCGGCAACACCTGCTTTTGAGTTTCTTCTAGAAAGCTCTGCAGTCTATTAGCTCTTCCTGTCTGCTTGTCCTTCTACTGATACTAAGTAGTAATAGTATTAATATGAAGGCCATTCTGAGTCTTTGAAGTATTTAAATGACTTTGTCTGTATTATAAGCACTTGATGATGCAGGAGCAAACAAAATTATTCCCCTTTTGCAACAGAAGACAGACATTAAATCTTAACTTCAGTCTTTGAAGGTTGCTCAGGTCTAAACCAGCTTCAGTCAGGGGCTGTCCCCCGATACATGAGGAGAGAGACATTAGAGGCCCCCTTCCCCGTACAGCTGTGTGCATCTGAAACCTTCGTCTACTCTCCTATGAAGTGAGGACAGCAATGTTTCCTAGCTCATGTGGGCTCTTGGGAGGATTTCATAAGAAGATGCATATAAAAAGCATGGTCCCTGGTGTATAAGGAATACACCTTAATAATAATACATGATAGGGCGCCTGGGTGGCTCAGTTGGTTAAGCGACTGCCTTCGGCTCAGGTCATGATCCTGGAGTCCCTGGATCGAGTCCCGCATCGGGCTCCCTGCTCGGCAGGGAGCCTGCTTCTCCCTCTGACCCTCCCCCCTCTCATGTGCTCGCTCGCTCTCATTCTCTCTGTCTCAAATAAATAAATAAAATCTTTAAAAAAAAATAATAATACATGATAAATAATATACATTAATAATAATATTGTTATTAATATTCTGACATTATAGCCAGAACATAAGAATATTTACTGCTGGTTTCCAGCCAGTTTTACTTGCAACTTCTTTTTTCCTAATTCCATTGTAGTTAACATCGGTGTTATATTAGTTTCAGGTGTACAATATAGTGATTCAGCAAAATTCCATACATGACCCCGTGCTCATTGTGCTAAGAGTGCTCTTCACCCCGTCACCTGTCTCACCCATCCGCCCACCCACTCCCCCCTGTTGACAAGTGTGTTTTCTAGAGTTAAAAGTCTGTTTCTGGGTTTGCTTCTTTTTTTCTTTGTACATTTGTTTTCTTAAATTCCACATAAGAATGAAATCATGGTGTTTGTCTTTCTTTGACTTATTTCACTTAGAATAATACTCTCTGTCTCCATCCACATCATTGCAAATGGCAAGATTTCATTCTTTTTGATGGCTGAGTACTATTCCGTGTGTGTGTGTGTGTGTGTAATATATATATATATACACACACATATACATACAGCACATATTTTTTCTCCATCTTTCGATGGACACTTGGGCTGCTTCCATAGTTCAGCTGTTGTGTTTATGATTTTAGCCATTCTGACAGGTGTGAGGTGATTATCTCACTGTTGTTTTGATTAGCATTTTCATGATGATTCATGATGTTGAGCGTCTTTTCATATGTCTGTTGGCCATGTCTTCTGCCCATTTTTTAATTGGATTGTTTGGTTTTGGGGTGTTGAGTTATATCAGTTCTTTATGTATTTTGGATACTAGGCCTTTATCAGATATGTCATTTGCAAATAACTTCTCCCATTCCGTAGGTTGCCTTTTAGTTTTGTTGATTGTTTCCTTCACTGTGTAGAAGCTTTTTATTTTGATGTAGTCCCAGTAGTTTATCTTTGCTTTTGCTTCCCTTGCTTCAGGAGACACATCTAGGAAAATGTCACTATGACCAATATCAGAGAAATTACTGCCTTGTGATCTCTTCTAGGGTTTTTATGGTTTTAGGTCACACATTTAGGTCCTTAATCCATTTTGACTTTATTTTTGTGTATGGTGTAAGAAGTGGTCCAGTTTCATTCTTCTGCATGTGGTTTTTCAGTTTTTGCAAGACCACTTGTTGAAGAGACTTTCTTTTTCCCATTGCGTATTCTTGCCTCCTTTGTCAAAGATTAATTGACCATATAGTTGTGGGTTTATTTCTCTGTTTTCTATTCAGTTCCCTTAATCTAGGTGTCTTGTTTTTGTGCCAATACCATACTCTTGATCACTACAGCTTGTAATATAATTTGAAGTCTGGAATTGTGACGCCTCCAGCTTTGCTTTCCCCTTTCAAGATTGCTTTGACTATTTGGGGGTCTTTCGTAGTTCCATACAAAGTTTGGGATTGTTCTAGTTCTGTGAAAAATGCTGTTGGTATTTTGATAGGGATTGCATTAAATGTGTGGATTGCTTTGGGGTATTATAGACATTTTAACATAATTTGTTCTTCAAGCCATGAGCATGGAATGTCTCTCCATTTCTTTGTGTCATCTTCAGTTTCTTTCACCAGTGTTGTATAGTTTTCAGAGAACAGGTCTTTCCCCTCTTGGTTAGGTTTATTCCTAGGTATCTTATTTTTGGTGTGACTGTAAATGGGATTGTTTTCTCAATTTCTCTTTATGTTGTTTCATAAACTGATTTCTGTATATTGATTTTTTTTATTCTGCAACTTTACTGAATTCATCAGTTCTAGTGGTTTTTTGGTGGAGTCTTAGGGTTCTTTGTATGTGGTATCATGCGATCTGCAAATAGTGAAGGTTTTACTTCTTCCTTACCAATTTAGATGCCTTTTATTTCTTTTTCTTTTCTGATTGCTGTAGCTAGGACTTCCAGTCCTGTGTTGAATAAAAGCGGTGAGAGTGGACATCCCTTTCTTGTTCCCGATCTTTGGAGAAAAGCTCTGTTTTTCCCACTGAGTATGATGTTGGCTGTGGGTTTTTCATATGTAACTTTTATCATGTTGAGGTATGTTCCCTCTAGACCTGTTTTGTTGGTTTTTACCATGAATGGACGTTATACTTTGTCAGATGCTTTTTCTGCATCTGTTGAAATGATTGTATGGTTTTTATCTTATTGATGTGATTTACATGCACCTTTTGATGTGTTTTCCAATGTGACTTCTCTTGAAATACCCTTTTGCACTTTTCAAAAACTCACTTCCCAGGCGGAGTTTTGTTGCCTTCT
This sequence comes from Mirounga leonina, assembly GCF_011800145.1. NCBI lineage: Eukaryota > Metazoa > Chordata > Mammalia > Carnivora > Phocidae > Mirounga > Mirounga leonina. The sequence goes on from NW_023270680.1 coordinate 3,653,987, forward strand.
GGGGAGTGTTAAATGTTTTGTATGCATTTCCCTTTGTTTGGTGCCCGTTCATGTGCAAAGGTTCCGTTCTGATTTCCATTTACCTTCCTCTCTGCCCTTTTTTTCTGTGATGAACAGGGGGTCATTTTTGTCCCTTTGTACCCAGGTTCTAGGGCAGAATTTGGGTTAGAATGTCTGGAAGCCCTGGTGCTGTTCAGTTCCACCTGCCTCCTGCATTTCACCACTGACCTGCAGAGGAGGAGTTTTGTTTTAGAGAAAGCATTTGGCACTTGGTGCTTTATCTAATTTTCTAATTAGAAAATACCAGAAAGATTCAGCTGTCTCCTCTTCTTTAAAAGACTGGTTTTGAACCCCTGGACAACTTAAAAATCTCCTGAGGTCTGGGCCCTGCTTTAGACCAGGGACATCATCGCTGTGTGGTGGGGAGGGGAACACGGGCATTGTTTTGGCTTGGATTTTGTTGGTGTTGTTAAAGCTCTGTGATGTGTGGCATGGTGACGTGCAGCAGCTGCGAGGTGACCCCAGCTACAGAACCTGCCTTTCAGATTTCTCAGGGTGCCAGCCTCACAGAGTCAGGAGGAGACTTGGGTCCATAATGTTGGGGCTTGTGGTGGAACCAGTCCCCATGGATGTGGCCTGGAGTACGCCGGGAGAAATTTGGGCTCTGGGGCTGTTAGGACGAGACCCAGACAAGTTTCTCAGCCCCTCTGATCCTGCTGCTTCATCTGCCAACAGTGGTTACACTGCAAGTGCCTACCCGTATTGCACTTGGTATGGACCTAGAGTCACACCTAGCTCTTCTCTTTCCCTCCTTTGCCTCCACCCAGACTTGCTGGGATGGTTTCACTTCAACATTAAACCCTGCTCTGGTAGTGGATGAAAAGTACAGAGGATCCTGGAGCTCGTGGTATATTGTAATGGATTCTGAGTTGCGTTGCCCACTTGTATAATCTTAGCAGCTGTGGGAAGAAAATCCAAAGCTTAAAAGTCAAATCATACTTTGCTGTTGCCAGGTCCTCATGCACGGGAGAGGCCGAGGCGTGGCAGGAGCGATGGGCCGGGGACGCCTGATGCCAAACAAGCAGAACCTCCGAGTGGTGGAGTGTAAGCCTCAGCCCTGTGTCGTGTCTGTTGAAGGCCTTTCTTCGTCCACCACTGATGTCCAGCTGAAGAACCTACTGATGTCAGTGGGCCCCATTCAGGTGCGTCACCTGAGGCCCTTCCGCAAGACTCAGGTCTCGGTTTAAATTCCCTCTGTGTTGGTTACTTCATGTTAAAATAGTACATTCGAGAAGAAAGACGTATTTTATTTCCTGGGCATGCCCTATCAGAACTTTGCCTTAGAGTTAGATTATTTGGAAATTTTCAGGTGCTCAATTACGAGACTTATGAAATGATTTTGCCAAGTCCTCCTATTCTCCTCAAGTTTACATAGGCATCTGTACATACATACTTTTTGTTGTCACACACTTTTGTTTGTAGTAACTTAAAACTTTTTAAGCATTTAGCCTTCTTAACCATAATTTCCAGAAATAGCTCACATGTTAACAACTATGAAACTTGGTTTAGATTTTACAAACATGAAATAACGTAGACTATAGTTTGATCTCTTTATTTTACAACGGGTTATTTCTGAATGCTCAACAGTCTCTGCTGAGCTGGCTGCAGATTGTCTCCAGTTCTGCAGTAAACAGAATTCTCCACTCAGACCCCTGGTCTCTGCATCTTCTTGAGTCCTGTAGGTCAACCAGCAGAGAAGCGGGTTGACCTGGTTTTCCTTGAGCCTCTGGTCTCTCTGGGTCAGGTCCCACGTGGGCGAGACGTGGAGTGTGAATATCAGATTTCTGCGTGCTTTCCTTTCAGGGGATTTTCTAGCCTCTTGCTGCATGAGTGAATGGGGAAACATCAGACTAGAGTTGAGACAATTTTTAACATGTTTGAAATCCGTCTACTGTTGAGAGTCTCTAAATGTGAGGAGTGGATGAAAGCCCTTCCCAAACCCACCCTGTTCTTCATTTCCGGATTCCTAGGGAGATGGTGAGGGTCAGTTTCTATTTGTGTGTCATAACAGAAAGTTAACACTTGGGCTTCCGTGTTCAGTGCAGTCGATCGCGCGGTGGTGCGGCAGAGACCAGTGCCGGTTACGTGGGGCCGGCAGCCCCTTCCCGCGGGTCACCGCGATGGGGACAGACTTGCAGGAGCAGGGCAACACTGGAGTGTTGTAGGTGCATTAATGCGTGCTCATCCTGGCCTGAGACTCCCACACGTGGTGGTGGAGAATCTGGGCTGCAGTCACAGTGAGTCCGGACTAGCAGACCAGAGCCTACTCCAGGAGTTCTGAGGACTGGTGTTCTCCGTGAGGGCTCGCGGGCAGTCTCTCTCCATGTGCGCTGGGGGGTGACAGCTTGGCCGCCCTCCACACGTGATCCGCTGGTGGTCGTGGCTTTGCTTCCTCACACATAGTCTTGATAATTCTGAGCGTCCTCAGCCAGGATGTGGTTTTCAGGGTCCGTGTCTGAGTAGCGGTGCAGGGTCATGGGCTGCTTGGAGCCATTGCTAAGCCACCTAACTCTGGTCTTAACCCACCTTGAGACTTGAATTTTGAATTTTGCATTTGGGGCCTATCTTTTTTTGTTCTGAAAAGTATTAGAGATCAGTATGTTATAAATAAAATTTGATTGAGGGAACCTAAAGCCAAACAAAAACAGTGTTGGATTATAGGAGGAGGAGAATGAATTTTCTAGGTTCCATCAGTTACCCTTAAGATGGGGTGGAAGGTGAGCTTCCATCTGCCCCTGGAGAAACCCCTGTGGAATGATGAATTTAGCACTTAGATAAGGGCCTGTTCTTCCACCCTGGGGGGAACAAAGCAGAGTGCTCACGTCTTGCCAGTCTTAGTCCCATAGGATTGTTTTGAGGGGGAGTTTATAAATTTTTAAACACCACATTCACAGAATGTCAAGTTTCTTAATTAAAAAAAATAATAAAACAACGTAACACGTCCCTGCGAGTGTGAGATAGCTAAAGAGTGATATTGATTACACATTTTAACAAGACTCACTTACGGTTTAAGTATGAATAGACTTGGAGAAAGGATGGCGCTTGGTAACCCAAACCTTCTGCGGTCCTGACGGGAGGTAGGTTTGTGCGGAGCTTCTGTGTGCCCTGGACTCTGGCGCCACCTAGCGTCCACTTGGTGTAATAGCCGGTGGTGTCTAGCCCTTTGTAAAATCACAGCGACGGCGTGTGAGCTGTGAAATCTGGGAGGCTTTCTGAGGGTGACAGTGCACTGTGACGAGCTGGCCACGTTTCTCTCAGATTAGTGCGCTATCCCCTTAAACGGTACTCCGAGACCTCTCTAGAAAGTCCGTGTTAAAGTCCTGTATGGACTCAGTCTTCACAGAGTAAGGAAAGACGGAAGGATTTTGTAGACACGTTACAAGCAGGAGGTAGCCACGGCGGGAAGAGTACCGGAGCGTGTTCAGAGTTGCAGGGGAGAGGGCCGCGCGGCACTCGGTAGCAGCCATGGTGCGAGTCTGAGTCTGCGAGAAGGCCGTGCCTCGGTCCCCAGACCCAGCGGGAGGCATCTGCCCCCTGGTGACCTGCCTGGCTTCCCGCAGGAGTGACCCTGACCTCCTGCTCCGTCCCGAAACGCAGAAGCCAACGGAGCTCTTCGGGTCAGGAAGTAAGCTGGTTAGCACACCTGTGGCTTTGTTGCTTGTCTTTATTTCCCCGTTTGCTAGGTTATGCCTAAAATGGTGCCAAGAAGAAAATTTGTTATCCTATAAATCAATAAAATGTCATGGTGTAAAAATAAAGTGGCTTCCTCACAAAAGCAGAATGTTTGAAATCACTTAATGGGACTCTGCGGCCGGTTCCCCGTTGTGATCATCGCCCACATAAGCGGGCAGCCGTGCCGTGCACGTTCTCTCCGCCGCCCTCTGTAGTCACTTGTCCTGGCAGTCCTGGGAGTCGTTCCTGAGCTGGGACGAGAGTAGAGGTGGACCCGGGCAGCTTGTTGTTGACGCTGCATGGGGCCCTCACCCTGCAGCCGGGGGTGCAGCCGGCGTCCGGCTCTGAGACGAGGCTTCGGGGCAAGTCCCGATTTTGCCGGTTCTTGGTGTGTAATTCTCGGACAGAGCGCTTCTCCTCCCGTCAGACACTCGTCACCCACATGAGAACTTACCCTGCTCCTTCGTAGCTCTCCGTCATGCCCTGGCAAACCTCGGGGGAAGGAAGAGACGGCAGCCTCCATGTCGCCCTTGAGGGGCAGCGAGCCAGACAGGACGAGACGAGCTGCAGGTGCAGGCGCGCCCAGCGTCTGCGTGTGCTCTCGGAGTGGGGGCTGCTGGCCCAGATGGTGCGTGCTCCTGAACAGCCCTCCGGGACCCACAGAGTCTGCCCACTGCCTCCTGACACTGCGGTTCCCGTGTGTCTCATTCTGGAGTGCATCTCAGCCTGCGCAGCGAGGTGGGGCCCCTCTGGGCGCTTCTGCGAGGTAGGCTCACGTCGGGGGAGTCTCACCTGCTCTGAAGATACATCTCGTTCTGAGCCACCAAGGAGGTCTGGTCGGTGAAATAGAAAAGGTTTGAATCTCGAGTGAAAGCAGTTCAGTCATTTTGTAGTAGTTGAGGACATCTGGGAAAGAAAGCACTAGGTATGGTCAGCGTAGACGGACGACAGACCCACGCCACGAGGTGTAAAGAAAACAGCAATGTGGACACATGATCTGAACCTGCACTGGGAAAAAAAAAGTCCTGAAAACACCGTCAGGAACTGAAAAGAAGAACGGATTTTCAGGAGCCAGTGTGACAGCCCGAGAGCTCTTCCAAGAGCTTGCATGGGTTCTGCAGGGTAGGTGTGTGCAGCGGAAGGAGGCTGGGACAGCAGCGAGGGGAGAGGCAGGGGACCATCGGGATCAGCACGAGCAGCGTTGGGACGCGGAGCCCCAGGTGGGCGAGCCGGAGCCCCGGGACTTTGGGAACGACGCCGGCTGGGCACTGGAGCAGCGGCAGGTGTGCGTTGGGAGGCGTGGGAGCCCGTGGGAGCCCGTGGGAGCCCGTGGCTGCCCGCCGCGCAGGGCACACTTGCTGCCATCGGTGCCGTGTGCCGCCGTGTGGGGACGCAGGCCTACCGGGCACAGAGGAGAACAGGTCGGCGGCACGGGCCGGGAGCGGGGGGCTTCTGCGCTCTCCGTGGCTCTCGGCTGGCCTCAGAGGGGCGCCCACCGCGGGCGTCTGGGTCAGGGCTGCAGGGGGGCTGCTCCCAAGCAGTTTCACTTGCGTTTAAAGCACCTGATACAATGCTTGGCTTGAAGTAATCACTGAAGGTGCTGGGGGAGGAAGCTTACTCGTTTATCTTTATAAGATTTTGTTTATTTGAGAGAGAGCGAGCAGGAGTTGGGGGGGAGGGCCCCAGGGGGGTGTGGGGCTTGATCCCAGGACCCCAAGATCGTAACCTGAGCTAAAGGCAGACGTGTAACTGACTGAGCCAGCCAGGCGTCCCCGGAGGGGAAGGAGTCTAAACAGATTTTCAGAGCGGCAGAACCCTGTTAGTGTCTCTGTGACATTTATCTGACCGTATGCACACACACAGGCACTTCCTAGAAAGACAAGGAACTTTTCCTAATTGGGGAAGGAGGCCGGGGTTCTGAGCGACATGGACATCTTCTGGAATCCAGCCGCAGGCTGGAGAGCCTGTCACTGCTCGCCTTGTTGCGTGTCAGGCGGAGCGGACCGGCCCCGTGGGGGTGGCAGGCAGCTGCAGCTGCCAGCCGAAGTTTCATCGTGCATTTCGCTCCTTAGAGAGGCACAGTTATTCTCAGGAAGTGAAGTGGTCTCACATCTGAAAATGAGAAGTCAGGATGAAGGTTGGGGTGCTTTCCCCCTGCATGCCAGTAAGAAATTAGTTTTTCCTGTCTGTTCCTAATACAGTTCTTCAAGGTTTAGAGGTGACTTTAGCTAAGTCTTCTGACGCGTGCATGAGGTCTGTCCCAGTGCTGGCCGCAGTCACCGTGGGGGCGCCGCTCTTGGCCCTCGGCGCCTGCGACGCTGTGGCTGGAGGGGAAGGAGAGCAGGCCAAAGGCACACAGGACCAGAAAGAAGGGCCTAGCAGCGGGCCCTGTGCGGGTGCTCCAGGGCGAGGTGGGATTTGCAGCTGGCTCTGCCGCGAACCGAGGCTCGGTTCTTCGCCCATAGTGTCCCCGCCCCACCCGATGACCGAGCTCCAGCTGCAACAACCGGAACTCCTTCAGGGCTGAGGCACGGACGGCGTGAGCAGCGAGGTGAGGCAGGCGGCTTGGAAGAGAAAGCGGGCCTCTGTCCGGTACTCGAGGCGTGCGTCCGAGGCCAGGGAAGCTGCCTTGCCGAGGGTGTAGCCCAGAAGGAGGCGTCGATGACATCATTAAAGACCACCTTATGGCGCTTTAGGTGTGCTGTTAATTTAATGATAAGTGAAATCGTCAAGAAAATTCGTCTTCCGGTTTTTATATCCCAAAGAAGAGGAGGAATCTAGTGTTCTGCTAAGCTTGCTTCAGCACAGTGGGCGGGTGGACCCAGCTCAGCACTGCCCAAGGGGCCGCCCCCACTGCCTGCGCGTCCACGCTCCTGGTCCGTGGTCAGGTCGGGGCGGTGTCCCCAGCCCCCAGGCTGACTGCTCGTCCTCCAGGGGTCTGTGTGCACAGCTTAGCGCCATGTAGTTGGCAGACTTGAAATGGTTTATTTCTTTGTGAAACGCCAAAAGGTGACTTTGGGGAAGGTGGCTCCTTTTTTAGAGCTCTCCTAGTTGTGTTAACTGATAGACGTTCTGTGGTTACAAAAATGAAGAGTACTTGGTATTTTTAGCCATGTGTTTCCACTGTAGATCTTTGACACATACTTTAAAATTAAATAGTCTCATAGGTCAACACTTTAAAGGTCATGTGTTACCATCAGGTTTTTTTTTCTGGCTGCCCTACTTCACTAGACAGAAGCCCAAACACTGAGGCATCGAGTCCTGTGCTCTCCCTGGGGCAGTGTGTCCTGGGGTGAGCAAGGGTCCCGCCTCAGCTGCCGTGTGCCCTGCCCTTTGCGGAGGCTAGAGCCTGCACGGTGCCCCAGATACACGTGCTGGGCTGGCTCCATCACCAGGATACTTGGGAAACATCAGGCTCTTGAGAGTGGGAATGGCTGAGAGATCACACAGGTCTCCACCTTTGACCTGCTTCTGCGGAATCCTCGGATCCTAAACTGCAAGGCCTCAGGGAAAACTCAGAGCCACGGGTCCTCCTCCGGGCAGGTGTGAGGACCAGGCATGAGATACCTCTGTCCAGTGCTTGCCTTTCAGACGAGTAAGATTCTCTTCACTTGTTGGATCATTTCTTTCCGCCTGTCGTCTTCCCAAACTAACTTGGTTTTTGCTGCAGAGAGTAGTGGCCTCTGGAATGGTTGCTTTAGCTCCTGAAGATTTAATTTGCAGTGTCACTTAGTAATCATCTTGTCAGTACAAAATGTGAGCAGATTGTGCCGACAGCCACCACTGGCGAAGCTGTGCCTCGTTGGGACCTAGCTAGATGTAGAAGAGCCTCATTTTACCCCAGTGGTAAATGTGGGGTCCCGTTGCTAAACAGCAGTTTCCTCCTGTGTGATGAGTATTGCTCTTTTAAAAAGTTGAGTGAGGGCCCTGCAGAGAATTGCCTGGCAGAAAGGCATGTGGACAGGAAGTGACTCTCCAAGAGTGTCTGCCACCGGGCCTCACAAAGAAGGTTGAGGGAGAAGACTGAGTGGCTCACATGGCCGGACAAACACCAGGCTGGGAATCCTCCCATGCCATTCATGGGAATGACCGTTCTGGGATAGATTATCTGGATCAGAAAAATTGCTAGGGAGATAGAATTTTCCTCAGTGATCCAAGTGTCAGCCTGGACTTGAATTTTGTGTTAAAGCTAATGTATAAATATGTTGGGTGTTTGGGGTTTTTTTAAGCATGTACAACATGATATTAAAACATTTCTGTTTTCTTCCTCTAGAGTTTACAGATGCTTCCCCAGCAACGGAAAGCCATAGCTAAGTTCAAGGAACCAGCTCATGCGTTAGCATTTCAACAGAAATTCCACAGGTAGCCGGTGTATTCCGTGGTCAGGGTGCTGTGGAAGTGGGTGGGAGCCTTTCCGCCAAAGCAGCTGTGGTCTGGCCCGCGTGCGTGTGCCCACCTGCTGCCGTAGGAAAGAGCGCACACGGCGCACCCTTCTGTAATGTGGGTCATCAGCCCCCCGTTTCTGTATTGATCTTCTCTGTCTGCATTTTTATCTAATTTTGTTAATCCGGACCCACCACTGTAGTTTTCTTGTACCTTGCTAAGTTGACTGCTGATGTGTGGAGTTCAGTTGATGTTGACTGTTTGTTTGCATTTCCACAGGCACATGATAGATTTGTCCCACATAAATGTGGCCCTGATTGTTGAGTGATTTCTAGCAGGAGACGCTGACCTGACGCTGCCCGCGCTGTGGGATTTCTCCGAGGGAGCTGCAGCACAGGATCCCCTCAAGCGCAGGCCTCTCCGTCCGCAGTCTTGCGTAACTGCTGTGTGGAGCGCCGCACGGCCCAGTGTTGATTCCCGCAGAGCTGGACTTGGGGACACGGCGGACTGGGGTTTGCTGTTAGACTGCTTCACGTTCTGTTGTCACCACAGAGAACTACAGTTTTCGTTTGCTTTTGTTTTCAAAGTGCTCACAATGCATGTAGACATCGTTCTTCGTGATCGTACTGTGTGGTCGATCACAGTGACTTAGATTCAGGAAGGAACATTAACGTCACCAATTCTAAGTAGTTTTTCACAACAAAGAATACTTGATAATGGTTGCACTTATCTTCAGTGCAGGCTAGACAATTGTTTTCCCAGCCAAGCGTAACTTGCGCTGTCTTCTCAGAAAGCCCTCAAAAGGCTCTTGGAAAAACGTAGATGAAAATGTGGGTGATTGTGATTGACAGTTGCATACCCTGGAAAGCAGGGTATGAGGGTGGTTGGGAGCGGTGCCAGTGTGTGGCAGATTCTGCTTCTTGTGAATACTCCAAAAGCACTGACTGTGTGCTCCCAGCTCCAGACGGGACTCCCCACCCCTTGGCACCCTTCCCGAATCAGGCAGCGGTCCTGGCAGGCCCGCCCCGCCTCCCCGGGCCTAGAGAAGGTGCCCGTAGCGCTGCCACCTTGCAGCCCTTCCGGAGTCCCCTGCCGGGCGGGCGACACCACATATCTACCGCACGAGGTGGAGGGACGGCCCGGAGCTTGAACAGACCTGTGTGGGGTTTTTTTCCCTCTTTTTAAATGCAGCCCAAAGGGGCTTATTTGTGTCCCTGGCTCGGCGACATATGACATTCTTTCGGAACCTGGTTATCATTGCTTCGATTAACTCCTTGTTTTGGAAGGCTTTTGGAGCAGGGCTGCACCGTCCTTCCGCAGACTAGGAGCAGGTCCCCCCTCGTGGAGTGTGGCCTGAGGGACCGCCAAGCCCGGCGTGGAAATGACATGGGTTCGTAGCGCCAGTGAGCCTGGTTGAGGAGTTCTGGGTAGGTTCCTTTAGGTGAGACACTTGTTCCCCATAAAGCAACCCTTTAGTAAAATTCATTCTGGGCAAATGTTTAAAAAAGTGCCTTATTAAGTATTTCTGCTCACGAAGGAGATTTCACTGTTGTGGATTTATACTAATGTGGACCTGAGTGAGCTCTTTGAGCAAGTATTAGATACTAGGGCATACTCTGACTTTTTAGCTGTATTTTATACCTAAGATTTCCTGTCAGATTTAATAGTAGAATTAGAGGAAGCAGTAGCCCGCTGCCACCTAATGCCTCCGGGTAGCCCAGCGCAGACCCGCCGTGGACCCCGAAGCCCCCGCGGCCAGGCGTCCCCCGCCTCTCCGCCTTCTGGGGGGGCTGGGACACAGGCCCTGGGAACCTGTGTTGCCTTGTTCCCAAAGGTGACATTCTCTAGTGTCTCTTCAGTTGAAGTTACCTGAACGGGAGGGGCGTGTCCAGACCCCGTGAGGCTTGCTGCAGCGTTGGTCCTGCGGTCAGAGCCCGGAAGATGCAGTGGTTGTAGATGGCTGCTTTTCAGAAGATGTTGGGGCCAGGAACAAGTAGGCACTCCTAGGCTACGCTAGAACAGCCTCCAGCCGAGGCGCCCGGCCCCGCTGGTTCCCGAAGGCCCTGACGACGCTGCGGAAGGCCGTGTCACGCGCCAGGGCTGCCTTGCCGCCCCGGTGGAGGGTCCACAGTCAGGGCCGCGCGCCTGCCCGCTCTTGTCACAAGTAGATACGGATGTGCTCGTGGATTTACAAGCGTAGTTTATCTGGTTCAGTCCGCCAAGAGCTGCACTGCAGCGAAGAGCTTGGCAGCCTGGAAGCTCTCCTTGCGAGAGCTCAGAGCACTTCCCCATGCGGGGCGGTGCGCAGGCTTTCAGTTGATGGACTTCCTTTATCACCGAGGACCAGCTGATGCCTAAGATGGGGTAGTCTGTGCTGTGGTCTTGACACCAAAGAGCTGCACTGGTGTCCGGAAAGTAGGCACAGAAACACGCTCTCTTCTAGTTAGTGCCGATAAACTAATCGGTCCTACGTGGGCACCGCTGCCAAAGACGGACCTGTGGCTCCTCTCAGGTCTGCTGCTGGCATTGTCTAGTGGGACACGGGTGTCCGGGACGTGTGTGTCCGTAACTGTCTGCACACACGGAAGCTTTCTCTTGTTGTGACGGTCTTGAAGGCCTTGGGCCAGGGGGTTAGAAGGCTCAGCGCCGCCGCCTCCGTGCGCCCAGCCATTGGGCACGGCCCCTGGCGGTGCCCCCGCCCCCGCCCCGGCCCGGGAGCAAAGGCTTAGTTTCCTGGAAGGGGACTGTGGAAAAGGAAAGAAGCAGAATTAGAAAGGAACGTTATTGCCGTGGTCGGTGCGCTTTCCGCAGAGAAATCAGGCCACCGTCAGCTGAACCCTCTTGGAAGATCTGTTGCAACCATTATCTTTGTTCTTTATTTATCATGCATTTAAAATGAGATGCAGAAGCATTTAACATACTATGTAAATACGGACCTTTTAAAATTAAAATGTTATTGGAAATGCTTTCAATTCAGCAACAATCTTAGCTCTTTGTTAGTTCTCTTGTGTTGTCTTATCAGAGTTACATGGATACAGTTCCATAACTGTTGATGTGTTTGTGTGTATATTCGATTTTTATAAAGATGGTAGTAAGTCAATACATTTATCCTGACCTGTGTATTATTTGTTCCCAAGTTCAAGAAGCTTAAAGTCAGTAAATATCAATATATCGCATAAAGTAAACATAATAGGTGATTATGTGGAGCCAAGTTACTTTTTCTTTTTGCATTGTCTTGTTTTGATTTTGTGCTGTAATATAAGATCACGTAGCCGCTTATCTGAGCATAACCTTGCATTACCATTGGTCCGGCCACTTTGTTAAGTCCTTCTACTGATACTTTTCTAAAGGAGAAATCCTGTTTTTTCCCCAAAGGAAATGTTGAGGGGTTCCCCCCCTTTCTGGCAGGCAGCATCATAAGTAGGTGCCGGTATCCTTGCCCCAGGGGGGACTGGAGGGGTTGGGGGGTCTTCATAAGAACTACTTTTCTTGGGTCATTCTTTTGATTTGTAATGGTCCTGGATAAACAATTGTTGGCGCTTGGTTCTGTAGCATTTCTAAATTGTGACAGCTTAGATCCTGCACCCAGGGGTCTTTTTTCAAAGAGCATTTTCCTCAGTTTGCAAACAGAAGACTTTGTTGCCCGTGGAAGGAGATTGGGAGAGCTGTCCAGGGTGGACGGAGTGAGGAATGATGGAGAGGGTGGGGAGGAGAGCTTTGCAGAATGAGGAGTTGTAATGAGTATTATAATGAACTTTGGACACACAGACTCTTTTAAGAGGAGTCAGCCAGTCATGTTGGGAGACGGGAGAGTGGGCTCGCAGACGGCTGTCGCTGGGGGACGGGAGGGTGTCCACCCGTCAGGGATAGCCACCCTTCCTTGCCTGGGCCTTGAGCTCTTCTTCCTCAGGAGGAGGCTGGACTGGCTCCCATCGGGTGGAGATGCACAGAGGCAGGGCCTTGCTCAGAGGGTTGGTTTTGAGAACCTATCATTTCCGTTCTTTTTTTCTTTCTTTCTTTCTTTGTTTTTTTTTTTGGCTTGTGGTTTTCTGTTTTGTTCTGTTTATTTTGTTGTTGTTGTTTTTTTAATTAATTTCTTTGTTATTTAATTGAAGGTAAGCTCACCATGCTGGTAGACCGCTGGACTGACAGGGACCCTGTTGCGGACGGTCGGGTTTTGGTAGAGGCCTGCGTGCCCAGTGCCTGGAGCGCCCTCGAGCCTCCTTGTCCCTCGCAGTTCCTCAGAGAGCCCCCGCGCCCCGCCGACAGGACTTGCATCCCCCGTCAGCCTGCGCTGCCCTCAGCAGATGGCTCTGGGCTCCCTGACTGGCACACTGCCCTTCTCGGGGTCATTTTGAATTTTTCCTCCCTTCCTGCTTGGAGGACTGTTCTGGTTTCACATACTCACTGGTAGACCTAATTTTACTTCCTTTAGTCAGGTAGAGTCCCACCCCCCCACCTTTTTTATTTATTTATTTGGAGTTGGGGGCGCTTCTGAGAGGTAGCCCTTGGTTCTTTACAAGTTTTTAAGTGACATCATTCTAAAAGGGAATTTCCTGAACGGCAGGAGGGGGCGGGTGATAGAGACGGGGCCAGGAGCCACTTGTTTCCCCCCCCCCCCCCCGTGAAGGAAGCCACAGGAGCTTAGATCATGTAGGGGAAAGTTTAGATATTTTACTGTGTTTCATGAGCATTTCGATTAACCTTTTCAACTATTTTTAAAACTTGTAAATGAAGTGTTATTTTGGACATTCGTAAATATGAACTCTCCAAAGGCATTTGGCCTTGAATCACTAGTAAATCCTAAGGATTTTGTGTAAGGTTTTTTTGCAACCTATTTAATTGTCATCATTTAAAGCGCCCATGGTTTTGTGTCCTAGAACCAAAGCAAAACTCACTGATTCATATTGGATCCCAGGTATACCTTCTTCTGGTAGCGTATGGTTGGGAAGGATCATTGGTTTTACACGTTGTAACCTGCCTTTTCTAGAGGATGTTTTTAAAACTCTTAACTCTCTCTTTTCTGTGCCGTGTTGTGGTAGGAAATCTTTTCATTAAGATGGGCAGGTAGAGCAGGTATCTTTCTTTAGTGAGAAGTTGCTTTTCCCTTTTATTTCTAACCAACTAAAATGTAAAAAGATCATGTTGGTGTTTTGCTCTGTTTTATTTTGCTAATTTTAAAACGTATGTAGAAAAATACAGGCCCTTTAAAAAGAAACAATGTAGTTTAAAATTTTTAATACATTGCACAGAGTGCACAGATGTACTATTTTAATATATTCTGTATTTAGTAATATACTCTAGAAAGTAGACCCTGACATTCTTTTAGCATGATTTTCCTTTAAAATTAGTTTTCTTCATAAGGGCACACATAGCGGAAGCTGATTTTTAAGGGACTGTTTCAGTTTTATGCCCTGCAGTATTACCTTAGACTGTCTAACGTAGGTCTTTGAATCAGCAACACACATTTATACTCTGAACTGAAGGGCGAGTGAGACTTCATGTTGATAATCCATCTTTGCTTTTCACAGGCATGGGATCCAGAATCGCTTTTCCTCTGTGAGGATTTTCACTCTCCGTCTTCGTCTTTAATTCTACACTTTAATTTCCAGGTTCGACAGCAGCGAAGCCTGAAATCTTTCCTTCCCAGCTGCTTCTCCGTGTTGGGCGCCTCCATCCTCTGGGGCCTGCGTGCCCCCCCCTCCTTCTGTTCTCTTGCACTTTCCTTCCCCAAACCCGTCGACCAGCCACCACTGAGGGCTCCTTTCCCCTTCTGGAAAATCCCTTTCTTTGACTTCGTCATCTCTGGATGTCCTTCTCCTCCTCCCCACCTGCCTTTGGTGATGGACTTCTCCGTTTGCTGATGGTGCTACATTCTTTCTTGCTCCTCTGTCCCGTCTTAACATTTAGAATTCCTCTCGGGGTGGGGGTGGGGGGGTGGCTACGAGAATGTTGTGGATATTTTTGCACGGTGTTTAAAATCGATTGCATCTTCTCCTTTGCTTTGACAGGTTTTTACTCATGCTTTGTTCCCCCAGGTCTCTGTTGGAGAGAATAACGTCTGAATTCTATTATTTTGCAGTTTGACTTGTAGGAGTGTGGGGCCCCCCAGCCGCCGGCGTCGTGCCGCTTGCGGGGAGCGTGTGATTAATCTCCCCCTTGTTTTCACCCTCTACTTCTGCAGGACCTCTTGTGCATGAGTTCAGTGTTAGTTGTGATGCGCCTATTTTTCCGCTGAAGTGGCGGCCTGTTTGACCCTTTGTTACTGCTCTCGCTGTGATCCTTCCTAACCGTAATGCGCACGCGCTGCCGAGCCGGTCTCTGCCGGCTCCGAGGTGGAGTCTGACGCTGTGTTTACTGGGAGTGCACTGAGAGTTCAGAAACCACCAGAGGACTGAACTGCTTTCCTCTGGGTTGCTCTCCTTCACGTTCTCTTCCAAACACTACACTTACCGTTGTGGGAGATGGCGTTGCCTTGCTTTACCCCAGTTTTCACTGTGCACTGAAGGCTGTGACAGCTTTATAAGGAATATATGTGAAGAACAGTAGTGACATGGTTGGAAAAAATGTATTGTGTGTGTATCGTTTGTGTGATTCCATACCAAGACGTGTCTCGAACTGTACTGTAATTTGGAAGATGTGTTAATAAAATACTTCGCAGTTCCCGCTTTTGTTCTGTAGCTTTTCTTTGATCTCGCCACTCAGACGCGGTCAGTCCCTCGTCTTAGCCACGTGGACAGACAGCACTGCGACCGCCCCGCGGGAGACCGGGTGGTGTTTCCCCTGAGGAGTGGGGGGTTGTCCCCAGGCCCGCAGATGTGCCCCCTCTGCCGTAGGCATCGGCTTGGGGATGGTCTCTAATTAGTGGACCCGCAGGAAGGTCAGAGCGACCGCTCGTCTTCAGCCACGTTCCACGGTCTGCAGAGTCTCAGCTGACAGTATGTTTCTTTTGTTGGAAGTGGGCGAGTTATATTTTCTTTTTATATTTTTTAAGGCATTACAAATAATTGTTAAAACTCTTCAAGGGACGTTTGTACACTGAAGCCGGAGAACAGTCATCCGTAATGTCACGCCCACATGCTGCCGCTGCGTGTGACGCCCGGTTTCCATTCGGGAAGTCGCACGGTGCGCCCTGCTGGGTGTCCGTACCCCATTTCCTGCGTCATCCGTGCTCTCCATGTTGCTACAGATCGCTCCTAATGTCCGGTCTGTTCTGAAAACAAAGTCTTTTGAAAATAACCCGCCACCCCGCCCCAGCCGTTGCAGGAAATCTTTGAGGAGACCCAGGTGTTGGCGTGCACACCCCTGTGCTGGGACGGGGTTCAGGCGGGAGGCGCTTAGTGGCTGCACCTCTCCTCACCTCCCGAAACCCGCCTTTCTCACCTGTGGGAAGGGGGCGTATCTTGTGACGATCAAGCGAAACAGTGTTGGTAACTTGTGACCCCGTGCCGGCCCCGGCAGTCCCTCGAGTTGTGTGGGTGATAGAGGCTCACTTGACTGAGGTCTCCGTGCCCTTCGTGGCATGAAAGAGAACCACCCGTGTTCTAGCTTAGGAGTGACCGTCACTCTCCACCCCGGCCCCTGTGGCGGGACTCAAGGCCGAGGTCCCTTCTCTCGTTTGACCTCTGCGTGGGCTACTTGAATCCTAGTGACAAAGGCCAACACGGAGGGGATGACCATGGTGCCCCCGCGAGCAGGAGGCCGGACAGCGGGAGGGCCTTGGCTCTGCTCCAAGCACCCGCCAGGGCCTCACTGACAAAAATGTTCCTGCTGAAGACCTCCCGCGGTACATTCCACCGCTCTTCTCCCGGCGTGAGGTGAGAGGGGAGGAGAGGAGGCAAGAGAAGAGGCTAATTGGGGGGAAAGCTGAGCAGGAAGTGATGCTTATCAGAGGTCTGTGCGGTTGGATTAATTTCTCAGATCCGACCTAATGGAATTTTTAACCCTAAATCAGAATCTGAAGATGGCTAGTGACTAAAGAAAGCCAAAACCATGTTTCTTCCGTTTTAATCCATGGGTAAGTTGTTCTTTGTCTAAAACCTGGCCTTGGCTTTGAGTGATGGGATCTCTGCCGAAGATGGGGCTGAAAATGCCTCTCGGTGTCAGGTAGCGAGTGGGAGATACTAGGTGGAAGGGGGCTCCTTCAGGGGTTCCTCCCTCCACGCTTGGTCCCCGCACAGGGCTGCACCCCGGCGGTTGGGGAGGGGTCTGCGTGCGTGTGTGCGGGCAGGCAGGCAGGCGCTTGGGAGGGCTGCCCGATCGCTGCCCAGGAGAGGCAGCAGGGGTCCGCCCCCCCGGCAGGTTCTGTCCGCCGCCTCCGACAGGCGCTCTCACCAGAACGCACGTTTCCGTATTTTGGAGGAGGTGATTTTACAGGTGAGTCTGAAGGGAGAAAGTGGAGAGTGAGTTCTCGAGGAGAAGTGCAGTGCGTAGGGAGTGTGGCTCCGCGTAGGGCCAGCGCGGGAGGCACCGGGTCTGGGCTGGAGGCGGCTCCCGGTGCTGTCCTGAGAGGGCGAAATGGCAGGTCTCCCTCTCACCCCGCGTCGGTTTGCGGGCTGTCCCCCATCACCGCCTCCTCGAGCACCCTTCGCTGCTTTGCGTTGTCTTTTCTCCCGGAACTGGGGCTCGTGGTGCTCGCCTGGAGGACTCGGATTCCGTGATTCCAGCCTTGCGTCCCAGCTGGGGCCCCGGGGGCTCCAGGGAAGTCCTCCCCAGTTCCCGTCACAGCCGTGGGGGCGTCTTTCCTCTCTGCTCCCACCCTGCACCGCGCACAACGTCGTCCCTGCTCTTTCTCAGGTGGCCTCACCAGGAGCTCGCCCGCCGCGCCGGCCACCAGCTCCGCCAGCCTGCCCACAGGGCCCCCCCGCCCGCTGTCCCGGCTCCTGTGCGGGCCAGCCCCCGACCTGTGCTGCACCCCCTTCCGCCCCCCGTTGAAGACCTCGCACCTGCCGAGTCTCCTCTCGGCCCGCAGCTCCTTGTCTCCCACTAGCAAGCAGACCCCCTTCGCTTCGCCCGACAAGGTTGGCTTTCTTTTCTTGCTGTCTGCGTTTTCTCCCTAAAATTCCCTCTTGAATCCACACCGACCTGGCTCGTCAGCCCAACACTTCCCCGAATCTTCTTTGCCAAGAATTCTAAGGGGCCCCATATTGCCAGAGGCAGAAGCGCCTCAGGACGCATGTCGACCCTTCAGTTTAGGAAAATCGGCCGCGTTCCTCCCGTGGCCTCCAGAACAACACCTCTTCCGTCTTGCCTCGCTGTGATCCGCCTCCTGGTCTCCTGGTTGGGTCCTCCTGGTGCTCTGTCTTCCTGTCTGCCAAAGGGGGGAGCCCCCGGACCTCCCCCCTTCTCCCTGCGTGACCCCAGGCAACCAGACCTCCCTTTCCGCTTAGATGTTCAGCAGGGGGTTCAAACTCAGTACGCGGAGCTTTGATCTTTCCCCCAGTCCCCCCATCGCAGTAGGTGGCAGCTCCTTTCTTAAGGACACTCAGGCCCCAAGCTTTGGGGTCAGCGTGCCTTCTCTCCTTGTCTAACACACGGCCCGTTACTGGGCCAGCGCGGTCTCCAAGAGTGTCTGGGGCCTCAGCCCTTCCCTTGGCCCCACAGCTAGCGCCCCAGCGGAAGCCACCCAGCTCTGTCCCACGGGTTAGACGGGTTTCCTAATCACGGAGAGACGCCCAGCACGGGGGCCCAGGACGAGCCCTTGGAAACCTGCGGTCTTGAGAACAACCCTCCCCCTCTGCAGACAGAGAAGCAAAGCTCGGAAGCAGAGAGGAAGTCAAGGCTCCTCCTCCCTCACTTCCCCACCGGACCCAAGAGGAGGGTGGGCCAGGGACTCTGCCCAGCGTCAACCCCACTTCTCCCCATCCGACTGCTGCGGCCGGAGCCACACCCTTCCTTCCTCTACCCTGCCCCTCGGCGTCCCGAAGGGTCTCCCAGCGTTGCCCGTGGCGGCCCCCCGTCCACACGGCAGCTCCTCAGCCTGTCGCGGGCAAGGCCACACTTGGCTGGTTTTGCCGCAGGGCGACACCAAGCCGACGGTGCACGCCGCGCCGCGATGGCGCTGTGGAGGCGTGGGCACCGATGTCCTTCGTGTCCCCAAGCCCCGGGGCAGCAGCCGCTCGAGCCACACGCAGCGGGGCTGTGGCTTTGTGGTCTTGGGCGTGAAGGCAATGCCTAGTGACTTCCATGTTCTGGGCCCCCCTTTACTTTTGAAAATGTGACATTATGTTAACGGGGGACGCTCTCGCGTGTGCACATCTGCTCCACACCTGGCATCTCCGGGGGGGC
This sequence comes from Mirounga leonina, assembly GCF_011800145.1. Lineage (NCBI taxonomy): Eukaryota > Metazoa > Chordata > Mammalia > Carnivora > Phocidae > Mirounga > Mirounga leonina. The sequence goes on from NW_023270680.1 coordinate 3,672,389, forward strand.
TGTTTCCGGGGGGTCTTCCCACCTCGGGGGCGAGTCTCCTGCGCCACCCATCCTCTGCCGGGCTTATCCGGGTCGGGGGTCCTTGCAGTAGTGCCTCCCCGCAGGTGGTGAGCCCCGGGTGCTCGCGGGGGCGCCGGGTGCTGCGCGGGTGCGGGCTGCAGGCTCCTCCAGAAGCTGCCGGCTCCGCTTGCCCGCGAAGGGCCGCCTTTCCCGGCTGCCCGGCAGATGCCGCTCTCCCCCCGGGCGGGCGGCGGACCCGCGGCTCCGGCCGGCCTCGTCGGTGGGCTCGCCCACTCCTTCGTTCGGTGGCTAGGGAGCGCCTGCCGCGTCGCCTCCCGGCAGTGCCGGCCACCGAGGTCAGAGCCTCGCGCAAGAGCGTCCCCGCGCTGCCCCCGTGGGCGGGAGCCGCAGGCCCGGAGCTGCCCGGGCACCCAGGCCTCGGGTCGGAGACCGCGTGGGCGCGGCCGTGGCTTGTGGGGTCCGCGCGGGGCTGTGCGGGGCTGACTGCAGAGCCCGCGCTCCCGTCCCCGGTGCGCCTCCGCGGGGGAGGCCCCAGGCCTGGGGGAAAAGCCCTTTTCCCACCCGTGAGCACATCTGGGCAATGCGTCTGGGTGCTGGCTTTGGGCCTGGTAAAATGAGCCCCTCACCACTTCACGGACGCATGTGACCTTACTTATTTCCATCCCAAACTCAACGAGACGCTTCTCCAAATGACTCCTGGTCATTTAGGACATTCTAGAAGCAACAGCAAATGCACAGGCGCCTAGATCTCTAGGATTCCCCCTCGGGTGGCATTTTGGCGGCTGTTCCGGGATTTACTGGTGACCCCGGGGTCACTAGGATGGATTTAGAGGTAGGAAACAGAACGAAGAATTTCTTCGTTTTCAAGCTAAAATATTTTGTTTTTGCTTACATAGTACTAAATTGCCATTGAGACAAATGTGGAAAATACAGATAAGCGAAAGGGAGAAATGAGGTCACTTGCCATTCCAGAGACAGTCATTGGTGAGATGTCAGCGTGTATCCAAACGTTTTTCTAGGAAAACACACACGCGCGTGCACACACACACACACGGAGGTGGGACCGAAGTGTGCATAATGCTTTGGAACCGGCTGTTTTTCACCGCATGATGTGTTGTAAATATTTCCTCATGAAGCTGAGTATGTTGTATGACACTCCCGAGTTTACCGAACTAATTCCGTAGTGTTGGACACGGAAGCTGCTGCCCAGATTTGCAGGCGACGGACACCACGGCGGAAGCATGACAGGACCCTGAGCGTATGCAAATCTGGTTGTTTCCTTGGTGTCAGTTCCAACAGTAGAAATGCTGAGCCAACGGACGCAGAATTCCCAGGCTTCGGTGACTCGCTGCCAAGTGGTGCCGCGGTGACATTAATCCCCACGGCCGTCCTACCCCAATCCCGGGCCAACCCTACGTATACCATGTGTTAAAATCTCTTCCTCTTCCCACTTCTCCCACCATTTACTCTGCGGAACTGGGGGCTGAGCGTCAGGCAGAGTTTAAAGAGGTGGGAAGGAGGAGGCAGGCCAGGCCCAGAGGAGCTGGGAGGAGGGGCCCGGGGAGGGTGACGGCACGGGTCTCCTCCTTCCCTCCCTGCAGTGGGTGGACTGATGAAGCTCCAAAGCCGAATGTTCGAATCCCAGCCCCTTCCCTTAGCTGGGCGATCTGGGAGAAACCACTTGCTTTCCTACAGGTTACTCTTCTCATCTGTGAAGTGAAGGGAGCAGTGTCCGAGCCGTAGAAGGATGAAAGCCTCGTGCAGAGTTGCTATCCCTTATTGGTGATCAAGATGGGAAGAGAAACCACTCTCTGGGTGTTTCACGGGTAATAATGTGGGCTTTTTCCATTCCTGCTAGGAAATTTGAAGAGTGCGTAAATTTTTTTTTTTTTAAGATTTTATTTATGTATTTGTCAGAGAGAGAGCGCACAAGCAGGGGGAGTGGCAGACGGAGAGGGAGAGGCAGACTCCCCGCTGAGCAGGGAGCCCGATGCGGGACTCGATTCCAGGACCCTGGGATCATGACCCGAGCCAACAGCAGATGCTTAACCGACGAAGCCCCCCCCTCCCCGGTGCCCCCGAGTGCATGAATTCTTTAAGATCTTCCTTAGCCCCTAGAACAGCCTTATAAATTCCTAAGATACCTACTGACCAACTTACTGACCCAAACCAAAAAACCCAGAATCCCCTTTGTCTCCCTCTGTGCCCCATTTTCTCTGCCTCTCACACGAGGGCAGGAAGGGAAAGCATTCGCCCACGGGAGCCCGCGGCCCGGGCTGCCCGCACCCCCCGCCTGCCCCCGCCTCTCTGCTGTCCCCCCGGCCCCGCGATGCCTGTCCCAGGGCGGTCACCCTCCCCGTTCCATTCCTCTCAAAACCTGTTCTCAGAGAAGGATTTGATATTTAAGAAGTGACTTCAGTGTCTGATTCCCCAGGGCTTTAGCACTGATAGTCTAAGCTAGCTCTCCTTGCGGGAAGAAGGCAGCTCGCCCCTGCTCGCTGACCTTCGGTGCCCTTGACGTCTGGCGGGCGGGATGCCCAACTCGGAGGAAGGCCACTCCTCACTGCGCGGCAGGCAAGAGAGACCCCCGTCCCAGACTCTCCCATTGCCCACTGCCTGCCTCTTGCACACTCACACACACACAACTGACGCACACCCACGCACACTCACAGTTCACCCACACGTGCTTGCACACTCACTCTCAGTTCGTCCACACACACACTCGCCTCACACGCGCGCTCACACCCACAGAACACTTAACACGCACGGGCACACACAGCCGCGCTGGGAGACCCTCTCCAGGTGTGCACGCGAAGGGAAGCAGCGGGAGCCCCGCCTCTGCGGACCCCGCCCGGGCCCCCCGCACCCCCCGAGGAGGGCAGAGGTCACGGGGGCCGGAGGGCGGGTGCGGCCAGGTGGGGAGGCCCCAGCCTCTAGGAGCCGGGGCTCAGGGCTGCCGGAGCGCGCCCACCTGGAAGACCCAGCCCTTGGTTGCTCGAGACGGCAGAGCTGGGGCCCTCTGCCGGGTATACCCGCAGGCAGACAAAAGTATTTTTAAACTCATTTCCCTGACCTAAAAAGGCTCTTTTTTGACTGAACACCTAGTCGTTAGGACCGACATGGGAGCCCTGGGAGCACTGCCTATAAATAGCTCAGCGCTCCAGCTGGGGAGGCAGCTCGGGCCTCTGCAGGTGTCCGGGGGCCGGGCGCGGGGCGTCCTGGCGAGGGGGGGGCGCTGCACTGGCTTGTTCTCAACGGCAGGACATGGGCTGGGGCTCGTCGTGGACCGGTGCCGGTCGCCCCCGGGGCCCCCCGCTGCTGCCCGTCCTGCCCCCTCAGGGGAGGCACGGAAGGCCGTGGGCATCTCGGCCTGCAGAGGTGAGGGGCTGCCGGCGGCTGGGGAGGGGGGCGGTGGGCCCGGACCGCCAACCGCAGCCACATGATGACAGGGCAGGACCTGAGCCCCCGAATTTAATAGCAAGTTTCTTCTTCTGAGCAAGGGAAGTGGGCTCCTTATACTGAACTAGGAAAATACAGAAAATGTATCAAATCTGCACCTACCTGAAGTCCCTCAAATCCCAGCTAACTCCCCAAACCCGCTTCGTCTCGGAAACGGCCAGAACCCAGGGGGGCCGTGCATCCCCGGCTCTGCTCCCACCTCCGTGATGAGCTGCCTCGGAGCTCACTTGTATTTGTATTGGTTTTACTTGTATTTTCCCACAGTGGTAAGTCAGTCCTGCCCGATGATGCACGGTGCTCTCTCTGCTGAGGCCAGTTCTCTCTGTCCCGCCTGCGGAACTCCCCAGGCGCCGGGCGTGGCTGGCTCAGTTTCCCTGTTGGTCCTGGCCCCATACTGGGGGCTCACCTCCTCCTGGCCCCTCCGGCCTCGGCCTGGGGGAGAAGGGGAATTCCTTCTCCCCCAGGAAGGGAAGGAAGGAAGAGCTGCTGTGGGGCGCGGGGCGCGAGGGGTCCGTGGGACAGCCCGGGCCTCTCGCAGGGGTGCGCACCAGGGGTCTTCACCGGGAGCTAAACGGAGATGGGACGGAGGGGTAGAGCCTCCGGGCCGCCCCACGAGGACAGGGGCGCACTGCTCGGTGCCCCCCCGGCTTCCTTCTCTCACCCCCGATACGGCTCTGGGGGGATGCAGAGCAGTGACCTTAGCTGCTCCCCAAACCTGTGGGCAGGCCCCGACATCAGCCCGTGGCCTGGTCTGGATAGGAAGCATGGCAGATGTCAGAGTTCATGCGGGCGGGAAGGAGGGGGCTGCGCTCCAGGGACGTGCTTCTCGCAGTGGGGTTCAGATGAGGTCAGGCGTAGCGCAGGGTTACAGCCAACTCCAGCACGGAAGGTTCTGGACATCTGATGAGCGCTGGTCTGTTAGATGTTCTGTTGTTCCTCAAACTTCTTCCTTAAAAGGGACAACACCTTGAGGGGGATGCTTTTCCTGACCCCAGCCCTGGAGGCCGCCCAGAGATTCGCCGTGGCCTTGGGTCCGCATTGAAGCGACCCTTGGGCTCTAATCAGGGGCACCCGGGAGGACAGGGCTTTCTGGAAGGAAGTAGCCTGGAGAGGGAGAGAGCCCTCCGTCCCCAGCCACACCGCATCCAACATCCAGCCCTGCTCAGGCCCCTGCCGGGCCTGGACTGCAGCGGGCGGGATCTTCCTTACAGCCGCACTGGCCCCCGACCGACCCAGCGCGACAGCCATGCTGGCGGAAGGCCGCCTTCTCTTTCCTGTTGAGGTCGCACGGTCCCCTCCACGTGGGTCACCCTAGAAGGAAGTCGCGCTTCATCACCTTGTTGTTCTGTGTCCGCCCGCGGCAGCCAGCCCTGCGTGGCCACAGCCGACGTCCGACGGCAGCGACCCCACTGAGGACGACCTCGAGGGTCTGTTCAGAGAATCCGAGTGCTTTCATCTCCCCAGTGTTGTGTTTCCTTTGGGTGTAGACAGACGTGTTCAGCCTCACCTGGATCCAGGTGGAGCCTATCGGCCGTAGCAAGCGGCTGGCCTTCAAGCGGGAGCATTTCTGGGTTGCAAGGGACCGTGGGTCTGCCGCCTCACCTCCCTGTGAGCGGGCGGAGGCCCAGCAGTGTCCACGGCCCTCCCAAACCCAAGGGCGGTCAGTGGTGGGGCCGCAGTGGTCCCCAGTCCCTGGCTCCCTCTCGGTGAGGCTGAGTCCACACAGAGGAGCCTGGCTACGGCACCCAGGGCTTCTCAGAGGGGCCCCCACGACCACTGTCGCCCTGTGTGGCCCCGTGCTTCCCGTAAACCCCGCCTTGGGTCGCCCGCTTACCCCAAGGCGTGCGAAGCGGTGTCCGGGGAGGGGAGCCGAGGGCTGTGGAGACCAGGGGCCTGGTCCCAGCCGCGCAGCCCAGCGAGGCCCCCCACACCCAGCGGCCTGCCCCTTCCAGGCGCCCGGACGGCCCACAGGAGGGCCTGCCCAACCCCTCAGCTCTGGAAACGGCCGCAGCCGCCCGTCCCTCTGCAGGGCCTGGTGCCCAGAAAGGGGGGCGCTCCACCTCACTTAAGACAGAGTGGGGGGAACTGTTGCTCCAGGACCGGCAGAGAAGTAACTGCCTTCCTGGGTCCCCAGACAGGAGTCCTCTTTGCTCCTCCCTTCTGACCACTGGTGTTCAGGCCGTGGTCCACCCACGACCCAGGCCGATCCGCTGGGCGGGCTGGGCCGGCTGAGCTTTAATTTGGGTCACGCTCGGCCTGCACCGGACGGCCCGCGCCGCCCGCTCCAACCGGAGCCCTCACGTCTCCTTGACCCTCCTCCCTGGGGCCTGACCTGCTGTCCCTCCTCTCTGTTAGAGGACACTTGGGGATTTGTTCTGATGAGCCCCCGGCTGGGCACCGACCACCGCCTTTGCGGCCCCGGCCGCCCGCGCAGATGCCAGCGCCCGCCTCTGCGCACGGCGACCAGCAGAGGGCGCTCGGACTCCACTCAGGGCAGCGTCTTCCAGCCCGGCGGCCGCGCTGATGCTGGAGGCACCTGGGGGACCTTGGAGGGCCCGCGCCCCAGGCGGCGTGCCGCGCTGGCCCAGCACCCCGTATCTCCCCGACCCCCTCTGCTCCCGGCCTCCTCTTAGACTCAGCCTGACGCGATCAGGGACAGCGCCAGGGGCGCGGGAGGCTGCCAGGGGCACTGCCCGCGAGGGCTGGAGCCGCCTGCCCCGGGAGCTTCCCCAGGCCCGAGGCGCGGACCGCGGAGTGGCCGGCCACGGAGCTGGAAACCCGCCGCGGGAAGGGCTGGGCGCACAGCCAGCAGTGGAGGCTGGGGCCTGGGTGCTGGGCGCTGGGGCCTGGGGGCTGGGGCCTGGG